>NC_139719.1:4259619-4509619 GCF_964188405.1 Protomyctophum parallelum
AACTTCATTCCATGACTGGATCGAGAGGCATTTGCAGTGCTGCAGCTTTAGATTTTCTTTTCGCAGATAAGTAAGCCTGGGACCGAGGCTATGCAGCTATATAGTCAAGTCTACCAACCAACTGCAATCTACAGCCATGTCTTTCTCGCGTTACGTCTCGTCCTTTTAATTAAGGATAAACCTGACGCACTCGAATGCCACTAAATGTGACATGCCGACAGTGCCGAGGCAGCAAAGTGGGGACCGCATCTCTTATTTTTTTCCGTCATATGGATAATCACGGGGTGCCAACTTAACTCACGGACCTCCACCACTACAGCCTCAGAATCAGAATCAGAATCATTTTATTTGTCATTTTCCTATGTACTTGCATACAAAAGAACATGAAAACGTTTCCCCTCAGTTATTGGCAGTGCAACATAAAACATAGAGCCTATTTAAAAACACAAGCTAAAAACTAAAACCAAACATGGACAAACATTTAAAAAGAGCCCCAGTATGTATGATGACGTGCAATTCATATGGACAAGTTAAAAGTTACCAACACCACGCACAACTAAAAATAAATAAAGTGGCATGGTGCAATCCTTAAAAACAAAACGTTACCAGCACTGTTTTTTTTAAAGTGCTGTTGTGCATCCAAAGTGCATTTTCTGTCCAGTTCAGTCCAACGCTTCATTCAGTTTTGCCGGGGGAGGGGGGGTAGGGGGCGCAGTTCGTTTATGAGCCTCACTGCACTTGGGAAAAAACTGTTTTTCATCCTGGTTGTCCTTGCCCAAATACTCCTGTACCTTTTCCCTGAGGGTAGGAGCATAAACAGGCCGTGGGAGGGATGATGGGGGTCCCCAATGATGGTGCCTGGTGGCTCTTCTGGCACAGAGCTCTTTATAGAGCTCCAACAAGGGGGGAACAGAGGCACCAATGATCCTTCCAGCTGTCTTCACCACCCGATTCAGCTGGTGTTGTTCCTGTGCCTTGAGGCTGCGAACCAAGAGGTGAAGCTGTAAGTCAGGATCGACTCTATGGTGCCCCTGTAGAAGGTGGTAAGGAGGGGAGTGGAAAGGCCCGCCTTCTTGAGCCTCCGGAGGGGGTAAAGTCTCTGCTGAGCCTTCTTAATGATGGCTGTGGTGTTGATCGTGGAGGTCAGATCGTCTGCCAAATGCACCCCCAGGAATTTGATACTATTTACCCTTTCCACAGGGGCACCACCGATGGTCAGTGGTGTATGATGGCAGCTGCTGGCTCTCCTCCTAAAATCAACCACCATCTCCTTTGTTTTGTCCACATTCAGAAAGAGGTTATGTGAACTGCACCACTCTGTAAGCAGATCTACCTCCTTCCTATAGTCAGACTCATCATTTTTACTAATGAGCCCCACCACAGTAGTGTCATCAGCAAATTTGAGGATGTGATTACTGCCAAATTTGGCAGAGCAGTCGTGGGTCAGCAGGCTGAACAGCAGGGGGCTCAGGACGCAGCCCTGAGGCCATCCTGTGCTCACTGTGATGGTCCCAGATGTTTGGCCGTTGACTTTGACTCGCTGTTGCCTCTGAGACAGGAAGTTGAGGATCCAGGTGCAGGTGCCATGGTCCACACCAGTCTACCACCAGTACCACATAAGGTTTAGGCTGCGGGCTGAAACTCATTCCAATGACGTGAGCAATATTATTTAATTAATGCTTCACATAATCACAGGTTCAGGTTTTCGTTCACTAACCTTATTGTATATTAAATGAATAAACATTTTAATAATTTTATATACAACTAACAACACACAGTGAAAGTTGCTTGCAAATTGCGATATGTGCGTGCGTGCGTGCGGGGGGGGGGGGGGGGGGTGAGGAGCAAGGGAGGCAGCAAGGGAAGCGAAGCGAGAGGAGAAACAGACAGCTTTATTTAATTCATGCAGGTTTATTTATTTAAGATACAACAAGTTGCAAGTTGCGCTTTTTTTTCTTCCTGTAACCATGGTTTCAAAAGCGTAATGCCGTTGTTCCTGTCGCAAAAACGAGGGCGAGGCTTGATTTCATATAGGGCGTGCCAGATAGATTTCAGCCATCACATTTATTAACGTCGGAACGAAATTAAGGAAGTGTGTGTGTGTGTGTGTGTGTGTGTGTGTGTGTGTGTGTGTGTGTGTGTGTGTGCGTGCGTGCGTGTGTGTCCAACTGTCCATGCTCATTCAAGTCTGGAATTGTTTCTTGCCAGTGAGGGACTTGTACACCTGGCTGTGCAATTCCTTCCATGCGCTGTGGCGTGTTTGTGTGTGTGTGTGCGTGCGTGCGAGAGTCAGGTGTGTATGTTATTGCATGGTTATTGCATGTGTGTGCATTATTGATGTGTTTGTGTAAGTCAGCAGGCAAGTTTCTGTGTTTGCATTAGAGTGTGCATGCGTGTGCGTGTGCATGCGTGTGTGCACGCGTGCGCGTGCGCATGTGTGTCACAGAAAGAGATATTTCCCCAGTGCAATCTCCTGTAGCTGTTATGCAATATTTTATTTTTATTACATACAGACACCACATACAGTTTGTGATTTTGTGGGTGTCTGTACAGTATGTGTGTGTGCATGATTACGTGTGCATGCTGCATGCCTGTGTTCATGTACACTATGTCTATATGCATTTCTATACTCTCCTGAGACACAAACCAATGATTTGTATTGATTTCTTGCCAACAAAATGTATACAAGCACCAGAGCATATTATGCGCAGTACAACAAGCCGGGTGAAATGGCAGGTATAAGGAACTTTAACGTGACTGGAGATTTTCAGGCCGCGAAAATGTGAAATATGAAAAGTGTCCAGACTTTTTTTTTAGGTATAGTAGATGTGTGAGGGTGTCAGACTTTTAACTTTTTAAAGGTCTTTAAGTATGTTTAAGTCTTCCAGACGGTGCATGGTAGCATTAGACATTCTGCAGATCATCAGTCCAAAAGTTTCAGAGGTCATTCAGAAAAGCATTTATAAAACTTCAGCAACACAAATGGTTGGCAGCTTAAGACCAAACACGAACCTGGAATGCAAAGTACTTGCCAGTTACTGGTTATAAAAAAAAAGAACAAAATGAAATAAAAAATAAAAGCTCCGTTAATGTGAGTGACTGTTCCAGCAAAGGTTTTAGGCTACATTCAATAGGCCTATATCTCCCCACATTTTGACTGTAATGACCTTTTCTTTTCTACAGTTTTGTGTTTTAGAAAGGGCTTAATCAGTCTATACTAAGCATAAAAACCAACTTAATCAGTTTAAATGTTGTTTCTCTAACACGATCCGAGAGGCTTTAAGACAGGCTTTAAAGCTTCAACCATCCCCAAAGTTTCACTGAGCTTTAATTACAAGGATTCAGTGTCCTCCGATTACATCACTCTGGGGAATTATTCCACCTTGTTTTCACCCAATAAATCTCAAACTAAATAAAATGGTACATGTACCACTTTGGGATTACACGTCAGTTAATGTGTGCATACTAAATCCATTGCAATCCCCACCCACAAACACATTTGTGTTTTTGTTTTTTTGCTGTTTGCAGTAATTGTAAGCCATATCGTTGTGAGTGGACACACACACACACACACACACACACACACACACACACACCAAATGATGTGTGGGTGATGCGATGTAATAGATAACACATTACTGCTTGGGAGGGAATTGTGCTGTCTCGCTATAGCGCTATACCCTATACGCTATACGCTATGCACTATACGCTATGCTCTCGCAAACATATCTAGGTCGTCCTCAGACGAGCCCTCCATCGTCGTTTCCAGTCATCCCGGTTCTCCATACATCCGGCCAGTTTGTTGGTACTTTGCACTCCTGCATCGCTCTTGAGTACATCCACATATGTTAGCGTGGGGCGTCCTCGTGATCGATGCCCGTGTGTTGGTTCCCAGAGCACCAGTTTGCTGGCTGGCAGTTCTTGATGCCTTTGGCAGTGTCCTGCTAGTCTCATTCTCCTGGCTGCTATTTTCTGGCTCACTCTTGGTAATCCCTCATACAGAGTCTTGTTAGTGACATGTACAGTCATGCTGATGTTAAGCACTGCACGCAGCATTCTGGTGTAGCACCCGTCAAGGGACTTCTGCAGGGTTGGCTTCAGGGTCCAGCATTCACTGCCGTATAGGAGAACAGACTCCACTGTTGCGTAGAAGAAGCTGAGTTTGATTTGTCGGGGGAGATTGGAGTTCCATACACTGGTCATGCCATTCAGGGCCCTCCATGTAAGTGCCTTCCTCACTTTCAGACCTTGCTCGGTTGAGTTGACCCATGAGCCCAGGTACTTGAAGTCCTTGACTTCCTTCAGCACCGTGCCTCCTGTTGTTGTGAGAGGTGGATGTTCCGGTGAGATGTTGTAGGTGATAACCTCAGTTTTCAGCTGTATGGTCTGGTTCCTCAACACGTCCTTCTTCAGTCCTCGTCTCCCACTCTGCTACCCATGGGCGCTGTGGGAGTTTTTTCAGACTTCACCGCCATATTCTACAGTTTTCTCAGATACCCTGATGATGACCCTCATCTTCTCAATCAAACAGAGCAAATCATAACAATTCCATCCTGCCGATACTTGTGGTGATCTACCACCACACTCTCCTCTGGTGCGTTATCCTCTTAAAACAATGGCGTTTAAACAGGTGACGTGTCGCACTCAGAGCTGTGTCTATGTCTAACAAGAAAGCAGATCAGGCAAGAGTTCCGGCTATCCAGGCTTTGTCAATAATTGACACTGACGAACCCTAGCATTCTGGGGCGAATATTCAGTGAAAGTAGCAGATCTACATGCTCACACCGTGACATGTTTTGGGCTTATGCTGTAGACAGGGACGTAACTATACCGATATAACGCGACTGTGTGGGGGGGGGGGGCGGCCCAGAGGCAAGGGGGGCACACAGCCGCCCACCCGTGCCGTCTGTAAAATGTAATTATAATACAGAGATGCAATCACAGTTGAGTTGAACAAAGTTTGGCGGAGCCTGGTGGTGGCTGTTGCTATAGCACACACAGCCACACACCATACCATATGAATAGGCACACATGTGCGGAATGTGCCCCGGCTCCCCCAACAACTCTGTTAGAGCGTAGGGCTGTAGGCTAATAACGTGAAGGAAGTTAGTAGTGTCTGTGGTGCGCCGCGAGTGTCTCGAGTCCCGACAGCCAGGTCCTAGTAATTCATTTTCAATGAGACCTGCATTTATATTTTATCTGTACGCGTGGAGAAGTCTGTTTTGCGACAATGCAAGCGAATTTACATGGGCGCGGTCCCGTGAAATTGTCTACCGTCTACTTTTATATTGATGCCCGAGGGCCAGAAATCATGAAAGCAGTGTTTGAATGCCATAAAACTGTGCACACACATTCCCATAACATATGTTAATTATCCCTGTGTTTAAAATCGGTAGCGCTATAGGTTGCTAACACAGTTTTCGGTCGAGTTTACAGGCAACCTGATCTGATTTTACTGGGGCAAGTTTTGAATTTGTGGAGTAGAAGTACCAACAAATTGAAGACTGCCAGTCTGTAGTACTGTGTTTGTGTCTGTGCTGGGGTGAGTAGAAGATGGGGACTGAATCTGCAGTCCAGATTGACAGAAGGATTTAATTGAGGTTGTTGTGCATGGCACTATACTTGTTTGTATTTAGGCTTTGGGTGGTAGCTTTCAGAACACCCCAAGGTGAAGAAAACCTGTTAACTGTCAGAAACAAATGAATATCACGCGCGTGTGTGTGTGTGTGTGTGTGTGTGTGTGTGTGTGTGTGTGTGTGTGTGTGTGTGTGTGTGTGTGTGTGTGTGTGTGCGTGCGTGTGCTCGTGCGTGCATGCATGTCTGTACGTCCGCGTGTGTGCATGTGTTTGTGTTCAAGACAGCATGAACCAGAGCAGGACAAATAGTATAGCTCATCTTTCAACATGACATATAATCTCTGCTGTCCTTTCTGTCTCTTCGTTTCTCTCAGCCCTGTCACTCTCTCTCTCTCCTCACTATGACCCGCTCCCCTCTCTCCCTCTCACTCCACCACTACTCTCTCTCCTAAACTTTTGGGGGCCACTACTTAAGTGGTTTTCCATGCTGAGTCAGACTAAATTGATAGTGCGTGTACGGTAAGTCCTCTCCTCTTCTGTACCATTTTCACATCTCCATCATTCTTATCGTTCATCTTTCCTCCTCATCATTTTCTACTCTAGTCTACACCCCAAGTTGTCTCTATCCCTCTGCTCTCCACTCCTCCTCTTCTCACTCCCATCCTGTTCATAGAGCCCAGCCAGCAGTTTATGCTGAATACTTACCACTCAGCCTAAGCCTGCACTGGGCTCAACTTAGCTAATTGTTGGTCATCACTTAAATAGTAAGTTATTGATGCCGCTGCTTAATTACATAAAAGAGTCGGCAGTGACTTAATAGGGACATTAAAGTGTGAATAAAAATAACACCAAGGAATAGCCAGGGCTATCAGCCATTCCATAATATCAACTTCTACTTCAAAGTAAAAAGCAAAAAGCAAAAGAATCACAATAAATGGATACACAGATGCTCTAAAAATAACATGAAATAATTAAGGTGAAATTACATGTCCATTTTTACCATGAACCCATGTGTACATAAACACACACACACACACACACACACACACACACACACACACACACACACACACACACACACACACACACACACACACACACACATGGATGTCCATGTGAACAACAGAAACATTCTTGCCTGCAATTGGTTACATGCAGTAAGTGTTCACATTCCACCGGAGAGTCAATTTTACACTTACTTACCTCCAAAATAAGAAATCATGTTGGCAACCCCACAATACATGTCTCATTTCAGAGACAGAGAGATAGAGCCGGAGGGTGAAGGGGGTTGGAGAAAGATCGAGACAGATCGAGACACAGAAAGGAGAGGTCTATTAAATTGTACAAGTAGATGGGAGATTTCCTGCAGCAGACAGAAGCCAAGTATAATTTCTTGTGTGTGCAGTGTCCCTGTGAGTGCGAATGTGTGTGTGTGTGTGTGTGTGTGTGTGTGTGTGTGTGTGTGTGTGTGTGTGTGTGTGTGTGTGTCAGGCCCGGCTACAGAATGGAATGACTGAGGGTGCCCTCAATAATTCCCAGGGTGCACAATAAGTGTTTTTTTCTTTCGCATTTCATAGAGCTATTGCGCTGTTAAATGTAACGGCTAGGGTGCGACCTGTACGTTCCTCTGCCTCTAGAAGGCGCAGTGGACTGTGTGGGGGTTTGGAGAAGTCATCTGACAGAATAAGAATGGCTTGTCTGTGCCCAGCCCTGCACACATTTTATATAAAACACTGAACAGTATAGGTTATCATCCTGTAGCCATATGTTGATTGATTTAACAATGCAATAGCTGAATCCTGAAATAAAATAACATTTACTATAGCACTGCTGTTAAATAGGCCTATTTATTTAATTAAGTGGCCTACAATCTGCAAACTGTTAATACAGTATTCAACCAAACCAATTACCAATTAATCAATAAAAAAACTGAATTTCTGAAACTGCAGCATTTATTGAATTAAGTCAATCAAAAATGTATCCAATCATTAATCAATCAAACAAGTGTCAAGTGCAAACGTTTACCCTAACAGGCTATTCAATAATTAATCAATATATCAATATAGGCCTAAATCAAAAACGGATTTGAACTGCAGGCTGCAGCCCATGCTGCCCAGCCAAGACACAACATTTTCTAAAACAACAATTAAACAGTAAGCTATACAATCTATCTTTTAATGTGGCCATGAAAAACAAAAAAGATGAGATCGGAGAAGAGATCCTAGGCCTATATTGTCTCTGGTGTGTTACGCAGCTCGGCGGCTGTCAGTCAGTGTTTGTGTCTCTCTCTCTCTCTCTCTCTCTCTCTCTCGCTCGAGAGCTTACTCTACGAGCACAGTATTCCTTCCATAGCGAAGAGTGCATTTCATATGTTCCTTGCTGGATGCATGTCTAGCAAAACCTTTGTCTTTTTCCATCGCTGTTTTCCAGTTAGTGAAGCTGGTTTCAGTGAAGGCTTTGTCTGAATTTCCACTAGAACCGATATGAAATGGATAACAAAAGGCAGCATCAGAAACCACAGAATATTCCAGCCGCTCACGTTCATTATACCAGTTTCTGTTAAATGAGCGTGCTTTATTACAAAACGTTCGAGTTGGGTATGATTGTAGCACGACTACCTGTGCTGGTTTCTCCGTCCCCAAATCAACCGGCACACACCCAGCAGCAGCAGGGCATGGGCGAGGGGCCTGAGGCAGCGGGTGTGGCTGGCTCACCGGCCATCGGTGATGTTATTATTTCCATCGCTAGTGCTGCTACTTGCCTCCGCACGGGTAGTTGCAGTGCCAGTCTTTTCTTTATTTTTACTACCTCCTAAACACTTTCTAATGTCCATTTTCTGCTGTCTCTATGTAGGCTCCAGACCACAGAGACATTTGTTTTTCGCGCTTTCCACTTCCCGGTGGTGCCTGACTGCTGAGCAGTGGCAGCGCCGCAGCGGGCAAGTGGTTTTAAATTGGTATTAGATGGGAGCTCGCTGCAACGAGAAAGATACAAGTATTACTGGGGGGAAACTGTGTGTTTCGATATGGTTATTGTGATCTCTATGACAATTATAATATTCTGAATATATTTTTTATTATTTTTGGTATTTTCATAACTTTTCATAGAACATAAACATAAACCCCTGTGGCGCGTGCGTGCGTGCGCGCGTGTGTGTGTGTGTGTGTGTGTGCGTGCGTGCGTGCGTTCAATGTTTGGACTTTGTGTGTGTGCATTGACCAGCTCAAGCTACACAAGCGAGGTACTGCCAAGCTATTCACATATTGTACAATACAGGAAGATGATGGTGGCTGAAATTGACAGAACAGAAGAGAGAACAGAGAAGAAAGGGAGCATGTACAGAGTGGACTAAGGAAAAAAGCAGAGGGTAAAACAGAACAGGATTAACAGAAGGGTTGTAAAAACCACCCGCTTCGAATGTTATCAACCAATAATCACCAGTAGGTTACTCATATCAACTTAGGTCTTTTTTAACCTACTGCATGTGTAGCCTACTGGAAGCCTACTGTCTGGGATTAGGAAACATGGAAGTGAAACTGACTGGTGAAACTGGCTGGTGAAGACTGATATGAGGTTAGGGGACTTACATCGCTGGTTAAGACTGATATGAGGTTAGGGGACTTACATCGCTGGTTAAGACTGATATGAGGTTAGGGGACTTACATCGCTGGTTAAGACTGATATGAGGTTAGGGGACTTACGTGGCTGGTTAAGACTGATATGAGGTTAGGGGACTTACATCGCTGGTTAAGACTGATATGAGGTTAGGGGACTTACGTGGCTGGTTAAGACTGATATGAGGTTAGGGGATTTACGTGGCTGCTTAAAACTGATATGAGGTTATAGGGGACTTACATGGCTGGTTAAAACTGATATGAGGTTATAGGGGACTTACGTGGCTGGTTAAAACTGACATGAGGTTATAGGGGACTTACGTGGCTGGTTAAAACTGACATGAGGTTATAGGGGACTTACGTGGCTGGTTAAAATTAACATGAGGTTATAGGGGACTTACGTGGCTGGTTAAAACGAATATGAGGTTATAGGTGACTTACGTGGCTGGTTAAAACTGATATGAGGTTTCGTGGGCGGTTAAAACTGATATGAGGTTACGGGACTTACATGGCCGGTTAAGACTGAGGTTAGGGTTAGATTTAGAGTTAGGGTTAGGGTTAGATTTAGTCGGACAACGCGGCCAACGTCACGTCGGACGTCACCGCGCTTCCTAATCGCAGCTAAGATAGATAAGATAAGTATTGATAAACTAATCAACCTACTGGTTATTATCGGTTGATTTTCATTAGAATCTGCTATGTTAAACAGAGCAGTGCTAAACAATACAAAATACCAGTGGAGAAACTGGTATGATCTCAAATTTTAAATTGAATGTTTTTGACAAACAGAACTTCATGGCCACCCCTGTAGATAAGACCTATTGCCAAAGGATTCCACCATCTGAAGAATATACATTTAAATTAAACATTAGTTCGGATTCAGTACCTCTAAATTAGGTTTTATAATTTCATGATGTCTGTCTCCAATTCATTGTCAGTGGAGCAGCTCTGTCGCGCGATGACAACACCAAGGGATAAGTGTCTCTGATGTACGTCTTCTGACAGAATGAACAGGTCTAATATATATACCAGCTGTTACTTTTATGAAAATAAATAAAATAGCCACACCATTGTGCTGTCTGGTTGTGTAACACCATGGCAGATGGTGAATGCCAAAGAGCCCCCTTTACCATCTCAGTCTATACATATCTTTACTTTTGTATATTAAGGACCATGGTGCTATAAAATAAACAAAACTGTCAGTTTATCTGCACGTCCTCGTACATTTTTCTACTCGGTGGGTTTACAAATCGATCTGAACTTGCACACATGGCGATAGACAGACAGATAGACCATTATTGAACCCAGGGGGAGATATTGAGTTGCCAATGGCAGTACAACATTACCCCCCCTCTCCCGCACGCACGCACTTTTCCGATGAGTACAGTATACACTGTAAAGATGAAGGTTGCTCCGGGAAACTTGCGTCTCCCACAGACGTAATGTAATTGGGGAAAGCATAAATGTTGCGTATACGTTTGTTGCAGCATTGTATATTAACATTAAGTGCATTAACAAACACAACAACGGCAACGTTTTGAGGCCGAGATTGTGGGTTGAGTGGAGCCACGCATACTGCATGGTTTACTGCCGTGTGTTGTTTCCTAAGTAGAAGCCTACACACAACAAGCTGCCGGTGCAGCGGGAGGGAGAGATACAGTACATGCAGGCGAGTGAGCCACGTCAGAGTTGCTGCCATACTACGGATAAAACATAGAATCTTTGATAAGCATGTAAACGATACACTCAACTCACGATACGATACGTAACACGATATGAGGTTCACGATACGATTTTTCACGAGATAACACAATTATATTCCAGACAAATGACTTTTTCTTTTTTAATGATTTATCTTCCCCCCCCAAGCTTTTTTCACAATTTTTATTTAACTACATTGCAAAAGTAGCATTACTTTTCATGTAAAATTACTTAATTTCTGTGCAACAACTGTAAACATGCTTTCATGTTTAAACCTATAGCTCGAGTTAACATTTCTTCTTTTCTTTGATCATGGCATCTTAGGATAGATGTAGACCTATTTGACAGTGCAGAAACATAATTGCCTACCATCACCTGTGACACAGACACATACAGTTCCCCTCTGCAGGCCTCTACTACTGAAAGTGACTGCATGGAGTATGTCTCATTTCTCACCAAAAGCACGTGAATATGAAGGAATATGATTACATTACACTCGTCATTATCATGTGTCAGTCATTCTCATGTGTCAGTCATTCTCAGCTAATGAGATGCATTCGAGCACAGAAACATCAAACGCATTATCTCTATGTGCATTATTCATTGTGATGTACAGTTACTACAGTATATTGTATATGAATGTAGAAAGCACAGAAATAAATACATTCTAAGATTATGGACTCTGAGGGACAAACACACAAACACACATCAGTGCCAATGTTCATTCCTCCCACACAGTCATGCACTCACCCATTTCATGCCTTAATCAATTCTAACCGTGAACATACCTATAACCAATCAAAACCGTCAATTAGCAGTTAGTCAATCAGGTGATGGATGGTTTCAGTTCTAATACCATGACGTCAACAATCCTGCATGTTTTAGACTGATGAGGGACATCTGTCTGACACTTTGAATTAAAACATTAACTTCTCTCTACTGTGTTGTTTTAAAGCAATAATATGTGACAAAATATGTTCATTCTAAATAATCTGTAACCAGACCACTATCCTAGAATTGATTGCATTTTAATACTTGGAGCTCAATGTGAGAAAAGGCAACTGGATTACTTATCGGAGACTAATTTTAGACCAAATTCATATCAGACTCAGATTATGCAATGATGCATCCGTTCTCGCACATTTCTCCAAATTATTACTTAAAAATCAATGGGTATCGATTCATGACTCAAGTCCAAACATTGATGGTTAGCCAGCCAATATTGACCTGAATTTCCTGAAAAAAACAACCTGCTTATAGTTTGACCTCAGAAAATGTCAGGCATTGACATTTTATGTCTCAGTAGGAAATTGTATAGTATTGTCTGGTGAAGAAAGAAGAATGCCAAGATAATGTCACAGAGACACAAAGCTGGTCTCTCTCTACAGCCCACCACACACCGGCTGCGTCCCCCGCGCGGCGCCGCGCGGCGGACACGGCCGCCTCCATTATTTTCAATGAACCTATCGCACACCGGCTGCGTTCGACGCGCGCTGGCGCGCGGTCACGCCTCGCCTGCCGCGCCGATGCACCGCTGTTCTATTTTCCAGGCGTTGCCGCGAGGGCCTCCACCCGGCTATCCGTGGGCGTGGCAATGGAATATAGTCAACAAAACTCCCCAGCCGCGTGGTAGCGCGCCGCGTCCTGTTGATGTTGCCGTGCGGCCATGGCGCGCGGCAATACTGTGCCGCGGCGGTACGCGCGGCGGTCGCAGACGGTGTGTGTCGGGCTATAGACTGCTTACTCTATTGAAGAGACAAATCTAACGGGGTGTGTTTAACCTTTCTTTAATCAGGCCAAAACACATTATGGTTACAGTACATCTGTATGCTCTCTGTACTAAAAATCTGTGTGTATATTAGATTATGTCTGAAAACAAGCTGCACTGTAAAATCTTCAGTTTTTAGTTAAATTACAGTAACACTGACATAGCATTCAGCCACACACAATCATCAAGTATGAAATCTTCAATATATCTTCCTGTAGCTTCCAAGATGCTCTCACACAGTCAAAGGCTTCTCTGTTATTTAATGATTGCCATTTTAACATGTTTCCTTTCAAACAGATGAACTTTGAAAGAAAGACAGGGGGTGTTAAGTGTATCTGGGAGGAATGCTCCCCCCCCAGATACACTATAATAAAAACAAAAACTATTTTTAGCAGAATATCCATTGTTTGTGATGTGATGACTGCTGGCAACAACATAGTTTTCATCTGAAAGGAAAACTTAGCGCATGTTCAACCTAAATACCATTGCTTTGATGTGAGGGGATCAATGATACAGTGGAGCAAAACAAATAGCCTACCCTACTGTCTTCAGCTTGGTCGGGCCAGTGGATACGAATGTCTGAGGCCTATCTGTCTGTCCGTGGGTAAGGGGCTTAAGTGAGCATGCCTGGAGATCAATAAGCTTAGCCTTTGAGATGACTGAGGCCTAGATAAGAAGCTGGGCAGACTTCTGGGTGAGGAAGGGTCTGACTCTGATCCTTCGGATGTTAAAAAGTGTGAACAAACGGAAACGAGTGACAGCTGCAATGAATGCTTTTGTCCTAGACAGCTGGCTATCCAGGACAACACCAGCACAACAGGCTTTTGGCAGTTTATTTTTGGAAGACACCATGGAGTTGTTGAACTATTGAGACTCTGCATGTGGCATGCCTTACCTTACCATGCGTTGGAGGTGGTGAGAAGACATTCAGCGTGAGATGTCACCCAGCCATACAGCAAAACTTCAACCTGAGTGGTAGAGGGGGGAAAGGAGCAGCTTGTAAAGCTGACAGAGCCAAGATATATTGTAGAGGGAGAAAACTAGGGGGCCAGCCAGGCCAACTACGGGGATGAAAGCAAACCTTTCCAAGAAACCATATATATAGCCTAAAATCTGAACACATCTGAAAACATTGCCCCTAATATACTCAACTGAATTTGGAAAAACATTTATTTGGGGGAAAACCTACCCCCTCTACTCACCTGCCACACAAGCTAAATATTAGTGTCAATGGAAGCAAATATTAGGTTGGTGAGTGGCTCCACAATGTATGTAAACATTTTGCCCAATAAATATAAATATATTATACACTTTAAAAGATGAGGAAGTGTTATAAGATAAAGTGCAGGCAGGCTGCCATGTTTCAGCGAGCCTGTATCCCAGGACAAAACCCTATATTTCTCAAATGAGTCCCGGTCTAAAAAAGTTAAATAGCTCCCCTTGGATATATAATGAGAAAGAGTCACTTTTTGAGTGGTGCAGCCACTTCAATGTCTGTCCCTATCTATGCATGTCTGTATGTATGTCCCTATGTTTAGGGTACCAACAGGTGACAAAGTGGCACTGTTGAGCTTCACACTGTGCCCAGGTCCATGATGGGAAGCTGAGATTTAGTGTAACAACTGATTTTATCCTCTGGGAGAATCCTGCCTCCATTCCTGTGAGAATGTGACACCGGAAGTCACAGATATAAGAGAGAAGTGAGAATAAGAGCCAACAGTTTGTACTGTATGAAAGTAAGTGTGTGTGTGTGTGTGTGTGTGTGTGTGTGTGTGTGTGTGTGTGTGTGTGTGTGTGTGTGTGTGTGTGTGTGTGCGCGTGTGTGCGTGCGTGCGTGCGTGTCAGGGGTGCGGGAGAAGTTGGAGAACTATGACGACAAAAAAATAAAACAAAAGACTCCTTAAAAGTGTTAAAACCTGATTAATTACTTGGCTGTTGTTGAAAAGATAAGTACTGTATACGGCTTTGGCTACCTATCACCTATAACAGGGGTTCTCAAGGGTTTTTGGCTGGGGACCCCCGTAAATGCTTTGGCCATGTCTCGTGACCCCTGCCCTGCCTCAAAGCTGCTATAAGTAAAATTTCAATGACCTTTTATATTTTTTTCAAGGTATTCAGACAGCCAGCAATGAGTAAAACGCTTTACAAGGTTTTTGTCTCTGTGAGTCATCTAGGGGGATTTTTCTAGAAGCTTTGTCATTGGTCGATTTGCCTGTCTACTTCCTGATTGGTTAGTCATTTCGACTGGGCTTTTTTCGACCAATGACAAAGCTTCTAGGAACATATTTGAATGCAGATTGTGGGCCCTAGATGTGTCATAATAAGATATAATTAGGTTGATTATGCAAGTGGAACAATATTACTAAACCCATGTGGTAATACAGAAATTGGCCTCGCTCTGCGCCCTTTCGTATTATGGAAGCTGTATCGGCCCGTGTTGAACGCACACCATAGACTGTAAAAAAATATGGACAAAGCGTTCCCCGGGTCTAACATGGACGTAAAATGAAGCCTGTTATTCCTGCACTGTAAGTCGCCATCTTTCTAGATCCGTTTGGGCCCAGCTGGCCATTGGCTGGCCCAGACACGAGGCGGGACTTCCCCCCTTCTTCTCCGTTGGTTTTTATTTTGACTCGAGTGGGAGGGGAATCCCGATCATAGACTGTAACGGTAGCCACGCCCCTCAGAACATGCGCGACTTTATGGTCATTTTTTTTAATAAATGGGACCATAATTTTCCAAAAAGAATATTATGACATTATAAATGAGACTTTAAACTAGTGACTGGAAGCAGAAAGTATTCATGACCATGTTTATTAAGGTAATACAGTCTAGGTGAAGTTGGGTCAAATACATGGACCTCTATGGGGCTATGAGTTTTTCTGGGTCCAACAGGCCATTATATGAACTTTCAGGAGTTTCAGGCTTCACAAAATATCTGTCTGACTGCCCCCCTGACGCACACACAGGCATACAACGTTCCTGAATATTTTAGCATTGTGGGAGTGTCCATATGTTAATTATTTTTGATTTGCGCAAATGCGCAAATGTTGAGATTAGAAACGGCCATAATTCTTTCATTTCTCAACCTTTAAAAAAAATAAAAACATCTCCATAATCCTTGGGAAGTTTGCTTTCATACGCTGTATCACACCCGATTCAAGTCTTCTTCAATAAAATGCTACGAGCGAAGACCATACCATCGGGGCCACAGCATTACGCAGCACACATTCAACTCATTCCTTCATGACTTGAATTAAATAAAATATAATAAACATTATTTTACTGGTGTTTTTCAATAGAAACAAATAAAGAGCGTGTGTAGGCTACTGTGTGCAAGTGCAACAGTGCATATACGTGCATGCACTAGGCTATATTTATTCCGTGTCGGGATGGTGATCGAGCTCTTCACAGTAAAAAACGTTGATATTAGCCTATAAACACAGTAAACACTCATTTTTCTCTCATTTCTCAACCGTTTTTTAAAATGTAAAAATCTCCATATTCCTTAGGAATATTGCTTTCATTCGCTGTATGGTACATGGTTCTATTGTTATCGAATTAAACAATATCAAACAAACTTGCATGTTCGGGGGTTAGACGATTCTGGGAACATTACGCATGGATTGCCAATTTGCTGCGTATCTACTCGCAGTTCCATTACGATCTGAAAGGTATAGGTGGGTCTGTTCTTTTGAGGCATAAAGGTGACAGTGTAGAGGGTTCAGAAATAGCCTCTATTATAGTTTTGCACTAAAACATACACCCCCCATTTTTTAAGATTTATTAGAACTATTCTAACATTTATTGACACTTTTTTATGAGATGCCACATCTTATTAGACTTCCTAGTCAATAGATGGCGCTCTTGCGCTACTGTGAATCATAGAGGAACTGCCTATAGTCTTGGTCCCACGCATGCGCAGTTAGTAATAAACCGCTGCTGACCGAGCAAAGCAACACTAAAGTTCGTGTCCTGTTCCTCGTTTTTCACAGGTATAAGAATCATATCTAAACATTCCTAATGATGTTGAAACTACTGTGAACTGTCAGTGACATGTTTAGTAACGTTTTGAGTGTACTTGAATGCATTCAACCCTGTGAATCGCTTGTACCGACCCAGACTCCCCTAGGTCTGAGGCCGGTAACAATTGGGGGCTCGTCCGGGATCACAGCGCCACCTAGCTGGGAAAGTGGGAACTGCCACGGAGAGAACCTGTGTCTAAAGCTTCAGGGAAGGCTGCATTGCTGTGCGTCATCCAGAGAGTAGAGACCACGGGCGCTGAAGATGGCTACTACCACAACCCCACGAAGGATGCTGATATTCACGATCCAAAAGAGACTCTTAGCCTTGAGTACCAGTCAGCTACAGACTGTTGCCAGTGCTGTTGATGAATACAGAGACGCTGAGGAGCTTGCGGCTTTGAGTGAACCAGAACTGTATGATTTGATTGTCGACTACCTGAAAAGTGACAAGTTGAAAGTCATGGAGGATGAAGGCATGTCTCAAATCCTTCCCCTCAACGACATGATCGAGGACATGTTCCGACCCCTGGATGGAAGAGGTACTGTGGTAGGAGCTGACGTGAGAGGAGTGGTCGAGGCTGCACCCCTCCAGACGGACGATGCAGTGACCCAACAGACCAGTTCAACGACAGTGACCATGGACAGTCACCTGTTGTCCCAACCCAGGGAAAGAGACATTCACACACCTCAACCGACTATGGACAGAGACACTAGCGCACCAACCAGGAACCTTGCCACTTCATCGCCAGCCAGATCCATCACCAGCAGTGCAGGTGGTGCCCCTCCTGGCCGTGCCAGTCCGTCCTCCAGTAGTGGTGAGCAGGTGGTGAGATTGACTGATGTAGCTGCTCTGTTTCCACGTAGAGAGTTTAAACTTCATGGTGGACAGATTTCTGACACAGGGTGTGAAATGTCATTCAGTAGCCTTTGTAAACAGATGGATGAAGGGTTACATGAAGGGTTTAGTGAGTCAGAGATAATCCGCACTGTGCTTAAGATAACTAAACCTGGTACATTCAGAGAAATGTTAACTAACAAAGATGACCTTACTATGAGTGAGTTAAAACGGTTTCTCCGTTCCCATATCAGAGACAAAAACAGCACTGAGCTTTTTCAGGAGCTTAGTACTGCCAGACAGCAAGACAAAGAGGGCCCACAGCAGTTTTTGTATAGAATCATGGGTCTAAAACAGAGAGTTGTTTTTGAGTCACAACAGCCAGGTGCAGATTTTTGTTATGACAGAAAGCTTGTTCAGGGTACATTCCTTCACACACTCTACCAAGGGTTGAATGAAAAAAATAACCATGTCAGATGTGATCTCAAACCGTTCCTCACAGACTTGCAGGTTAATGATGACCTTCTCCTAGAACAGATCACTAAGTCCACAAGTGAGGAGGCAGAGAGGTTAAGACGCCTTGGTACTGTGATTAAACCCCGACCAGTGACTGTAAGTACAGCTCAGACTGAGCAGACTGACCAGACTAAACAGACCAAAGTTGACTCTGAATTACAGGCTAACCGTGCTGCTATCCTAGAACTGACCGCACAAGTGTCCTCACTGACCAAATACTTTGCCCAGGTTGTCAAACCCACAGAATCTACGACTCCTGTGAACCCAGGTCCAACCCCGCACCAACCCTCAATTAGATCCCAAACAGCTGAAACCAGGGGCCGATGTCAGGATTGTGTGCAAAAGAACATTAAACATTGCCCTCACTGTTTCATATGTGGTCAGGAAGGACATAGAGCCGTTGGCTGTCTGCAGAGAAAGGCATCGGGAAACGAGAGGAGGTCACTGGAGTGAGGCTGCCAGTGACCGTCGCCAGTAACAAGTCTCCAGTACAGGTTAACTTAGTTGAAACAGTAAACCCAGGAAAACCAAAGACTACACAGCGCCAGGCAACACCAAGAAAACGTGTAGCACAACTAATTGGCAAGCGATGTATGGTCTCATGTGCAATCAATGGGGTCCCTCTCCAAATGCTGCTCGACTCAGGGGCCCAAGTGACTATGGTGGGGAGGGCGTGGGTAGAGGAAGCATTGCCTAGTGTCATAATACAGCCACTCTCCTCCCTATTCCCAGATAAACCCCTCAAAATAGCTGCAGCAAATGGTACATCGGTTCCCTTTGATGGATGGGCTTACGTTGACTTACAGATACACAGTGAGAGCCATGGACATGCTGACATACAGGTGCCCATATTAATCAGTCAGAACTGTGTTAACTGTCCCCTGTTAGGTAGCAATGTTATTGCAGAGATGATCAAAGAGAACAAAGAACAGGTGGATATGACTGCAATACTGAAGGAAGCCTTGAGTGTCAGTGAAAGCACAGTGGAAACCCTTGTTTCTGTTCTCCAGATACTGCCCCCTGATGAAACACCTCCTCAGTACACTGTGCGAGTTGGAAAGAAAGGACTAACTATTCCTGCTGGTCAAATATGTGAGGTGAAGTGCAGAGTCAGAGCATGGCCCCGTGGCGGAACAATGCTATTTGAGCCGAGCACAGAGAACAACTGCCCGGAGGGTTTAGACCCCTTTCCCACTTTAGTAGATGTCCCCAATGGCTCAACTAAAACTGCAAAAATCCCTATTCAGAATGTCACTAAACATGACATCTATCTGTCACAGAGAACCATTTTAGGCACACTTGAGGAAATTACTGAGGCCAAACCCATTAACCATTCCACCGACAACCCAAAGCCCATAAACCGTTCCACTGTTCAAACCTGCTCCGCTCTGACTCAAGATAAATGGCACCCACCTATTGAATTGTCACACCTCGAAGAGGAGGAACAAGAGATAGCCAGAGACATGTTATACGATGAGTCAGATGCCTTTGCAAAGAATGACTCTGACATAGGTTGCATCCCAAACCTGCAACTCAAAATTCAGCTAAATGATGAGACACCAGTCCAAAAACGCTACAATGCAATCCCGAAACCCCTGTACAGAGAGGTAAAAGAATATGTGCAGAACCTGCTTGACCATGGCTGGATAAGAAAGTCCACTTCACCGTACTCATCCCCCGTGGTTTGTGTCAGAAAAAAAGATAAGAGCTTGCGTCTATGCGTTGACTTCAGGGAGCTAAACCGCAAAACTGTCCCAGACCGTCATCCGCTTCCGCGCATTCAAGACCTGCTGGATAACCTGGGAGGCTACTCCTGGTTCTCAATACTCGACCAAGGCAGCGCGTACCACCAGGGCTTTGTCGACGAGAGTTCCAGACACCTGACCGCTTTTAGTACCCCTTGGGGATTATATGAGTGGCTTCGCCTACCCTTTGGCCTTACCAACGCTCCAGCGGCCTTTCAAAGATGTATGGAGGGTGTCTTCGAGGGCATGAGGGACGAATGCTGCTCTCCTTATTTGGATGACACTCTCTGTTTTTCTAAATCATTCCAAGACCACGTGGAGGACCTGAGGCAAGTGCTCCGCCGCCTGCGAGAGCATGGCATCAAGTTACGTCCAAAGAAATGTGAGCTGTTCAGACGAGAAGTGAGATACATCGGACGCCTAGTGACAAGTGAAGGTGTCCAGATAGACCCGAAAGACCTGGAAGCAGTGCTGCAGCAAAAAGAGAGAGAGCCGAAGAATGTGGGAGAAGTCAGAAGTCTGTTAGGTTTCCTAGGCTATTACAGATCCTACATACAGGACTTTTCCAGGATTGCACGGCCACTATTCAAGCTTGCAGAGGGTCCCAGTCTGCCCAACCAGAGACCTGTTAAAGATAACAACGTTGCACACAAAAGAAAAGTCACAAAGCCTGGCCAGCTCCCCTCTAATACACCTGTCCAGTGGACCCCCGAACACAGTGCTGTCGTCTCTCGCATCGTAGACATGTTGACCAATCCACCCATTTTAGCCTACCCAGATTTTAATTTGCCCTTTGTGTTAAATACTGACGCGTCCAATGAAGGTCTGGGGGCTGTGCTCTATCAGCAGCAAGGGGGGAAACTCCGCGTCATCGCTTATGGATCCAGAACACTCACACCTGCAGAAAAGAATTACCATCTCCATTCTGGCAAGCTCGAGTTTCTGGCATTGAAGTGGGCCATCTGCGATAAATTCAGGGATTATCTCTACTATGCACCCACATTCACCGTGTACACAGACAATAACCCCCTTACTTATGTGTTGAGCACAGCCAAACTCAACGCCGTCGGACATCGCTGGGTGGGTGAGTTGGCAGATTTCCACTTCACCATAAAATACAGGCCAGGCAAGGCGAATGCTGACGCTGACACACTGTCACGGTACCCAGTAAAGCTTCATGGTCACATAGGGGAGTACACTGAAACTCTGCCCCCAGATGTAGTTTCCACCATATGGCAGGGAAACAAAGCAGTGGCTGAGAAGGATGTGCCATGGATGGCTGCACTGCAACTCTCTTCTGGTGACGACGATCCACCTGTGACAATCCCCACTATCACCCCTGAAGACATCAGAGCGGCCCAAAAGGAGGATGCAGCAATCTCTGAGGTGATGACATTGAAGAGGAGGGGATGGAACCCCAATGACAAAGACAAAAGACAAATGCCACAAGAGACAAGGAGACTAGTACATGAATGGAACAGACTCAAACTGGACAAAGGCATTCTATACAGGCAAGCAGGAAAATGGAAACAGCTCGTTCTCCCCAGTAAGCTGAAGTCCACTGTGCTCAAACACCTGCATGACGACATGGGTCATGTCGGGGCTGACAAAGTTATTCACCTGGCAAGGCAAAGGTTCTATTGGCCATTCATGCAGCGTGAAATAGAACATTATGTCATCCGCCAGTGCTCCTGTATTAAGCAGAAACGACCCACCATCCCAGAAAAAGCACCCATGGGTTCAATCACGACCAGTGCCCCATTTGAGCTTATTTCCATTGATTACCTCCACCTAGAGCCAAGTAAAGGAGGCTTTGAGTACATTTTAGTCCTGGTAGATCACTTCACCCGCTTCGCACAAGCCTACCCGACTAAGAATAAGTCAGGCAAAACAGCAGCTGAGAAAATCTTCAGTGATTTTATCCCACGTTTCTCATACCCTGAGAAGTTACACCATGATCAGGGACGAGAATTCGAGAACAATCTATTCCAGCGACTCCAACAGCTGTCTGGCATTTCCCATTCTCGAACCACACCATACCACCCGCAGGGGAACCCGGTGGAACGCCTGAATAGAACACTGTTACAGATGCTCCGCACTCTCCAAGAGGAAAGAAAAGCTGAGTGGAAAGACCATTTGCCCCACATCGTCCATGCGTACAACTGTACGAGACATGAAGCAACTGGCTATTCGCCATTCTTTCTCCTCTATGGAAGAGCCCCATGTTTGCCCATTGACTTAGTCTTTGATCTGAGAAAGGAGGAAGAGGTGTCGAGTCGACAGGAGTTTGCACAGAAATGGGCTTCTCGGATGCAGGAGGCTTACAGGATCGCCTCAGAGAATAGCCAGAAGAGCTCTGCAAAAGGAAAAAAATACTACGACCGTGGTGTTAAAGGGATTGCACTTCAGCCAGGAGATCGTGTGCTTGTCAGGAACCTGTCCGAGAGAGGTGGACCTGGCAAACTCCGTGCTTACTGGGAGGAGAAAGTTCACAGAGTCATTGAACGGGTGGGAGACGGGCCTGTGTACAAAGTTCAAGCAGAAAAGGGAGAACGAACTATTCGCGTTCTGCATCGTAACCTCCTGTTATCTGTAAATGACTTGCCATTCGAACAAGATGAGCAGCCCTGTCATGCACAAAAGAAACAGAGAAAACAGAGAGACAAACAGACTAACAACAGAGAAACAGCTGAGCAGGAATCGGATGATTCTGCTGAAGAGGAAGGATATTCCTACAACCTCCGATCGTTACCTGTGTACACAAGGAGGACAGTCAGACATCAGGCGCCTCAACCTGAACCACACAATCATCTCAGAGCTGTAGCACCAGATTTCCAACCTCTCAGCAGGAGGAAGCTGTTCCAGTTGTTGTACCAGCATCAGCACAAGCACCAACACCAGCTGACACGCTGCCTGCTGAGAATGTCCAGGAACAACCTGTGATGGATGACAACGAGGGTGATACAGGTCCAGGGTTGCCAGAGGATATGGTTGAACCTGACATAGAGCCACGAGGTGGAGAGGAACTGCCCGCGAGGAGGTCCACCCGGACTGTAAAACCCAAAGAAAGATTCACATATGAACATTTCGGACAGCCGTCATACCAGCACTGGAGGCCCGAAGCAAACGCCATGTTCACATGTGTGCCTTACCCCATGACCCCTTACCCAGTTCTGCCCCAAACCTACTACTACCCTACCCCAACTGAATGGACTTATTAGGACAGAAGACTTACATAGGATTTGACTGAAGTTCACTGACTTGACAGACTTTGACTAACTCCAATGAACCTCACCAGACACTACACAGACTAGACTGATGACTTTTCCCTGACTATGACTTGACTACTCATTGTTTGTTTAGTTCTAGATGTCAGGAGACATCTCTTGAAGCAGGGGAGAGTGTAGAGGGTTCAGAAATAGCCTCTATTATAGTTTTGCACTAAAACATACACCCCCCATTTTTTAAGATTTATTAGAACTATTCTAACATTTATTGACACTTTTTTATGAGATGCCACATCTTATTAGACTTCCTAGTCAATAGATGGCGCTCTTGCGCTACTGTGAATCATAGAGGAACTGCCTATAGTCTTGGTCCCACGCATGCGCAGTTAGTAATAAACCGCTGCTGACCGAGCAAAGCAACACTAAAGTTCGTGTCCTGTTCCTCGTTTTTCACAGGTATAAGAATCATATCTAAACATTCCTAATGATGTTGAAACTACTGTGAACTGTCAGTGACATGTTTAGTAACGTTTTGAGTGTACTTGAATGCATTCAACCCTGTGAATCGCTTGTACCGACCCAGACTCCCCTAGGTCTGAGGCCGGTAACAACAGCATGCAGTGCAATAGGAATAATTAACCCAAATGTGACAAAGTCATGTCATGTCTTCTATGGTGCCAGCCTGAAGAAATCGTGGTATTACCACGATCTCTTTACCACCTGACCGGTAAAGAGAATAGTACGGACATGTTGATTGGGTACGTCTCAAACACTCCTTAAACACTCCCATGACTTATTCAAGGACGTTTTGCGTACTCGAAAGCGCTTCGTACCATGCCCATAATTCCACACGCCCCCACCTCTTAAAACTGTAATATTATGTAATATTGTTCCACTTGCATAATCAACCCCAATATATGCAAGTTTAACGATTTATTTATATTTTCTCTTAAGTCCCATTATTATTTATATGATGAGGGACGGGGGACATTGTGCTGGTGGTTAGACTATTTATCACATCAAATGAGTACACAAGCACACAAGCAAATATTGGGATCAAAAGTAGAACCACAAGTCTTTTGCAATTCCAGTGTAAAAAATACTACACTTTCAGATTTTACACTTTTATTAATATTAAAAAAGTAAGATTATCAAATATGTTCAATTACTGCATACAGTAACCATTCCATGTCCTTGTCTTCAATCATTTGGTGATAAGTAGATTGATCTGTCACTAACAGTAGTAAATAAAAACTGTGATGACAAACTAAAAGTAGTAGTGGTGGGACAATAATGTCACTAACTCATGACTTCCTCTAGCTGATTTATGTGAACGTCTATAAAATATCCCATTAAAAGCTTGACCTTAAAATCCCTTTATGAAGAAAGGTGCTAAAATTATCTCACCAACAAAGCCTCCACTGAGCACTTGAGTAACTAACGAGGTGGAATTAAAGTGGGTCCAAGAAGATGTCTAAGCCATGATGAAGTGCTCCTGGGAATGTCTGCCAATACACTTCAAAGATGGCCTTGATAAGAAGTGGCCATCAACCACTTAAACCCTACTTTGTCATGTGTTGAAAAAAGCTTGATCTACAATTCGCTATTTTTGAAAATATTTCTGCATTTTCACCCCCACAAATCTAGTTTAGTGATTATCCTTATTGTTTATATTTACCCTGGAGACAGCACTGCAGGAATTACTCGCTGGTCTATCAGTGAACAAGAAAATGCTCATAAATGTAACTCGGGTGCTGAGTGCTGACACCCACTGGGGAGGGGAACAGGGCAACATTAGCCAACTGGCGGCAGCACCACTTTGGGATTAACCATCCAAGAGGCCGACAAGCGCACAGCCTTCAAATGTGTGAAGTGAACATCTGTAAGGCTGTGGGCCCTAATGGGCCTTCAGGCCGCGTCCTAAAGGCATGTGCTGACCAGCTGGCTGACATTGTCAATTTTAGCTGTTTATGGCTATTTGGGGGTCCTTGGCATGACATACTTTTGGGATGGAAACCCTGTCCTACTGCAGCTCAGTGTTTCTCAGTCCTGGTTCTAGTAACCCACTTACCAGTATACGCTTCCATGACTCCTTGCAATATACAGTATAAGGAGTCAGGGAGGGGATAGTCTCATTCCCCAGCTTGTGTGCGCGAACTTAGCTAAACTGGCTCGAATTCATTTAAAGTAATTTAAATACCAAACACATGTACGGTATTGTAGATCAGCCGTACGTGTGCGTATAAAATAAAATATATATTTTATTTAAATAATACGTTGTCCCAACATTAATCTGAACCACCACTGTTGTATTCTGAAATTAGAAAAATTACGCTTCATTGCCAATGGGTGGATTTCTGCATGGTAACACATTAACAGCTCTATAAAATGCTACAAAACTACTGGCAGCAGTTGCTTTTAGTCCAGGGGTGGGCAATTATTTTTCCCAAGGGGCCGCATCAGAAACAGAAAATATTTTGGAGGGCCGGGCTAAAAGGCTGAACTTAATTATGCATAATATGAATTTTATTTCTATATAAAAAGCAGTACATTTATGATGATGTACAATAAGAGCGCCCCTCATTTCACATGGGTGGTTTTGTACTTGCATGCTTGAGACGTTTCCTTTCCCAGTTGAAAACTGTTTTTGTTTAAGTTACAAGTCATGTAAATACTAGCATTTTATTTGAACAATGAGAACATTAGAGGTAGCTCTTTTGTTGTTCTTCCATACGGAGGACCCTGGAGTAGTACAGCAGATAATAGGAACGATCTTTCACTCGTGGATACAAGCGTGAAATTTGGCATGAACATGCCTCTGGGTCACCTCTTTAACTTTTTCAACCGAGCCAACGCAAATTCCAAAATGGCGGCCATTTTTCAAGATGGCCGCCAAATAAAAAAAACCTTTTGTGGCGGTTCTGGACAACCGTGGGTGCGGCCGACTCGAGACCGGGCACTGCACTCCCTGTGGGTGTGTGGAACGTGTGTGTCGAATTTGAAGTGGGTGGGGCGAACGGTTATCGGGTTACGTGGATTACAGATGTACACACGCACACAAAATTTGTGCAATATAGCTGATCATTGGAACGGTTGTTCGCTTGGTGATACAAGCGTGAAATTTGGCATGAACATGCCTCTGGGTCACCTCTTTCACTTTTTTAACCGAGCCATCCAAGAATACAATATGGCGGTGCTATTTCAAGATGGCCGCCACATCTAAATGTTAGCCTATGTCTACATTTCTTACAAATTTTAGGAAAAATAAAAAAAAAAAGAAAATAATACAAAGAATAAAAAAATATATATATAAAAAAAAAAGAAAAAAGAAATCTATCTATCTATCTATCTATAATGGTGAAATTTTTCCTAAAATTTGTAAGAAATGTAGACATAGGCTAACATTTAGATGTGGCGGCCATCTTGAAATAGCACCGCCATATTGAATTCGACACACACGTTCCACACACCCACAGGGAGTGCAGTGCCCGGTCTCGAGTCGGCCGCACCCACGGTTGTCCAGAACCGCCACAAAAGGCCTTTTTTATTTGGCGGCCATCTTGAAAAATGACCGCCATATTGGATTTTTCGCTGGCTCGGTTAAAAAAGTTAAAGAGGTGACCCAGAGGCATGTTCATGCCAAATTTCACGCTTGTATCACCAAGCGAACAACCGTTCCAATGATCTTCTATATTTCGCGATTTTTGTGTGCGTGTGTACATCTGTAATCCACGTAACCCGAGAACCGTTCGCCCCACCGACTTCAAATTCGACACACACGTTCCACACACCCACAGGGAGTGCAGTGCCCGGTCTTGAGTCGGCCGCACACACGGTTGTCCAGAACCGCCACAAAAGGCCTTTTTTATTTGGCGGCCATCTTGAAAAATGACCGCCATATTGGATTTTTCGCTGGCTCGGTTAAAAAAGTTAAAGAGGCGACCCAGAGGCATGTTCATGCCAAATTTCACGCTTGTATAACCTTGTGAAAGATTCTCTCCCAATATGGCTCTAGCCACTTCAGTATGAAAAATAACAAAAATAACAAAAAAATTATATAAAGAATAAAAAAAAAATACAAAAAAAAAAAAAAAAAAAATATAAAACTATCTATCTATCCATCTATAATGGTGATTTTTTTCCTAAAATTTGTAAGAAATGTAGACATAGGCTAACATTTAGATGTGGCGGCCATCTTGATATAGCACCGCCATTTTGGATTCTTGGATGGCTCGGTTAAAAAAGTTAAAGAGGTGACCCAGAGGCATGTTCATGCCAAATTTCACGCTTGTATCACTAAGCGAACAACCGTTCCAATGATCTTCTATATTTCACGATTTTTGTGTGCGTGTGTACATTTGTAATCCACGTAACCCGAGAACCGTTCGCCCCACCGACTTCAAATTCGACACACACGTTCCACACACCCACAGGGAGTGCAGTGCCCGGTCTCGATTCGGCCGCACCCACGGTTGTCCAGAACCGCCACAAAAGGTTTTTTTTATTTGGCGGCCATCTTGAAAAATGGCCGCCATTTTGGAATTTGCGTTGGCTCGGTTGAAAAAGTTAAAGAGGTGACCCAGAGGCATGTTCATGCCAAATTTCACGCTTGTATCCACGAGTGAAAGGTTCTCTCACAATATGGCTGTTAGCCGCTGTACTAGAGGTGCCACTTTCACAACTCACATGGCGCACTGCTTAGTCTAAGGGCCGATTCATACTCCTATTTTAGAGCCGAATAAAAGTCGGTTCGGCGCTACTAGAGCCTACAATTTGACGTCATTTGAGGTTCGGGGGGGCGGGTACCGTCCTAAAGTCGGCTCTTCGGTGCTACTGAAAATTTCTGACGAGCCGAAATCATTTCGGCACTACGAAACAGCGGTAAAATAGGAGTATGAATCGGCCCTAGGCCTACTATCAGCGTGAGATGAGTGTTGAGTCACTCACAACCATTAAACAACAACGTTCTGAAAACACAATAACAAGCCAACCAGTGATGATATTGTTGAGACTTGGCAGCCTGGCTGGCAGGCATTGATGTGTGCACGTTCTGCCAGATTTACTTTGTGGTACAACGGTGTCGACTCGCGTGCCGAAAACAGACGATCCACAAGCTCACGGCGCATCGCCCAACCGTTCTGAACTTAAAGATGGAGTGCCACCATTTTTTTCCACCCTAAAACATGATCATCAGGTATTATTACAATATAAGGGGGAAGAACCTTTTCCAAAAAGTGTACAGTATTTGTTAAAATCATGCTTTTATGTGGACACGCCCACCAGTTCATTAAGTATGCCTGGTTTGCCTGGTGGGTGGTGATGGGTGGTGATCCACCTGAACTGAAGCCGCACCCACAGCTGTAGTTGTATGATACAGGGGGAGGGGTTAGGGGAGGGGCTGATAGTGTGATGTCACTATATTACTGTTTACTTCATTGGCCCGTTTGACTGTCAAGGGTTCAACCTCCAGGAAGAAACCCTAAATACAAAGTTAATACACCATTGCACATAAAAACAACTCCAGGGTGTCTAATGAAGTACTGTCACCTCATAGACACATGAAAAACTGGAAAAATACAAAAAATGTGGCACTCCCATCTTTAAGAATCATGCCACCTTCGACGGGGTGCAACACCGCCTTACGATGCAGCATCTTAACACATCTTTTAAGTTAACTTTATTGGTGAGGCGATTAAATAAAGCAATAAAGCATAATGGGATTTAACTTGTCCTCCTGCGAGGAAGTTTGGTAATCATGCGCTTGCCCTACCGTGTTGTGGAGCTGCATGCTTAGCTGGGCTTCATGGCTATTTGCATTCACCGACGCTGTTGTCACCAATAAATCCAAAAAGCCGACATTTTCGCATATGAGGGGGGTGAAGGAAGGAAGACAGGTTCTCAATCACACGCAATTCACGTGCACAATTGACGTGCAGATTGCGTGCAGATTGCATGCAGTGTGAGAATACAGTATATGGGCTTCAAAATAAAAGCAGTGCGGTTTTATGCATATGGTAATGAAAGTATGTTTTATTTTCTAGTTATCAAGTAATCTTTCACGGGCCGGTCAGAGTCAGCCGGCGGGCCGTAGTATGTGGCCTGCGGGCCGTACAATGCCTTTAGTCCTTCTCAAAGTTACCTAACAGATTGATGCGAGTTCCATTCATCTCTCTAATGCACCTACAAGTGAACTTGTGTCAAACTCACAGATATCCTCCGTCGCCCTTCTTTAGCTCTAACATCTTTCTGCTCCTTATACTGCTTTCTTTTCTTCTCCGTGCAGAGTTTTGTGATTATACTTGCAGAACATTGGTAATATTAATAATAACACAAGACAATTAAAACCGATTCAGATTCGCTGTGGTAATGCAGGCCATGACACTGTCAGATATCAAGTGAGCCTATAGCCATGATTCATGACTCGAGTATTCATACGAGAGTCATGACGAAACTTCACCCTGGTTTTTGCGAACGCTACATTTACAAAGAATTAAAATATATAAACATTCGCATTTCAAATATAAAGTACTCACAAAGTGTCCCACGGGTGTTGGCACTCGGTGTGTTCGATATAGGTACGCTGACCGCCCTGCCAATACAGACTAATAGGCGAGTGCGCTCCCGGTGTGCAACTGTGGATTTCCCAAACGAACCCCGTTTGAAAAAAGTAGCCGGGGAGCTCGGACATAAATGCTTTTTATTAAACAACGCGGGACGCAGCAATTCTAATCGCTGGCGCTGCTACTAACTAACACCCGTGGGACACTTTGTGAGTACTTTATATTTGAAATCTGAATGTTTATATATACGGAAATCTTGTAAATGCAGCGAGCGCAAAAAACAGGGCAAAGTTTCTGCATGACTGTCATGATAATCATCATGGCAGTCATGTTCCAGGGCTAAAGTGAGCCATTCTGAGCGGTGGGATAGATGACTCATGCTGATTAACACAAAAAATGCTGGAAACGTATCCATGCGCTTTATTAATATCGAACGCCGTACGCGCGAAGCGTATGTATACGTTTTATACGTTTTTTTATTGCTTACTGTACATCAACGTCCTATGCTCCAGGACACCGAGGAAAATAACAGCGATCGTCTCCAGGAAGCTCCAATATGTGATCCGGGAGTAAAAAGCCCCTCCCTCCTGAAAAGAGGTCTGTCTGTGGCGAAGACGCTCCCTCCTCCAATGCCTCCATTACACGTATGGGTCTGCACGGCAACGGCATAGACCAACGCAGATGTCAGGGCATCTAAAATGGAGTTACCCATACTCTAGTAGTAGTCTAGTGTCTGTGAATACACTCGATTCCCCCTCCCCTCCTGTTTCTACATGGTTTCTCCCGAGGAATCTTTGTGGGGGGAGTCTGAGTCTCTTCTGCCCGGATCGCATTGCAGTTTGAGTTCCCTGGCCCCAGGCCACACTGCGCCTTGTAATCGCCTTGCACCGCTCTCTCATTCTCGGAAAAAGATATAACGCAGTCGTGTCGATTTGCCCTCTGCCAGTATATAAACCAAGAATAATCTTCAACGATCGCCATTTCATAACGTTTTCAACACGCACACGGCACACGCCATGATCAACTAACTGCCTGGCTACGTCTTCAGTCTTCACCAGCCATCGCTATCCGTTGTGTGGATCGCCATCGCGTCTTCACTTTGTTTGTTTGGGCAAGAAGCACGATCAGCGATGGAAAAGAGCTTTATATCCACGGCAGATAAGTAATGACGTATTATCGAAGGACCGCCATGATCAACTTACTGCCTACGTCTTCGTCAGCCAATGCAGCCATCATCGCTATCCGTTGTGTGATTGTGGATGTAGGCTATATCCACGGTATCGAGAGAGACGCCCGGCTGTGATATAGGTCTTATCACTGCAATTATAATGAATAAAAAGGCTACAATCACACAACGGATAGCGATGGCTGCATTGGCTGGTGACAACGTAGCCTCGGTCCCAGGCAGTTAGTTGATCATGGCGGTCCCTCGATAATACGTCATTACTTATCTGCCGTGGATAAAACTCTTTTCCATCGCTGATCTCTGCTTCTTTGCCCAAACAAAGTGAAGATAGCGTTGTCCAACAAAGCAGCCAGTTATTTGATCATCTCTCTCTCCTGTGCTTCTTTCCTCAAACATGTCCAGACATGTCAACCTCAACCACTAAACTCACCGATCCAGTAACGCATCTCACCGTTATACTATCGTTCTGAAGGCAGATATAAAAATAAACATAAATAAATTATTGTCATATACATACTACACACTGAATGAAAGCCCTAATTGTCTACTTTTAGGAGGAAAACAAATACATAATATTGATCCCATGTACAGTTTGTCAGTAGGATATTGAATGCAGTTGTTCAGGTCCAACTATTATTCACAAAATAAGGCCTATAGCGACATGTACATATTATATACCGTATGAAACAGAAGACCCTCTGCTTTCATAATAAAAAAACTAATACTGTAATAATAATAAAAATCACACCCCTGTGAAGTGAGCATTTCCTCATGAAGTTATCATAGCGAGTTATAAAGGTTTAAAGTCACAGAGATTGACAGGCAGATATAAACATAAATAAATTATTATCATATACATACTACACACTGAATGAAAGCCCTGAATGTCTACTTTTAGGAGGAAAACAAATATACAAATATAGTTTGTCAGTAATTGGCTATTGAATGCAGCTTGCGCCCACCAGAGAGGATTTCAGAAAATGCATGGACCAGAAGAACTATTATTCACAAAATAAGGCCTATAGCGAAATGTACATACTATATACCGTATGAAACAGAAGACTCTCTGCTTTCATAAGAAAAATACTTCTACTGTAATAATAATGAAAATCACACCCCTGTGAAGTGAGCAGTGCAATGTTGCGCAACATTGCAACATTTTCAAAAGAGCAGCGTGCTGCGAAAAGCAGGTGTTAGAAAAAGGTCAATATCTCCAGAATGGAAGATGGTAGAATCATAATTTTTTTTTTAAATTGAAGTGGACTAGTTTGGCTTCCTTTTGATTTATGCGGTGTGATTCTCGCTATAAGAGGCCCCTCGCTGTGGGCCCCGAAAAAGTTCAGAAGTCCCAATGTTAATCGCTCAGCACCACCAAGCCTGAGCAAATAGAAAACTCTAGCAATCAATGTGTTAAGCGTTGCACAATTCATGCGTATACAGTACACTGGTTGTTCGTGCATGTGGTCATGTGCAAATTGCACATTATCCATTGCACAGTGCAATGGATAATTTTCAAGCCTCAAAGAACTACGCTGAAGTATGCAAAAAGAGGTCACCTTTATGGGTATTAATTTAGACTAATAGCCACCCTATCAACATACATCCTGTGTTTAGTATGTTAATGGACATAAAGGTGTTTGATCATATTTTGTATTAGTTTCCATCACTTGATAGAGGCAGGACATGTATTTATTGTTTAAGTCCCTAATGACCATGATGCATATGGTTTACATTTTTCTTACTATACCTCAATGAAGAGTTATTCATCTATCCGAACGCAAAAGGTTTATTTAATTACGGTAGCATATCTGTTCTAATGTTCTATTCTGTTCTATGACCATACGGTACATAGCATGGCACAATTGAAATAATCTCTGGAGCTTTGACAGATATGTGCAATTATGTTTTTGTCTAGAAACTTTGTCAATGAAGATGGCAATCAGTCAATCAATCATTGATCCATTCATTTATTTTATTACCAATAATATGCCACTTGTTATGAGGAAAGCCACATTAACTGTTTGCAGAGAAGATCCCATATTGATTATGTGGAGTGTGGATCAGTTACATGCTATAGGCTTACAGGACGTCAAGTGAAATTGATATTGAACAGCTCTACATCATATAATCGTGCAAAACACTGCAAAAGATGAGTATTCTCAATCAATTTTGTCAGGTTGAAAATAATGAGTTGTATGACCTTCAACAAGTGCACTATGATCTTTAACAAGTGCACTTGTGTTCAATTCAAGTAGGCCTAATGCATCCTATCCTTACAAAGGGAAGGACATATTAGAATTATGACCTGAGATCAGATTTAAAAATGATCTTCTAAATTCTGACAGTCATTCTTCGATTTTTCAAAAATAGCAGACCTAGATGAGCTTTTAGATCTGATAACATAATGCTAACACCAAAAGGGGTTCCCACCCAAAATGGGGTAATCTCTTGATGCAAATTCGGTTACCTTTATTTCTGTTACTTTTGTCAAGTCTAGTGTTAGTGACCCTATAGACAACAACTATTTTCATACAATAAATACTTACATTTTATAATAGGTCGCATGCAAAGCCTTGAACTCCACTGAACTACCACTTTTGTCCATGATTAAATTCAAGCAGTTATTCACATTCAGATGACTGTATTTATCCCATGAAGGCCAATTCACCTGCAGCCCATCCAGTCAACACATAACGCTAGGAAGGCATTATGCATACCAGACACAACAGATCAACATACCAAATGTAGGTCAACACAAGGAAACAAAGAGCGGCAGCCATCACATCAAGGGAAAAAAAGATGAAAACAACAACAGCATTGACATCTTGTTATACTTCATATATAAATAACAATTTAATAACAATATTCAACCAAAGTCACATTATAACACTGGCCTCAGGGCATTACAGTAGGTTAACTGCTCAGAACATGGTCAGGCTATTACAAATTACAGATTATTACTGTATACAGTGAATTTACTGCACAGAACATGGGCAGGTTATTATTGTATATTACAGTGCATACACTGTAAAAGACATTAGGTTATTACAATACAATGAATTCGTTGAACAGAACATACAGTATGTATGGTAAGGTTTGGTAATAAGCACAAGTTTCCATGTGCTACTGTATTCCGTTTTTGATTAGTCTACTTTCTAGCTTCTGGAGAATGTTTCCATAATGCAATGTTTGAGATGTTGCAGACAGTATCATTACATGATTCATATTGTTATGATTACTTTGAATGGGGCTTCTGCTGTAATACTCGTTATACTGTTTGTATTCGGCTATGAATGTGTTTACTTGTTCATGTGGAACCCACTACCCAGTCAAGCGTAGTTGTTAACCTGGTAGCAAACAGTCAACTATAAACTCAACAAACCTTGTGTATATTGAAGGCAGAGCACAGATAAAAAAACAGACTTAATTGAGCTACATGGAGCACGCGCACGCACGCACACACACACTCTGAAGGCATTTCATGTGACGTGTTGGTTGGTGTGTCACAGTCCATGCACTAGTCCATACAATGCCAAAAAATGAAACTGCAGATAACCTATTGGAGCAGAGGCGTGAACTTTGTCAACAGACAACAAAATCCTTTTTTAGTTTTTACCTACCTACAGTTTATGATTTACCTATGCTATTTCTTTTTATTTTACAAATACCATATACGGTGACTAGATATGACCTGGAGCTTTCTATACTTGTGAAAGCTGCTAAAATAGACATCCACAACATGTGCAAAAGAGAACAGCAATTGTTGCTGACAATTTGTTGATTGGTCATCTAAAGCCCAAACCACATCAGTTGCACCTCCTTTCAACTAGTCTCATTAGTCGCAACTCCTTGCAACAAAACAGTTTTAAGGTCAACCACATCAATGCATCTCCTTGCAGATCCTTGCAATCACCAACTTCAGCCAATCAGGAGAGAGTACCTATTTATCAACTTCAAGTTTATTGTGTTCCAGTTCCAGTTTTGTTTGCTCACTTGTTTTTGTGTCATCAGTTTAAATTTCACTTGTTTATCCCGTATGAGTACATCCTCCGGATTGTGTAAAATTGGTATGCTGACCTGAAAATGCATTTTGTGTTTACTAAAAAGCTGGCGAGACAGGGAGACCCCGTTATTGAACAAAAACTCTATAGCAGGGGTCTTCAATGTTTTTTTGGGCCAAGGACTCCCAAGCTGAGAAAGAGATGAAGCAGGGACCCCCATAACATATTAGAGAAACCCCATAACTAGAGAAACGGCTGGATGGCACTTACACCCGTCTTCTAATGAGAGCGCAAAATCTCACTTGGAAGAGCCGCCCATCGACTTCTCTAATATACGGCAACATTCCCCGTGTTTCTTCACTAATCCGATCCAGAAGAACACAGTTTGCTGGCCACTGCTACAGAGCTGATCATGAGGTTATATCTTCCCGTCTTCAAAGCAGACCAGAGGTAGAAAACTGTCGTTCCCTGATGTCATCGCTAGGGACACGTGCATCAGTAAGCAGGAACTGGGGATGGCAATGAAGGACCGGGGTATTGTCTGGCGTGGCATTGTGAAATCCATGAATCCGACAGCTGTCGAAAGATTATGACGATAACATCATTTGAGTTGCAGATGAAACTTTCTCATAGATTTCCGTAGAAACAAGTTTCCTTCACTTGCTGTCTGGAACTACTCAGGCCACTGTCCATGGTGCTGAAGTATATTTGACTGCATTGGCTTAGGGATTCAAACTATAGATATTCCTGGTCAAATATTACTCTTCAGTCTCCACTACTTAAGTAAAATTTTCTCTGTCAAAATGTACATTAAATGTCATTTTAAAACCCTGCTTTTGCATGTGAATGTTATACCAGTAGTACTCTAAGATTATGTCCATTTGGTTTGAAGTAAATATTCCTACTTCAAGTACACTAACTAAACTGGACTAAAATAGACAAAGGACGAAGAGTATTTCGGCATCAAAAACCTCAGACGATCAGATGAAGGAGCACGCAGAGAGATGAGCTGAAGTGTAGCGTTGTATTTATTGCAATAACCGAGACAGAGACAGCAGAGAGCTTCCCCGTGGACCAGGCTTGGCCCACGGGAGCAGCACACGGACAGCCTAACCACCTCTCGTGGCTAGGCCTGCTATAAGACCCCCCTCACATTCTATTTTCAGATGCTTATATGAGTCTCACATCAAACATTGGTGTCCCTGGGAGGACAGACAGTACTTTTACATACAAATGACATTGAGATGCATATAGAGTGACGTCTTGAGACTTAATCAAGTGACCTGTTGGTTTAAACAATAGAATGCTAATTCCTGTCGCACCCAGCCAGCCAGGCTACTTACTATCTATGCATGATGGCTCCAGCTAGATTTTACAGACTCCCACATTGACTTAGCACTATACTATTCTATACCATTTGGTAATAGAATGACAAATTATTGAGTCCATATACGACAGGTTGTCATTCCTTCAACAGTTTTCAAGCCCTGGATGACAGATGAGAGATGTCCCGATACTGTATCGGAATCGGCCCTTATTTGGTCATATCGGGTCATATCGGTATTGGTGAATATGCCAGTCTAACCACCGATCCGACACAGGGGTAAGGGGTTGACACTATGCCAGGTAAATAAAATGTCGGGGCATGTGGAGTTTGCTTTCAAGTTGTCCCAACTGCAAGTGCACATATGAGTGAGGAGTCTGCTATAAACACAACACGAGATATATAGCTATAGATAGCTATAAACACTATTCTTAGTCGGTGGACTTCAAAATAAGATATTTTTTATTTTTTTATTATTATTCTCTGGTATCAATATTCGGTATCGGCTAACACAGAAATTATGGTATCGGGATCGGATCGGGAATGGGAAAAAAATCGGGACATCACTAATCAAAATACTGTATACTGTATATCCCATTACAATTAGGCTTCTTGGGCTCTTAAACTTGATTAACACCACACACGTGACTACAAACACACACAAGCCTGACCTCACACACAAACATGCCCAGCCATCCAACTGAGTCACTTGTTCATTTGACAAAAGATAAATCAGCCAGTCAGAGATGGAGTGGCTGCACACACAGTTCCCCCCCGACACTCATCATTTACTCTGATAAATCCTGTGTGTGTGTGTGTGTGTGTGTGTGTGTGTTCCTGCACTCAATACAAGCCTGTGAGAATCTATTTGTCTCCTTACCACCCCTGTGTGTGTGTGTGTGTGTGTGTGTGTGTGTGTGTGTGTGTGTGTGTGTGTGTGTGTGTGTGTGTGTGTGTGTGTGTGTGTGTGTGTGTGTGTGTGTGTGTGTGTGTGTGGCTGTGAGAGAGTGCTTGCTAAAAAGCTAGTCAGGCTTTGGATAATAAGGCTGTTTTAATGCAACAAGGGCCAGAGAAGTAGGGGGTGGTGGGAGAGAAATGGAGAAATGAAGATGGGGAGAGGGGGAAATGAGATAAAAATAATAGAGGTGTGGAAGACAGGATGGCGATAAAGATGACAGCAAATTGCAAGGTTTGTCACAACTATAAATACAGTAGTGTGTCTGTGTGTGTGTGTGTGTGTGTGTGTGTGTGTGTGTGTGTGTGTGTGTGTGTGTGTGCGTGCGTGCATATGTGCGTGTGTGCATACAGTACCTGCGTGCGTGCATATGTGCGTGCGTGCATATGTGCGTGCTTGCATATGTGCGTGCATGCATATGTGCGTGCGTGCATATGTGCGTGCGTGCGTGCATATGTGCGTGTGTGCATACAGTACCTGCGTGCGTGCATATGTGCGTGCGTGCATATGTGCGTGCTTGCATATGTGCGTGCATGCATATGTGCGTGCGTGCATATGTGCGTGCGTGCGTGCATATGTGCATGCGTGCATATGTGCGTGCGTGCGTGCATATGTGCATGCGTGCATATGTGCGTGCGTGCATATGTGCGTGCGTGCGTGCATATGTGCGTGCGTGCATATGTGTGTGCGTAGGGTGGGTGGCACCAAAAGTCAAATCATTAAACGAATACTGTGGCTGAGCGGAGATGTTAAATGAAAGTGTTCTTATATAAAATTCTATTATCGTCTTCATTAGAGAAGACCATTATCTTTGTACAGAGGTTCTGATGTTATAATGACGTTTTTGTTCTTTAATCAAACCCCAATCTGCTCTACCAATTCATCATTGATTTTACCTATAAAAAAGTTCAAGTTGCCCGTGGTGGTGTTGTCTGTGTGCCTGGATTCTGCCCCGGATATGGACAAACATCCATATATGGAGATCTCTGATATCAATGCAAATCGGCATTGTAAGGCAACGGAAAATGTGCCCGACGTCAGCCAATTCAGCGCTGTTAGGCGACCACTGAGCTTTATAAGAACTGGAGGCATAGAAGATAGATACGCAACATCGTTACACAAAAAAGAAGTAAGAACGTACCCAACATTTATAGTGACACAGGATCCCTAAAATCAGCTAAAATGGCAGCTTGCAGTAGTCCTAATAAGTCCGTTTTGTTTGCGTGCTTGGGGAATATTTGCAGATCCCCCATCGCAGAGGCAGTCTTCAGAAAGATGGCAAAGGATGCTGACGTTGAGGATAAGTGGAGGATAGACAGCGCTGGTACCTCCACCTATGCCATAGGCAACCCTCCAGACCACCGCGCCCGAGTCTGCATGAAGAGCCACGGCGTGCCCATGACGCACGTGGCCAGGCAGGTGACTAAGGACGACTTCATCAGCTTTGACTACGTCCTGTGCATGGACCAGAGCAACCTGACCAACCTGAAAAACATGGCCAACTCTGTGAATAACTGCAGGGCAAAGATGGAGCTCCTCGGTACATATGACCCTCAGAACCAGTTGATCATCCAAGACCCATATTATGGAGAGGACGAAGACTTTGAGCAGGTGTACGAACAGTGCATGAGATGCTGCAAAGGATTTCTGGAGAAGAATAACTAACTGGCACAGTGATCCGCTCTGTCTGGCTGTGTTGGAATGACGCCGGAAATGTATTGAATAAAAACATTTCATATGTCACAGTAGCATTTCTAATCAATGCCGAAAACAAACAAGTGCCGTTTTTATTTGGTGAGGGTGTGAATCTTTTCTCACCCGGGGTCAAGAGAAGAAGAATATGTCAGCGAGAGTATCACCTGTGATGAAGGAGAAGGCTGGGGTGTTGGGATGTACACCCAGTCTCTGCCGCACACAAACCCGACTAAAGAGAAACATACTTACTTTTAATGCTATAGTTTTATGTTTTTCACTGATCTCTACTGGTGGAATTTGTATTTTGTTTTTAGGTTGATTGATGGGTACTGAATGAGTATTCAGGTTAGCATTAACAGTTGGGGCCTGTCTTTTTGCAGCATAGGGGGCTAGGAAGACGGAGAGCAGCATTTGCATACAAGTAGGAGTGCACCGAGACATCTCAAATGTGTACACAAAATGTGTATGCTCCTTGCAATCCGTTAAGGCATCTCTCCATCTGTCTTCTTTCTGTAAGGATTGGTAGAGGTTCCTATTAAGTATTAAGTATTAAGTCGGCTTGTTCGCGTGCCAGTGGCCATGGGCACTAAATCAAACCAATCATCTCACTTTTGGCCCAGATGAATAGGCCTAAATGTTAGTCTGGATAATTCAGCTTTCCGCATCCATTCTATATCAAAATGACGTGAACTGCTGTTATTTTTCCCCTCCATGTGATGTGTTGAAACTATAACCTTTATTTATATTTATATATTTTTCAGAAACTACTGTTGGTTTCATCTATTGATTTCATGTTCTGTAATTTAAATGTTTATTTATTGACCCATTCTGAACGGGCACCCATTTTGGTGTTAGCATCATGTCGTGCTTTAGATATTTAAAAATAGCAGATCTACAAGCTCATATCGCGCCACCGAGTGGCGCGATACGAGCTTGTAGGTCTGCTATTTTTGAAAAATCGAAGAACGACTGACATTTTTAGAATCTGATCTCAGGTCAGAATGGGTTAATCAGACCAGTGTGTGTCTAGTGTAAACCTCGTATGAATCTGATCTCAGGTCAGAATGGGTTAAGAGAGAGAGAGAGGCCTGCCTGGTGCAACAATGCCATCAATTTACCATTCACCAGCTTTTCAAATGGTTATATCGGCAGCAGAGGTGATGGTCATGCTGATGATGTCTGGACGTGACATGACTCCTTGAAAAGGAAGGACAGAAGGAATTAACCCATTCTGACCTGAGATCAGATTCATACGAGGTTTCCACTGGACACACACTGGTCTGATGAACCCATTCTGACCTGAGATCAGATTCTAAAAATGTCAGTCGTTCTTCGATTTCTTTCAAAAATAGCAGACCTACAAGCTCGTATCGCGCCACTCGGTGGCGCGATATGAGCTTGTAGATCTGCTATTTTTCAATAGCTAAAGCACGACATGATGCCAACACCAAAATGGGTGCCCGGTCAGAATGAATTAATAGAGGGGCAGATTGAGACTAGAAAGGTGTCATTTAACTGGCGTTAAATTGCACGTGCGGTTGCAATTGCCCTCAAGCAGCTCGCCAAGTACAGTATGATGTTGTATTAACTTACGTGTCACCACATGACGTCACAAAAAGTTTATACAGAATATAAACATTAATATGGAATAAAGCTGGGCAATTATATAGTCTGGTTGCCTATACTGCAACCACACAGACAAGTCCATTCATTCATTTCCAGACATTGGATTGATTCCAGGCAAAAGCAATAATATATATAGATGTGGTGTCACTAGAGTCTAGAGTATTTCAGCCAATATCGAACTCACCAAAATACAGATCAACTCGAGAATGCATCCATGAGCCCCCTTTGCTTTGACAGACTTCTTAAAGTTTAATGAAATGTTTTAACAATTCATGTTCTAAAGTGAATACGGTATACCATTACATTCTCAAGTCAAAACTCTCTCCCACGCACACACACACACACGCACACACACACGCACACACACACACACGCACACACACACACGGACAGCGCTTGTAGATTCCGAGTTATGGAGTTTTGAAAATCCTGCTTTGAACCAAGGTAAATGGAGAGGAGTTGTAACGTCCCATAGCCGGTGGTAACGGAGGCGTTGCATAGCAACCGGATCAATGTTAAAGTTGCTCTGGGGCTCAACCGCTTCATATAATTATGGAGTATAATATACCCATATTATGGGGGGGCGGGGGGTACCTACTGTAGCAGATAACGTCCCATTAGCTGGGGGGTACAAATATATTCATACCTCGTAAAAGAAAAAGGTTAATTGTATTTATGTCCATATTTGACAAAGTTTCAGACAAAATTAATATGGTAAAACAATGAAACGGTTCGGCTTCCCCGTGGGCCCCTTCCCTCTGTTTTCAATTAGAACCTTCATTAACGAGCACTCAGGGCAATTAATGAGCTTGTTAAGTTTAGTAATTATATGTGTCACAGCAGACGGTGCATGTCAACAAGCACAGATAAGACAAACAAATCAGAAGCTATAAGGTGTCTAGAAGGGCAAGAGGGGGAACAGAAAACATATTGGTTCCTTTTTGTGATTACTTTGTTTATTACGATTAACATCATTGTCCCCAGGGCCAGGCAGGCCATAATGCACCAATTTGCTGACATACCTCGCTGATGCTGAAGTAAATCAAATAAAAGTACAGTGAACTAGTACAGTGAGCCCAGAGATATACCAATTTATGTGAGCTTTGGACAACATCTGTAGGAGTAGTAGCAAAAAGTGTGTTCTAAAACGGGTAGTCCCAATACATGATTCTGATTGGCTGGTTACCGTCACGTGACCGGTGTAAATCTCACCCATAATCCACACCTTCAATCACTTTATATCAATCCCAGGTGCAAAAGCAGTGCTGCTGACCGCTTCACATGTAGTAGTATCACTCCGCCACCCGGAACCGGCTTTGTTGTTGTTATTGTGGAACCGTTCACAGTGACTTTTGATTTGTTGGGTGGACTAAGTGTGGACGAGTGGTTGCAAGAAAGCGACAATATGGAGGAAGAACAGACAAAACGACACGCAGAAATAAATGACAGCGACCTACAAGAGCTTGAAAAGTCAAGAAACGAAGAGGGGACCGTGAAACAGACAATGTGGGCCGTTCGCTGTTTTCAATCCTGGTGTACCCAGAAGGAGTTGTATATTGACTTTAAAACAATCACAAAAATGGACCTTAACGAGACTTTGCGGCACTTCTATGCCACCGTGAAAAACGGGAAATGCGAGTCTTATGGTTTCAGCAGTTATGTTGGGCTACGTGCAGGGCTTAACCGGTACATAAATGATCCACCCATAAGTCGGTCCTGGTGTCTACTGAAAGATTCTGAATTTATCACCAGTAACAATGTCTTTGTTGGATTAGTGAAGAAACTCCGCAGAGAAGGACGTGACAAAACAACACATCACCAAGCAATAACAGAGGAAGACTTGGTCAAAATCAAGCACTCTACAGCGTTGAATCCAAATACACCACGGGGTCTCGTCAACAAAGTGTGGTTTGATGTGCAGCTGCACATGGGACGCAGAGCTAACGAGGGGAACCGTAAACTGAAGCCTGAATCATTTACTGTCCGCCAGGACGAGAACCGTCTCAAGTATGTAACATTATCATTCAACGAATGTACAAAAAATCACAAAGACGCCAGTGAAAGAAACAAAGAGTCACTGCGGGGATTTATGTTCGAGCTGCCTGGAAACCCACTGTGTCCTGTCGCTACACTGGAGAAATACCTGTCGTTGCTGCCGGATAATCCACCCTCATTCTATCTCCATCCAAAGCGAGCAAACTACACTAATGATCTGTGGTAAGTTAACGATTTATTTATTTGTTGCCAATTATGTCATTGTTAGTTACAGTGTAGTTTGGTTACTCTACAGTGATGGGAAATTGTCTTATTTCTCCTAACGTTAGGTATACCAGAGAGCCCATGGGGGTAAACTATCTTTCCTCCATGTTGCCTCGGATTTGCAAAGCAGCTGGCACCGCAACTGTCTACACCAACCACTGCTTGCGAAGCACCACGGTACAAAAACTCTCTGATGCGGGTCTCGAGGCTAGAGAAATCATGTCGGTGACCGGTCACAAATGTGAGTCGTCCCTGCAGTCTTACTGGCACCCAAACTACGACGCCAGGAGAAACTGGAGCAATATCCTTGCGGGCAACAAACACAGCTCATGTGCGGAGTCGACACCCCCCCTCGCCCCGAAGAGGAGTTCCACTGCCAACATGGCAGAACAGTATTTCAGTAATTGCACAATTCTCGGTGATATACAGATAAATGTTAATCAGTCTCGTTAAGTCTCGAGTTAATCTCGTTAAGAATGGCTAGTTCTTTTTTGTTCTTGGGGGAAAAAAGACTGTACGTATTGTAATGTCATATATACTGCTTGCTTGGGGAAAGGACGAAATAAAGTTGATGATTACAAGTCACAGGTCAGGTGTGTTGTTTCTACAGCTGGGTGGCCGGGCCGCTGCCTGGTAGGGTAGAAGAGCTTCCGCTGCGCGTCGGGTCTAACTACGCCTCCCAGGCAGTGTAAAATAGCCGGTAACCTGAGACCTCTCGTGGCTTATTGCTTAATTCAGGAAGAGTAGGATGTAGATGCTACGTCCTCCCGGTGGGGCTCCTCCCTGGCAGGTGAGCCAGTAGGATACAAACAGGGTCAGCAATTGGCATAATGACTAGATGGGTGGAGGGTAAAAAATAACAACATTTTATAAATGTAATTCTAGGTGAAAAACATCTACAGGCTCACATTGTGGTAACAATGCAGTTATTTAGTATTTGTCACTGTACATCTACACATACATGAAATGTGTCATCTGCATTTAACCCATCCTAACTATTAGGAGCTGTGGGCAAGGGTCATTGGCAACCTTGCGGATGGATGCTGCCTCTGTGCGGATGGTCTAAATCCCTTGGCACTGTCATCTCTGCTCACAATAGGGCTGCAACGATTCATCGATTCATCGTAATCCAATCGATTATTCAATTAGTTGTCAACTAATTTAGTAATCGATTAATCGAATCTGCAACTAATCACTAGAGATTTTTTCAATGTATCATACAGTAGGTGATTTCCCACTCAACCATAGTTTTTAACCATAGTTATCCAGTGTTAAGTGTAACTAAACTAATCTCTCTTCCCTTACAATCTGATGATAGATGCACAGTAGCGACTGTAAAGCAAAATATGACACATAACGATTATAGTATCAAGAACAAAACATATGGCTTGATTTTTTTTTTTAAATCACCTATTTGAGTTCAGAAGAGTACTGTTCCTTCTAGACTGACACATGTGTAGCTATTCTTTAATCAAATGTATGCAGTCAGAATAAGTCTAAAGACACCAGTTGCTTTAATTCATTTTAATTTAGTTTGTCTTTTATTTGAATAGCAGCCCATCAGCAGCTAATCAAATTAATTTTTGAATGAATTATATATATTTTTAGTTAGAACATATAACCTAAAATGTATTTTTAAGGTGATTGCTAAATAAGTGCCATAATCCGATTAATCGATTAATCGTTTAACCCATTTTAGGCAGGAACCCGTTTTGGTGTTAGCATTACGTTATGCTTTAGCTATTTAAAAATAGCAGATCTACAAGCTCATAGCGTGCCACCGAGTGGCGCGCTACGAGCTTGTAGGTCTGCTATTTTTGAAAAATCGAAGAGCGACTGACATAGAAGACATTTTTTGAATCTGATCACAGGTCAGAATGAAAACTGTCAGGATGTAGAAGACATTTTTAGAATCTGATCTCAGGTCAGAATGGGTTAAATAATCGGCAGATGAATCGATTATGAAAATAATCGTTAGTTTCAGCCCTAGCTCACAATATATCCTATCACTGCTATGCCGATGACACACAACTGTTTCTATCCTTCCCCCCCTCTGGCACTCAGGTGGAAGAGCACATCACTGCATGCCTGGCTGACATCTCACAGTGGATGTCTTCCAACCACCTCAAGCTGAACCAAGACAAGACTGAGCTTCTCTTCTTCCCAGCTAAGTCCTGCCCTATGCGGGAGCTAACTATCTCCGTAGACAACGCCCTGGTAACGTCTGTCCCAACAGCCAGGAACCTTGGTATTGTCCTGGACAGTCAGCTCTCGTTCAAAACACACATCACGGATGTCACTCGATCCTGTAGGTTTACACTCTATAACATACGACGAATTAGACCGTTCCTCACCCAGGAGTCAGCCCAGCTCCTAACCCAGACAACAGTCTTGTCAAAACTTGACTATTGTAACTCCCTCCTTACTGGCCTACCGGCATGTGCACTTAAGCCCCTCCAACTGATCCAAAATGCCGCAGCTCGCTTGGTCTTCAACCAGCCAAAATTCTCACACGTCTCCCCCCTTCTCCGCTCCCTCCATTGGCTCCCGGTCGCTGCCCGCACAGAATACAAAACATTCAAAGCAACCAAAGGCATGGCTCCCCCATATGTCACAAGTATGATCGTACCCTACAAACCCTCTCACGCACTCAGATCAGCCAACACAGGGAAGCTGGAGGTACCTTCACTAAAAACGCCGGAACAACGCTCCACACGTCCCAAACTCTTCTCCCTTCTGGCTTCAAAACTGTGGAATGCACTTCCCATCACAGTCAGAACTGCAGCCTGACTCCCAATCTTCCGCCGTAGTCTGAAAACCCACCTCTTCAGACTCCACCATGGTCCATAGCACTTGCCCTAGCCTAGCCCCTTAGATAGTACGACAAGAGCGCCCCTCACTTCACACGGGTTTGATTTTTTATTATTATTCTGTTTATTCAAACCATTATACAGCAAAGTCTGGAGGAGAGAGAGACATACTAGTCAGGTCAGGAACATATCTCTTTTCCTGACCCTACGGACAGCAGGCGAACAGCAGGGACGTTCCTGCTGTCGTTACCGTATGCCATGTAAACGTATCACCGTTCTGCTGTCATTACCGTATGCCATGTAAACGTATCACCGTTCTGCTGTCATTACCGTATGCCATGTAAACGTATCACCGTTCTGCTGTCATTACCGTATGCCATGTAAACGTATCACCGTTCTGCTGTCATTACCGTATGCCATGTAAACGTATCACCGTTCTGCTGTCATTACCGTATGCCATGTAAACGTATCACCGTTCTGCTGTCATTACCGTATGCCATGTAAACGTATCACCGTTCTGCTGTCATTACCGTATGCCATGTAAACGTATCACCGTTCTGCTGTCATTACCGTATGCCATGTAAACGTATCACCGTTCTGCTGTCATTACCGTATGCCATGTAAACGTATCACCGTTCTGCTGTCATTACCGTATGCCATGTAAACGTATCACCGTTCTGCTGTCATTACCGTATGCCATGTAAACGTATCACCGTTCCGCGTGGATGGTAAACATGATTGGCTATCGCCAGACGATGAGATACAGTACACCCCGACTTACACCCCCAAACTCCCAACCTCAGGGCCAAAGCTCTAACCACAAGGCCACTGAGTTAATTGGTCTGGTTCAATATGATCCAATTAAAATTAAAATGAACTATACCAACAACCTCTCTCTTGAAATTAGAATAGACAGAGGAGTGTATTGGCCACATTCCTGGCTAGACGGGATGTTTTGTCCCTTCTCTCTACCCAACAAATTCCTTTGTGTTAAACCCTGCAAGACCCGGATATATTTCTACTTGCAAAAAAGAGATTTCAACCTTACTACTACTTTGTACTACTAAGGTAGGTGGCATTTCAAAGGCTTAGTTATATAAAAATGAGACTTAGGGATTTGGCTGTGGAGACCCCTGGCCTCTACCCTCTAGTTTAAAGTGGCTATACTACTCACACGCTATTAATCAAAGCTTCATTTGCGCATATCGTACCAGGGATCAGCTGACTGTTAAAGGGAATGGCACCCACCAAGCTGATTGGGTTGATGGAGGTGACGCCCTATACACACCCATGACTAATTCTGGGCTATTTTGCACACGCCACGGTGTCTCCACCATGTCGGAGAGCGCAAATTTACCGTCTTCATAATTGCAAAATGACATTTGCCACGCCTCCACCTCTTAAATTCTGTCATACCGAAGTCCTGACGTAACTCGCTCATCCCTTCGATTCCCCTGGTTCGCGGAAGTAATTTCTCTATGGAGAATAACATGGGGTGATCTTAATATCGTCTACTATAAGCGTTGTGGTCCAAAAATAAACAAGCTGTCTCGGCGTTATTGTCAGGGAGGTGTCTCTGTATCGTTTGCAACAGTCAGTCACTCATATATGATAGAGTCTGCTTCTAGCGAAAATGTAACTAATTCAGTAGCAGTAACATTAGCGTTTTCTCTCAGTCAGTTGATTCTTCATATCCATATGAGTGAAGCGGCCGGGATGACATGTTCATTTTTCAAACACAGTTCTTATATGAAGCAATCTAAAAATCCTCCTATGGCGATTTCAATGCAACTAAAAAAATACATGAACCTGGGGACTGACGCCCTCTACTGAAAGTGACGTCAGACTTCGGTGCTCTATTACATGGTGGAAAATAGGAAGTTCAAAATGGCACCCATAGTCTGCCCAGTGGCAGTGAAGCATAACTGCACGCACACATACAGTGCAGGCTAATTCACATGTATCTGAGAGGCCAGAACAAATAGATGCCAAACATAAACTGAAGCTGTTTAACATCTCAAAACAGTTTTTGATATTTCACCAAGGAAATCATTGTGATGGATGGTGGTGCGCTTGTTCTGATTGGCCAGCTGCTACATAAGGTATTCTCGTTCACATTGTTATTTTACTCTTGGCTGCATCTCTTTCTGAATCGGTCTTGTGTTTTGCCGTACTGACATGAGGAATACTGCAGCAGGATCAATACATTTGCAACCAAAATATACATTCACATATCAGAAGGCTGTCAAAAGTACATATTGTAAATACTGTAGCAGAAGCTTAATATATTAATATTAGAAAAACAAAACTATCATGTTCTCATTATCTGATGCCAATGTCAGTGCCTTATCACTCTACTTTACACAGTGCATACTATATGAACCAGAAGGAATATCCCACAGTCTGGTTGTATAACCCATTCTGACCGGGCACCCATTCTGGTGTCGGCATCATGTTATGCTTTAGCTATTGAAAAATAGCAGATCTACAAGCTCATATCGCGCCACCGAGTGGCGCGATACGAGCTTGTAGGTCTGCTATTTTTGAAAAATCGAAGAACGACTGACATTTTTAGAATCTGATCTCAGGTCAGAATGGGTTCATCAGACCCAGTGTGTGTCCAGTGGAAACCTCGTAATTAATCTGATCTCAGGTCAGAATGGGATAAACTATGGCATAGGACCCAGAGTCATTGTTCCCAGTGGATCACTGCAGTGAGTAAGTGTGTTTTAATGAGCCAAAGTCCCAGGGAGAGAGTGTATTGGCTTCAACGAGGGTCCCAGGATGGGAAAGTTTGATATCAGTTACACTGCAGTACATGTCCAATAGATCTCACGTCTAGTAGTGGCAGATACACACCCCCCCCCCCCCCCCCCCCCCCCCCACGGTGGCCCCAGTGTGGATCTAATCCATTTAGCATGTTGAGTAATGACAGTTAATCTAATGGAGCCACTCTGGTCTGTGAGAATGGATATCCGCGCCCCTACACAGTCTGTTACTGCTGAAAGTATAGTTTGTGGTGCGTGCCTGCCTGCCCGTGTGCGCGCGCGTGTGTGCGTGTGTGTGTGTGTGTGTGTGTGTAAGAGAAAGAGAGTATTAAGATGTACAAGGAAGGAGAGTGTGTGTTAGAAAGAGAGTGTGAGAAAGTGAGTTTGCTTCCCTGCCAAGCAGATAAGACTATCTAGACAACTGCAGTTGTACAGTTTTAAACACAGTGGCTAGGAATTAAATCAGTGTTCAACCCAGGGGGGCAGTCAGACAGATATTTTGTGAAGCCACTAATGAAATCGGGACTTCCTGAAAGTTCATATAATGGCCTGTTGTGGCCCTGTCATTGGGCCCAAAAAAACCCATAGCCCCATAGAAGTCCATGTATTTGGGCCCAACTTCACCTAGACTGTATTACCTTAATAAACATGGTCATGGATACTTTCTGCTTCCAGTCACTAGTTTAAAGTCTCATTTCTCATGTCATAATATTCTTTTTGGAAAACTATGGTCCCATTTATTAAAATAATCACCATAAAGTCGCGTATGTTCTGAGGGGCGTGGCTACCGTTACAGTCTATGATCGGGAGCCACCCCCCCCGTTCGAGTCAAAATAAAAACCAATGAAGAAGAAGGGGGGAAGTCCCGTCTCGTTGTCTGGGCCAGCCAATGGCCAGCTGGGCCCAAAAGGATCTAGAAAGATGGCGACTTACAGTTCAAGGACTGACAGGCTTCATTTTACGTCCATATAAGACCCGGGGAACGCTTTGTCCATATTTTTACAGTCTATGGTTCAACCCTAATATTTCAACTGATGCCAATACACTTCCCTGTCAGGTATAGTAATTTATCATGCATCTACTATCATGCATCTACTGGTCTGATCACATGCTATAAGGAGGTTCAGACCTCGTGCAATTTAGGTTTAACCTCAACAGAAACTCTTTAAACTTTTCTTGTTTCATAAATATGTTAGTAACAACATATCAAAAGTCCTAAGAAAACCCAGTGGGGGAACATTATTAAAATATGCTAAAAAATAAGTGATGTACCATTAACAACCTTTGAGGTTGACCCCTTTTCTTCCATAGATTGCCTGTGCTTACTGTAGCAGTTAGTAAACCGTCATCCTCTCCTCAAGACGATCTTGTCACACTGTTTATAGCAGACACACCAAAAGCTAGCCCATTAGATGAGGGCCTTGACGAGTCAGGTGTTAGCAGACGGTTCCTTGCAGGAGTGAGGGGCGGGCCTAGAAAATATATAAGAAAAGGTGTATTAAGAGAAATCAAGACTAGAAAGCATAGGTGCTGAGAATGGAGAATGAAAGGGATCGTCTCGAAATTGTTAAACGAGCAAATCATCAATCAGTTGATACAGTACATTTCTGGTCACATGGTCGAAGCAAGCGATACTTCCTCCTCAGTGACATTCCTCTGAAATTGTAGTTAAAAGGCCATGGCCAAGGTTTCCAACAGCCGTTCTTTACAATGTACTATTCTACCACACTGATAGACAAGATTGACAAAGCCCTTCGTCCTATACTGGAAACATTTGCCAGGTCATCCCAAGAATCTCTGGCACAGATAATTGTAAACAGATAAATGTCTCTGAAGTGAAGCACTATTTCAGCCCCAGTTTGTTTTGCTGTAGGCACTGAGCAAGGGTATTCTGTAGCCCTTTAGACCTAAGATCCACCATCAGTCCCCAAAGGCACATCCACATAGGAATAACTGCTGAGAGTGTCAAGCCTGGTGGCGACTGGATGGCAGTAGCTTATGATAAGCACTGGTAGTTGGTTTTCTGTGGATTGTGAACACCTGGATATGAGAGTGGAATTATTGCATCACATAACCCTAATGAGAAATTCACACCTCAACACTATGGCAGGAGAGATGGCTGCTTTTGCCCAGTTAAAAGATTGTCTGGTTAAACTGGTGGGAAATGCAGCCTCTGTGGGTCTCAGTCAAACAAGGGAAATGAATTATAAATATAATTTCTCCAGAGGTAATGAATTGCATTCGATTAGTCTTCTGCTTCCCAGTACAACACAGTTTTGTTACAAATGTCAATGTCATGCTTTCTTTTTTGTTTTGATTATTTTTTAATTGGGATGCAATTAGGAGTGGGGTGATGCTGTATGCTTAACTCACATTTAATTGTATTGTGACAATACAATTAGATACACATAAGGTGTTACATGATTTGATACAGACATGATACAATAATATGATGAACATAAAATTACAACAAAGTATGCCTGTGCAAATGTGTGTAGCCTATTTCTGATGTCATGGATGACACAGTATGAACTATAGATAAAGTGCCCCTCGGGGCACAGGTCTCCATAGGCCAATGTGAAAAGGGTGCAATTGGATGATTTGAGGCATTTTGTTCCAAAAATGTGTTTTGCAAAAATCCACCTGTTGGTGCACTATAACAGGCCAATGTGAAAAGGGTGGGATATATATTCCTCAGCCTAGTAGGAAAGTGCGTGAAAGATTTCACGTAAATTGCACGCTGCGTTCATGATTTGAGGCTTTTTGTGCAAAGTTTGGCAAAGTTTGGCATCGACCAGGCTAACGGTGCCTGAGACTAGCTGGTAACGGACGGACGGACACACGAACACACACACACACACACACACACACACACACGGACGGACGGACGGAGTGCAAAACATACTCTCAGTCTCTCCCCATGCCTTCGGCCTGGTGGAGACATTAGTAAAGGCTCTGCTTGGCGTTTGGTGTGTGTGTGTGTCATCTGACTGAGTTGTGTGCCCTGCATCAAACCGATTCTTTCTGCCTACACCAAATCTCACAAGTCACAAGCTTGTAGATACACCAAATCTACAGTACAAGATTGTGAGCTTGTACTGTAGATCGTCTATTTTTGGTGAATGTTTGTTGCTCCAGAATAGGCATGCTGGGTTTCAAATGGTTACAGTAACTATTCAAACGTACTATTACTTTATTAACACATTGTATGCTAGAGTTTTCTATTTGCTCAGGCTTGCTGGTGCTAAGCGATTAACATTGGACTTTTGAACTTTTTAGGGGCCCACAGCGAGGGGCCTCTTATAGCGAGAATCACATCGCATAAATAAAAAGTAGGCCAAACATGTCCACTTCAATTTAAAAAAAAAATTATGATTCTACCATCTTCCATTCTGGAGATATTGACCTTTTTCTAAAACCTGCTTTTGAAGGCACGCTGCTCGCTTGAAAAAACAGCAGAGATATGGAAGGTTGAAGTTGACAGACATTGACAGACAGATATAAAAATGAACACAAATAATATCATATACATACTACACACTGAATGAAAGCCCTGAATGTCTACTTTTAGGAGGAAAACAAATACACATGGTCCCATGTATAGTTTGTCAGTAATTGGCTATTGAATGCAGCTTGCGCCCACCAGAGAGGATTTCAGAAAATGCATGGACCAGAAGAACTATTATTCACAAAATAAGGCCTATAGCGAAATGTACATACTATATACCGTATGAAACAGAAGACTCTCTGCTTTCATAAGAAAAATACTTCTACTGTAATAATAATGAAAATCACACCCCTGTGAAGTGAGCAGTGCAATGTTGCGCAACATTGCACTGCTCACTTCACAGGGGTGTGATTTTCATTATTATTACAGTAGAAGTATTTTTCTTATGAAAGCAGAGAGTCTTCTGTTTCATACGGTATATAGTATGTACATTTCGCTATAGGCCTTATTTTGTGAATAATAGTTCTTCTGGTCCATACATTTTCTGAAATCCTCTCTGGTGGGCGCAAGCTGCATTCAATAGCCAATTACTGACAGACTATATTTGTATATATTTGTATATTTGTTTTCCTCCTAAAAGTAGACATTCAGGGCTTTCATTCAGTGTGTAGTATGTATATGATAATAATTTATTTATGTTTATATCTGCCTGTCAATCTCTGTGACTTTAAACCTTTATAACTCGCTATGATAACTTCATGAGGAAATGCTCACTTCACAGGGGTGTGATTTTTATTATTATTACAGTATTAGTTTTTTTCTTATGAAAGCAGAGGGTCTTCTGTTTCATACGGTATATAATATGTACATGTCGCTATAGGCCTTATTTTGTGAATAATAGTTGGACCTGAACAACTGCATTCAATATCCTACTGACAAACTGTACATGGGATCAATATTATGTATTTGTTTTCCTCCTAAAAGTAGACAATTAGGGCTTTCATTCAGTGTGTAGTATGTATATGACAATAATTTATTTATGTTTATTTTTATATCTGCCTTCAGAACGATAGTATAACGGTGAGATGCGTTACTGGATCGGTGAGTTTAGTGGTTGAGGTTGACATGTCTGGACATGTTTGAGGAAAGAAGCACAGGAGAGAGAGATGATCAAATAACTGGCTGCTTTGTTGGACAACGCTATCTTCACTTTGTTTGGGCAAAGAAGCAGAGATCAGCGATGGAAAAGAGTTTTATCCACGGCAGATAAGTAATGACGTATTATCGAGGGACCGCCATGATCAACTAACTGCCTGGGACCGAGGCTACGTTGTCACCAGCCAATGCAGCCATCGCTATCCGTTGTGTGATTGTAGCCTTTTTATTCATTATAATTGCAGTGATAAGACCTATATCACAGCCGGGCGTCTCTCTCGATACCGTGGATATAGCCTACATCCACAATCACACAACGGATAGCGATGATGGCTGCATTGGCTGACGAAGACGTAGGCAGTAAGTTGATCATGGCGGTCCTTCGATAATACGTCATTACTTATCTGCCGTGGATATAAAGCTCTTTTCCATCGCTGATCGTGCTTCTTGCCCAAACAAACAAAGTGAAGACGCGATGGCGATCCACACAACGGATAGCGATGGCTGGTGAAGACTGAAGACGTAGCCAGGCAGTTAGTTGATCATGGCGTGTGCCGTGTGCGTGTTGAAAACGTTATGAAATGGCGATCGTTGAAGATTATTCTTGGTTTATATACTGGCAGAGGGCAAATCGACACGACTGCGTTATATCTTTTTCCGAGAATGAGAGAGCGGTGCAAGGCGATTACAAGGCGCAGTGTGGCCTGGGGCCAGGGAACTCAAACTGCAATGCGATCCGGGCAGAAGAGACTCAGACTCCCCCCACAAAGATTCCTCGGGAGAAACCATGTAGAAACAGGAGGGGAGGGGGAATCGAGTGTATTCACAGACACTAGACTACTACTAGACTACTAGAGTATGGGTAACTCCATTTTAGATGCCCTGACATCTGCGTTGGTCTATGCCGTTGCCGTGCAGACCCATACGTGTAATGGAGGCATTGGAGGAGGGAGCGTCTTCGCCACAGACAGACCTCTTTTCAGGAGGGAGGGGCTTTTTACTCCCGGATCACATATTGGAGCTTCCTGGAGAGAATCGCTGTTATTTTCTTCGGTGTCCTGGAGCATAGGACGTTGATGTACAGTAAGCAATAAAAAAACGTATAAAACGTATACATACGCTTCGCGCGTACGGCGTTCGATATTAATAAAGCGTATGGATACGTTTCCAGCATTTTTTGTGTTAAAGCTTGGAAGGGGCTTCCCTTCCAAGCCCTTCCAGTGTGATTTCTGGTCTAGAGGGTTGAGGCCAGAGGGTTGAGGCCAGGGGCGGGTGCCGGCAAACAGCTGGTGGATACTAATTGGTTCACCGATCACCCTCCCCTCCCCAGTAGAAAAAAGCAGAGAATGCATAACGAACGTCACCAAATTTGGAGCGACCCCCCTCTGTTATTTGTTAGCGAAATACTTCCGTTAGTTGACTCCAACTTCCTACTGTATGCCAGATTTTCCAATGGGTTTCAACAGGCTTTTCTTTTTGAGCTGAATGCGAACGAAAATAAAAACCTGGGTACCGAGACTAAGCTTGGTGTGAATGACAACACTGTATAAAGTACACACACACACACACACACACACACACACACACACACACACACACACACACACACACACACACACACACACACACACACACACACACACACACAGCATTTCATTTCTAGAAAGTCTTTGATCTGGGAAGCTTGATAACAGACTGTAGATATGGAGGGCATGAAGGCAGTTCTGTGGGGTGCAATCAGAAACACAGCAGGAAGGAATACCATTCATTGTATGAGGTTGTACAAAACACTGACATTCTGGATATAAAAAACATAAAAAGATATAAAACCTCACATCCCCTCCATCTATCCTCCCAAGGCATGTTCTGGGTAAAGAAGAAGAAATCAATAAAACAAACAGTATTCAGGGGAGTCGTTTGGGCTTCCATGGGAAGCCGATTACCACTCTCTCACAGCTATCGCATTTAACCTCAAACTCCAGGTTTGTTATTGATATTATTTTCCTCCACCTCTGAATGTTTTTTAGATCAACACATATACTGTAGACACTTAGCCAAAAGTGTGGAGTCTTTACATAACCATTTATCGAGACATCAGTCATCAAAACATGGCAGTAGTATTAAAGTACAGCAGTAGTTTCTCTAACAGTTTCATGTCAAGGACCCCCAAAAAATGTTTGGCCACAGAGTACAGACCCCCATCTGAAAAGATCTGTTCCAGGGAGCCCCATACAAGATGTGTTTATGTGTTCTTTGTGTGCACAACTGTATTAAATCATTTCTACCCTGTGTCATTTAAAAAATTGAGTGAATTGGTATTTCAACTCCAAACCTCATCCTGTCCCACAGATGCTGTCTCTTTAAGACCATTGGGCGCAGGGTCCATAACATCATACACACCTCTTTAAGGAGGTCTGAGAGACCATTGGGCTCATAACATCATAAATAGCAGTCTTGCCTCAGGTGTTGTACCTCCATATTACAAAACAGCAGTTGTGACAGCACTGATTAAAAAAACCCAATCTGGATACCTCTGTTCTTGCAAATTACAGACCAATTTCTAAACTTCCGTTCATTCCAAGACCAGAGGGGACCGAGCCTTTTCCGTTATAGCCCCCACATTATGGAATGCGCTCCCCACAATGTCAAACTGTCAGTGTGTGTTTGCTGTTGTTAATGTTCTCTGTGTTTAGCTACAGTGTATTTAGTTTTATTGTTCTGTAATCTGTAGGTACACTTTGTAAACTTTGAGTTGTAAAATGTTGTGTGTGTGTGTGTGCGCGTGTGTGTGTGTGTGTGTGTGTGTGTGTGTGTGTGTGTGTGTGTGTGTGTGTGTGTGTGTGTGTGTGTGTGTGTGTGTGTGTGTGTGTGTGTGTGTGTGTGTGTGTGTGTGCGTGGGTTGGGGCACGTTGGTGCCAGGTAAATATGCCACTGTTACATGTAAGTTAGTAGGCCTAGGCCTATCTCTCTCACACACACACACACACACACACACACACACACACACACACACACACACACACACACACACACACACACACACACACACACACACACACACATTATTAAAGCAAATAAAAGGTCAGAATTTAAAAGTTCACGTTCACAGTTGCTCCTCGTATATTATGAAATAGCCACCACAAAATGTTTGAACCAAACCAAAAATAGGTATTACCCACTTTTTTCAAACAGAAAAACCTCTCTCAATCTCCCATGAAACAAATTTGACCATGGTCATCACCTCCACTGTCACATGTGTTATTAATGGCAAGGTCTCTCCTGTCTCACCTGTAGCCTCCTTGATGGAAGTGTCAATGCAATGCTGATTGAAATGTATTGCTCAGGGGGGGGGGGGGGGGGGGGGGATTGAGCTGTCCAGTCAGTATCCAGCCTGCATCATTTGTTATTCCATAATGTCACTGCTCCAACGGGTCACTGCTGACACAATCCCCAATGGATTCAGAGCTTAAGTGCCGTCAGTGACATACTGTAGTAGTGTAACATAAGAGTTATCGACGTCACAACGGCAACGATCGAGCAGCCTATAAAATATTTAGTCTTCTTACCTTAAGTTATCACAGCATTTTTCTACCGGGTGAGGGAGTCTCTCCAACAACTGGAATTCTATAGGCAGGTCCTCGGATATGCTTTCCAGCTGAACTGAGTGAAAAGAGATGAAGTTATTAGCACAGGCAGGCTGCATTCATTCATGGCTCCTGTTCACTCCCTTGCTTCCTCATTGTTACTCGCTGCTTTTTCTTTTTTTTTTTTTCGCAAATTTTGTCTTGAACGTATTGCAAATAAAAACCATTAAAAAAAAGCCCACTAAAAAGCAATGCCATGATCTGCAGTCCGCAACCACAACTAAATGATGCCGTTATCCTGAGTCATAACTCACAGGTGACCTACATTTTGTTAATTAGTAGGCTAATTATTAGTACAACTACATGCTATGCCGTAGGCTACACTACGTGGACTGGAGTATAAAATCCTACTATTTATGATGTTGGTCGGACAGTGGACGTCATCTTTGAAGCACGCACAGCGCACGTTGACTTCACACACACTCACACGCACGCACACACATACACGCACGCACGCGCACACAATTATAGTCATGAAATGCGCTATCAAGACAATAATACGTGTATATATTTTTGCTGGAACCCAGGCAACATGTCAGTGGCGTCCAGCGACAAAATGAATAGGCCTACTAGTAGGCTATACGCTAGCCCTGAAACAAGCTACTGTCGTCATGTGAAGTTATATTATGAACCATTACTTGGCTATAGTACTCCTACCTTATTAACAAAGGTTAGGTAAAAGCTAGCCCCATATGTGCCCTCTCCCTACGCTCATTCTGTAGCTCCGAGATGAGGTCACACACTGGGCCCCTCCCACCGCGGTTCAGAAACGGCGCAAGTTTCCACAATAAGTGTTTCTTGTCCTTACCACACCATTAATCCAAAACGTGTAGGGCCCATGCAGGTTTACACTAATTCAAACTTAGGATCGGCCCAGAAAATCCAACTAGAGATTTGAACTGAGCCTTTACGTCCCGTCTTTTGTCAGTCGCTTCCATGTTTATCAAGGAAGTGTGCGTGTGCGCGTGCATGTCGAGTGAACTGAAGTCAGTTGGAAATTTTCGACCAGGGGAGGCGCTAAAGCTTTTCAACTTCCTTGATAAACATGGAAGCGACTGACAAAAGACGGGACGTAAAGGCTCAGTTCAAATCTCTAGTTGGATTTTCTGGGCCGATCCTAAGTTTGAATTAGTGTAAACCTGCATGGGCCCTACACGTTTTGGATTAATGGCAATATTGGCTAGGTAAAAGCCAATATTGCCTTCCACACCAAAAGTTAATGCGGGGAAATACCTGAGGAAAACAAATATGAAACTACCTCTTGCTGTCCTGACTCCTGACAGACAGTCGCTGTGGTCTTAAAGGTGTAGTGAAACGGAAACGGTGAACAACATGAAAATGGTGTTTCAACATGAAACACCGGTCTGAAGTTTCTGAACCAATCAGAGCGTCGCATCCCTTCAGGCGATGGGACGGTAGCTAGGGACGGTAGCTAATGCTATGCGCAGCAGCGTGGTGTTTGTTTATAAATCAGATGGTCGGCCAGCTGTACCAGTTTACTGTTATGTGGCTTATTTCTACCCTATAATGTTTTCAGATACATATTTTAGCGTGATGATTAAGTTGAAACCGAGTAATACACTGTCTGGATGTTATCTGGAATGGAAATAAAAACTGAGGATTTCTGTAATCAGTAGCAGCTGTGCTGGACGGAGGCGCAGATATGGGGAATTAAACGGGTGCAGCTTCATTGTTATTGGCTTTTTATCGATGTGTATCTCTACACGTCATCACGCAGCACGTTTTCGTTTGAATAAATAAATAATGCAATCGTTTTTATGGACCTTTGATATAAAAACACACAGGTTGCATTCCACACTGTCACACTCACAGGCTGCACAGCATCAGTAGGAGCTATTGCTATATGTATATATATATATAATATTTGTTATGGAGGGACAGACAGTAGGCCGACAGGAAATGGGGAGAGAGATGGGGGGGGTGACATGCAGTGGGGGGGGTGGGTGACACTGCCAGGCTGGGTTACCAGCCAAGGTGCCTGGACCGCTGAGCCACGGCCCAGGCCAAAATATAATTAATTCTAAATAATAAATGAGGCCTAAATAAACACATTTAAATACTATAGGCTATAGTATAGGAATTCCATAATCCAATGATGAGGATGATGAGGTACAGCCAGCATGGTGGAAGGCAACACAAATCAAAGTACTAGGCCTACCTTTATTGAGTATTGTAGGTAGGCCATAACTTTTTTGAGTATCTGTATGGACTCCACTATACACTTCAAAGACAAGTAGCCTGTTGTACTTGTAAAAAAAAGTGCATCATGAATTTATTGAATTAACCACTTAAAGATGGAGTGCCACCATTTCTTTCCACCCTAAAACATGATCATCAGGTATTATTACAATATAAGGGGGAAGAACTTTTTCCAAAAAGTGTACAGTATTTGTTAAAATCATGCTTTTATGTGGACACGCCCACCAGTTCATTAAGTATGCCTGGTTTGCCTGGTGGGTGGTGATGGGTGGTGATCCACCTGAACTGAAGCCACACCCACAGCTGTAGTTGTATGATAAAGGGGGAGGGGTTAGGGGAGGGGCTGATAGTGTGGTGTCACTATATTACTGTTTACTTCATTGGCCCGTTTGACTGTCAAGGGTTCAGCCTCCAGGAAGAAACCCTAAATACAAAGTTAATACACCATTGCACATAAAAACAACTCCAGGGTGTCTAATGAAGTACTGTCACCTCATAGACACATGAAAAACTGGAAAAATACAAAAATTGTGGCACTCCATCTTTAAGCCTTAATACTACTAGAGTGTTGGCACACCGCTGATATATCCGAGTCATAATGAGTCAGGGGTTTGGGTTTTGTCAGAGTACCCGTTATACGAGGCAGTGGCAGTGGACTGTAATGCTCATTAATGGTATACCTTTTGTCTATCCACTCTGTGTCTCTATAGAGGAGCGCTATATGGACAGTTCAGAAACCCGCCTACCAGTGACGTCATAGGCCTGTGTAGGCAGGTTTGGTATAATATCGAACCAGATGTTTTTCTCTTTCTTTTTTTAATCCATTCTGACCTGAGATCAGATTCATACGAGTTTTCCACTGGACACACACTGGTCTGATGAACCCATTCTGACATGAGATCAGATTCTAAAAATGTCAGTCGTTCTTCGATTTTTCAAAAAATAGCAGACCTACAAGCTCGTATCGTGCCACTCGGTGGCGCACTATGAGCTTGTAGATCTTCTATTTTTCAATAGCTAAAGCATAACATGATGCTAACACCAAAATGGGTTCCCGTTCAGAATGGGTTAATGGTATACCTTTTGTCTATCCACTCTGTGTCTCAGAGGAGCGCCATATGGACAGTTCAGAAACCCGCCTACCAGTGACATCATAGGCCTGTGTAGGCAGGTTTGGTATAATATCGAACGAGATGTTTTTTCTTTCTTTTTTTTTAATCAATTCGAGAACAATGGCTTCTATTTTAGCAACTTTCCAGCAATATAAAGCCTGCATGCCGTTTCGATTTGCTTGGATTCCCCATCGATAATGTCACTGATAGGTGAGTTCCTGAACTGTCCATAGCTCTCCGAGACACAGACCAGGTAGACAAAAATAGTACGATGTTAATGCGATTTAAATTATGTGCAATTATATGAATTTAGTTGAAAATGCTTCTCAAGTACTCTAAGGTACACTAAAGGCAAGTATCCAGTAAATACGAATTTGACTGAGCAACGTTTACTTATAGCGGATTAATATTTATATCTATACTTTGAATCCCTAACACCAATGCAGGCAAATACATTTCAGCACCATGGACAGTGACTATAGTACCGAGTAGTGGAGTTCCAGATGGGAAGTGAGCGGAACTTGTGTTTAACCCCTGGGCTACAATTAACGGAAAAAACGGATAAAAATACAAACCTCCCGTTCACGGAATTAACGGAATGACAATCAATATCAGTTATCGGGGGTTCAACAGAGCAAAAATTAATATTTTTTCGCTAATATCACTATTGTTGGATGTAATTTACCAAAAAACGGCCGAAATCCGCGTGATCGTGCGCCATCGTGCACGCGCGCCGTCTCTATGTGCGTCGCTGTAAAAAATTTGATATTTTGCGATGTTTTGGGGTTGATTTGAGGTTAATTTGACTTAGATATGAAAAATATAGCATTAGCTTAGCAATCCGGACCAGCCAAGCTAGTGACTAGGGTCAAAATACTGCCGGATGTTGTTGATCGTTGAACCGGAAGTGACTTAGGAAGATTCGTCTATTTTGGCCAAAATCAGCATAATGGTGCGTTCCCGCCATCTGGTGGCAATTCGAGAGAATACACTAGCAATGAAAAAAATAAAAATAAACATCTGTTCAAACCACCAGATCTTTCTTGTATGTTAAAACGATGAATTAAAAATATGCCAATTTCTTACCCAAACAAAATAATTGGGATTGGCAGTCCGTGCAATTGATTCCCATGCAGTAGTCTTGACATCTGTCTTGATACCTTCCATATCCCCTGCAGAGATGAAAACACTGACACACATACATGTCTTGTTATCTGCTCTTTGATGCTCTTACTCATGGATTATGTTACGTGAGGATTGGCAGTTTGAATGTCGCGCGCGCGCACACACACACTCTTATAGGAATCGCGATACATTCATCCACAGACTCCACATTTGATGCAGAAATACACAGAATACTGATGAAATGAAATGATATACTTATATTGCATTATTATTGATTGGGTTTGGTTCGCTAAAATCTGTGAGCCGAGAGAGGCAGGATCTTGGGAGGACTTGAGCTTGCGGTCACAGCTGGCAGAGTTAGAGACAAGCCTTTGTTTTATGGGCCTGCATGGGAACTGTTCTGCTTTGGGCCAATTAGGAGGCTGCTGTCAGAGAAAAGTTAAGGCTCATACATAGTCTGGATTTACGGTGGCGGGGTGACCACCGAACTACAACATGACGTCACTGAGGTGACCACCGAACTACAACATGACGTCACTGAGGTGACCACCGAACTACAACATGACGTCACTGAGGTGACCACCGAACTACAACATGACGTCACTGAGGTGACCACCGAACTACAACATGACGTCACTGAGGTGACCACCGAACTACAACATGACGTCACTGAGGTGACCACCAAACTACAACATGACGTCACTGAGGTGACCACCGGACTACAACATGACGTCACTGAGGTGACCACCGAACTACAACATGACGTCACTGAGGTGACCACCGAACTACAACATGACGTCACTGAGGTGACCACCAAACTACAACATGACGTCACTGAGGTGACCACCGAACTACAACATGACGTCACTGAGGTGACCACCGAACTACAACATGACGTCACTGAGGTGACCACCGAACTACAACATGACGTCACTGAGGTGACCACCGGACTACAACATGACGTCACTGAGGTGACCACCGAACTACAACATGACGTCACTGAGGTGACCACCGAACTACAACATGACGTCACTGAGGTGACCACCGAACTACAACATGACGTCACTGAGGTGACCACCGAACTACAACATGACGTCACTGAGGTGACCACCGAACTACAACATGACGTCACTGAGGTGACCACCAAACTACAACATGACGTCACTGAGGTGACCACCGAACTACAACATGACGTCACTGAGGTGACCACCGAACTACAACATGACGTCACTGAGGTGACCACCAAACTACAACATGACGTCACTGAGGTGACCACCGAACTACAACATGACGTCACTGAGCCGTAGTGAAGAGCAAACCACCGCCACCGCTCCAGCCCTTCTCTCTGTTTTTACTCACCACCGCCCAACGTTATTTCAGCTCCGGTGGTCAGCTCACCACCGGAGCGGTGGTCACCTCACCACCGAAAATCCAGACTATGAATAGGCCTTTAGTTAGTGTTGTCCCTCGCTGATGTATGAGGTGATGAGTGACAACAGAGCGCTGTAAATAAAACTTTATATTATTTTAGTTTATATTGAATCCTGAGTCTATAGGGGGTTTATCTGATCTTTTGAGAGTTTTGTCAAGCAAGGTTTTCCACGTCCAAGGTATTTTTTGCCTTGTGTGTACTTTATACAATCTCATATCAGCACAATGGGATTGAGGTTCAAAATCGTCCCTCTAATTAACAATAACTGCAGACAGGTTATGTAATTGGTTCTCAACCTATAGTCATCGTGTGTAGATGCATCACAATGATAAAACACATCGCACATCACATAACTTGAGATTTGATTATGCCTGAAGAAGGCAGAAAGGCAGAAACGTTGCTATGACTCTTAAATAAACAATTCTCTTCAACGACCAGCATGTGCGGTGTGCAGGTCTCCCTCCTTCTCCATAGTGCATGTTTAAAATGAAAATACTAGCCAGAAAAAGAATTACAGACATCAATTCAAACCTTTATTTATTCTCGAAAGACATTGAGGTCACCCTCCATTTGCAGTGTCATCGAGATACACATAAAACAACATCACAATAAACAAAAACAGAACAGAACCGCGACATTTCCTCATCAGCATGAAAAAGAAAATGCATCCAAGGGCTTGAGGACAGAAAGAGCAGCTTTCTATAGATGACATCTCCATAGTCCATACATCGCTGAGTGGTATTCCTTTAAATTGAAAACAAAAAAGTTTAACACTTGTGACATCCTATTAAGAGGTTCTAAGACCTGAGCTGCACCCAATGACAAACATGCCCAATGACATAAATACTGACCTAAGGAAGACAGGCTGTCACGGTTCGAGTCAAAACCCATGAGAAATGTTACAGGCCGGAATTGGCCTCTCTCAATACAAAAACATGGAATAAAATAAAAACAAAACAACAATTGTGCACATACACTTGTAAGTTGTAACTGTCACAGAAACAAGGAACATATGAAAACACAGGTCACGGATCGTGACACAAGCAGTCAGGCAGACAATTCTGACCTGCAGACAGATAGTATAGTATCTATAAAATAATATAAAACAAAACAAAACAAAACAATACCAACGTTAGGTGGTCCACTATGCACACACATATATTGTGTCCTGATTATTTCATTCAGTTATTAGGGATCGCACTCATCAAAAATGAGGTTACTTTTATAATCTTTAAACCATGTCACAAAGACAGACAACACCTTCAGTGTAAAAGTACTGTATACCGTGCATGTGACTCAAGTAAAGGGATGCGTGCGTGCATGTGAACACAGGCAAATTCATTTAGGGTCGACTAAAATGCTGTACTCAATAACAGTATAAATAACCATTATTGACTGGATAGATACTGTATGCTACTTAGTGTTTCACTATTGGACGAAGTTGTAGCAGTGGTGTACAAAAGAGCATCATGGATCCATCGCACACATACATCACACATCATGAAAAATACAAATATGTTAAAAGTTAGTTTACCAGCTGGAAATTATTACAGACCTATACACAGACTGTGTGGTATTGTATTTGATACAACAACAAAAAATCGAGAACATTAGATTTGAAAAACTTTATCCCAATCAAAATCAATGAAAATGTACCGACACCATCAATTTCACGGGTTTACCAGCTCCAATCTGGTTTACTGCTTTTTTATTCTCAGTGCAACAAAACAGTCTTATATTTAGTGAGGAATGATTGCTTTAGTGTTGACAAGAGTGTCGTCTTGCCAGTTATATTTGTAGTGAAGTTACAAACTACAGTAAAGGCCATCAACTGTGGAGAAATGTGCCACATTACAAATCAGATCAAATGTTGCATAACGGTGTGGTATACTTTCACCGTGTGTGTCAGTCAGTATGAAGAGTGAAGACGAAAAAACAGGACAAAGGTTTCTCCGGATCTTAGCGTTTATTTGGTAAAACACAAAGAGATTCCAATTCGCTACAAAGCAAGCATGTCTCAAAACGGTACACGCCAATGTCTGTTCCAACCAGCCTAGGGGAGCCAAATGTTAGACTCGTTCGAACAGCCTAGTTCACAAGAAATACAAGTGTTATATACTTGGAATAGTTCAGATCTGATCCCTCCGATCCCTCCTCCCCAGTAGATGAACCAGGCATTTCCTGACTCTGTTGACCAATGAAATCCGGGCTACTCGCTTATTCATGTTTACAGAGTTACAGAGGCGGGCCTCTTTGGCAGAGACCCTGAGATTATTAACTTCTAACCTTGCACTAAAACAGATGACTACTTTAAAGATACAATGACAAATTGTAGTTAAAACCATAACCGGTCTTTAGATGAAACTGGGCACTCTAATGAACATAGTTAAATATAACAGAACTGAAATAGAAGTGAATTAAAACAGTATGACCCAGTAACTCAGTAAGAACTCCACTCCTCTCTGCTATCAGGACTATGCAAAACACAGGTTCTTGTGGCAGACAATAGGATCTGGTTTCATTCACACCTCTGAGCTGCCTCAAAGGTTTTTTAGAACAATAGATGTGAGATTTTTAGTCAGGAGCCCCTGAGTGAAAGACCTTCTGGTGTGCGATCACTCTAAACCATTTTTACTTGACAGACTGTAAACGTCCTTTAAGAGAAATATGACACAGTTACTTTTAGGTTCATGAAATTACACAACAACGGCATGTGACACTCAGAGAACAGAAGAACTGTGCCAAATTGTTGCTATTTTTGGTTCTTATCTACACAGGGGAACAGATTTTGTCTATTTTACTCGTGGTACTTGGGAGCTGCACTTTGCGGCACGTTATAAAACAATCAGTCATCCAATTGCTATTATACTTCAGAAACTGTATTCAATTGTGTACTGAGAAAACACAGGGAATTAGACGGTAGCCTATATACTATAGTAACGACTTGGGTGGATTCCTTAAACATCACAAAACATTTTGCAGTAATGTAAGCCATTACTCTTCAACCCTGCTAGGGGTATAGCTGGAGAAAGAAAACTAAATGGACCATTCTGTTTTTAGGGTTAGCCATTATTCATTTCATTTCATTTTGTAAATGTGAAGAGAAAAATCAATCCACTGATCAAGATCAGGACATTAAGAGAGCATCACGTTGGGATGGAAAGAAACAACAACCCTGATTGGATTTAACTGTGGTGTTCTAAACTTGAGACAGAGACTTGAAACAGAGTTAATTTAGGCCAAAGCCTTCATTTGACAACCCCCAATTAGACACACCTTGAATCAGTGACTATTTTTCCTCCCTGCAGGGGAACTCTGCCCCAATTTAGAAAGTTCCAAGGATTAAAATGTCCACGGCCACAGGCTGAAATATCCGTTCTCTTGTCAACCCCTCACTATTTAAAAGCCTCTCTGGATTCCTTTATCTTTTAAGTGCCCATAACACCAAAAGTTACTGGAAGGTACAACTTTTAAAATGTTCAATTTGGAATAAAATGGTATGGATAGTACAAATAGTTAAGGGGACAGACAGTCATACAAAAACAAAAACATCACACTTGTGTGAAGTGAGGGGTGCTCTTATCATCATACATCGTCACATTCCGGCCAATCACTTTTGGCCTCCTCACTTTTTAAGCCCTCAGCCAATCAAATCATCTCTATTTGGGGTACACTCGCACACACACAAAGCTGGGCATAGGAGGGGCAAGTGGCCCTCAAAAGACAAAAAACAGGTTGACTATTTAAATGTAGTAGCTTGTGACCTTGAGAGGAGACTTTCAAGATGGCGGCAAGCTAGACGGACGTGTGTCTCTCATCTCCGCAGCTTGTTACAATTTACTTAACAAGCTTGTGACCTTGTGGTCATTATGGGCCTCGATCGAATTAACAACAACAAAGGATATGGTAGAAAATAAGCTTGGCTGATTTGATTGATGCTTCCAGTCATAGAAATATGACAGATGTGTTGACCTATATGAGCCACTTAACCCATTCTGAACGGGAACCCATTTTGGTGTAAATAGCAGATCTACAAGCTCATATCGCGCCACCGAGTGGCGCGATACGAGCTTGTAGGTCTGCTATTTTTGAAAAATCGAAGAGCGACTGACATTTCTAGAATCTGATCTCAGGTCAGAATGGGTTAATCAGACCAGTGTGTGTCCAGTGGAAACCTCGTATGAATCTGATCTCAGGTCAGAATGGGTCAACAATATTAGAGAGAGAGGGGGGGGGGAGAGAGACACACAGACAGACAGACAGACAGACAGACAGACAGACAGACAGACAGACAGACAGACAGACAGACAGACAGACAGACAGACAGACAGACAGACAGACAGACAGACAGACAGACAGACAGAAGAAAAGAGGAGGAGCAACAGCTAGATGGAATGAAAATCTTGAAGGAACAAGAGAAAAGGACATAGGCAGTAAGGAGGGAAAAACAGATGGGGGGAGGTCCATAGATAGAGGGAAGATGAGGTACAACATATCTATTAGAAAATGTCACGTTATGCGGTCGATTCACAGACCACGCCGAACACAACTCTGCGGTGGAACTTTTAATATCCAGGATGATCAATGAAAATCACACTAATTGATTGATGGGCAGAATGAACAGGGCGGCCATGCAGATGATTTACCAGTGAGGCCAGGACGTTTGTCATCAGCGTATAAGAACGAAAAGCACTGGCATGGCCCCCCCGAAACACTTATCATTATTCATCTGTGACAGACAGACAGACAGAGAGACAGACAGACAGACACAGACAGACAGACAGACAGACAGACAGACAGACAGACAGACAGACAGACAGACAGAAAAGCCCAGCCAGTCGGTAAAAGAGAAATACCCTGTGCCCCCCCCCCCCCCCCCCCCCCCCCCCCTCCTCTGTCTGTCTCTGATTCTCTCTCGTGGCTGTGGGGTTTGATTATACTCCATGATGTGGTTCATGGGGGCTTTGACTTGTACAGTCTGTATAATATATTGCTTATGAGATATTACTACTAAATGATGCATACGCTTTGTCTCTCTCTCTCTCTCTCTCACACACTCACACACACACACACACACACACACACACACACACACACACACACACACACACAAATTGACTCCTTTATACACATACAGTATAAAAGCACCCATGGAAAAAATAGCTCAAATGATCATGACCATGCAATGTAGAGAAAGTCAAAATGTAATTGAAAGTTCACCCAGGTTCACTCAAAGTTCAATATATATAATATGTATTATGTACTGTAATAATGGCCACAACACTGTGTATTGCACAATTAAAACGTATAGCTAAACTTCCACATTGAAATCTTGTTTAGTAAATTATGTACAGTAAATGTGACCGCACTGTCTTACAGAGCAATACAAGGAAATTATTTAATTGCCTGTTGCTTATAAAGTATACATGGCTGCTCTGGTGAGGCCACACGCACGCGCACGCACACGCACGCACGCACGCACACAAAGTCGTTTCAATCTAATAAGGGGAGATGATTGTACATACTGTATATAAGATTAGGGAGGGCCGGCTGTTATGCTCTCAGTGGATGATGGTAATTAAGACGATCCCCCCCCCCCCCCCTTCCCCCAGAACCTCGTCATATAAGAGTGAATAATTTAGGTTCAAATTTGGCAGCAGTCCCCTTTTAAGCACCAGGGGGGCTTCACAAGAAAGGTGTCATTCCATTCCATTTTTAACCCATTCTGACCTGAGATCAGATTCATACGAGGTTTCCGCCGGACACCCACTGGTCTGATGAACCCATTCTGACCTGAGATCAGATTCTAAAAATGTCAGTCGCTCTTCGATTTAAAAAAAATAGCAGACCTACAAGCTCGTATCGCGCCACTCGGTGGCGCGATATGAGCTTGTAGATCTGCTATTTTTCAATAGCTAAAGCATAACATGATGCTAACACCAAAATGGGTGCCCGGTCAGAATGGTTAAATCAATGCTAAAGCCCTTTTTGTTACCCTATACTGAGGGGTTTTAATAATCTATTATGCCCAATAATTCTATTCCCTTTTTTATTGTATTCAAATGTCCTTTCATGTCTGTCTCATTGCTAAATGTTTTGTGTGAAGCAATTTGAATGTTTTTGTTGAAATGTGCTAATTCACATAAACTTGCCTTGTCTTGCCTTATGTAGCTGCATTGATTTAAAGTCATGGCATTTATGTTTTACTAATACACTGCGAAGTATTGATTTTGATAGGGAAATGTTATATCGACACTGCAGTATAATGGCAGACAAAGCCCAGCTCTCATAGGAGAAATTCACACGTTAGATTTTGAGGTATGGTGTGCAAGTGGATATTTTGGCCTACTGTATATGGGTGGCATTTCAAGTAAGGCCATTCCCAGGTCATCCCAGGGAGCACAGCAAGTTTCATGACAATCCAGTCAGTATACTGTACAGTAGGTCTCACGATATTCTTTGGAATAAAGTTTTGGACGGACTGAGAGACCAACGTTGCAATATGGATATTAAATGTGTGGTTATGTCGTGTGCAAATGGAAAGTTTGGTCACAAATTATCACAATCTCTGTCCAAATGGTGGGCAATTTCAGAAGGAGAATGTCACTTGCATAAACCCAAGTCCCTTGGAAAACACACAGTATTAACTTTTCATTACTGGCCTGTGTGTGTGTGTGTGTGTGTGTGTGTGTGTGTTCTTTCATCCATCTCACTCCATACCTGGGAAGTTGCCAACTTGAGTTTAGTGCCTTGCTCAAGGGCACCACATGAAAGGTTGCAGAGGAAGGGTTAGAGTGGACAGAAATTTCTCCCCACACGTCATTTTTGCAGTTTCTTGTGGTTGTGTGTGTGTGTGTGTGCGTGCGTGAGGCCATCTGTAGCTGTTAGGAAAGCCTATCCTGCAGGATATACATTTTACTTACCATTTGCTAAGGGAATGGTTTACACACAAGGGTATGAGTAAAGCCCTATTCGCACGGGATTAGGATTATATAGGGACCCTGGTGTTTGCTGAATTATGGTAGGTAATTTGGCCTGTGATTATTACAGCCCAAATCACTGACATGGTCGATTCGCACAGGATTACAAACACAGACGTCCTCTGTGATTATCCCATATTACCTGTGGTCCTGTGGTAATACTAGTCCCATGCGAATAGGACTTTGTCTCCTTTTGTTTGTATGGATATACTGTACCTACTGTCGTGTCTGTGTGTGCTGGATAGTTGATGCATGATGGAGCTTTGTTTAGTCGAAAATAAGTATTATCTTTTTGTCATACGATGCAGTCATTCGCCAATGTGCGAATTAGCTTTCAGAGAGCAGCAGGCCCTTGTTCGCCCATGTTCGCCCTTGGTGATGTGATTTTGTGAAGTCCAGTTATATGAGACACCATCTGCATGCACTCAGGGAGGTCAACAAACAAATCACAGCCTCTAGGCAATTATATTGCCACCTCACTGAAGGAAACAACTGATATTGACTAACAGAGACTTTCTCACACACTCTGCTCTATGGTTAGGGTGGAACGCATACACACGTACACGCACGCATGCACGCACAGTCCAGCACTGTATGCAAACCACCAAAAACTAGCTAAAAAAGTATCAATTTGTGCCAACTCCCACACCCATTCTAAACTCACTGTAGGTCATATACAAGGTTACAAAGAATGCAGTATGTATATAAATATATACATTATTGTATAAATCAATATATTTTGGATAATATATTAGGAAAGCCCAAACCACACCAAAGGGTTGGGTTGGGACAAAACGTTGGTGTAGTTTTAGAGAGAGAGGGAGGAGAGGAAGACAGAGCCTATTTCACCCATCCAATGCTGGATACTGGAATCTGAACACACTTGACTTCCTGATGTCGCAGCACAAATCCGGACCGACAATGCTGGGCAAGCTGATAATGTGGCACGAAATGTCTACCATAAAATAGAAGTTGTGTCAGAGCCAAACATCAGCTAAATCGGCATTGCTAATAGGCAGCAGTTGAAGTCAACGTAATGTTGTTTAGGCAGAATATATAGGTTTGAAGTGTATGCTATTCCAGTGACTTTGTAGCACTTAATTGTTTTCATTGCACATTATATTTACTTGACCTTTTAACCCTGCCATTTGTTGACTATAGGGTCTGCATGCCATTTTCTTGTTTCTATGCTGAAATTGTAAACCAGCTTACCATTATGTTCCTTGTGAGGGAAAGGACCCAGATTCAAATCCGAACCCATCTTGTCTCGCATGTTTCTCCTCTTTCTGCCCCTGTATACCCATCTGAAATACAGCATAAAAATGCCAGAAAAGAATGAAGAGAATGGACTCAAAAAGTTGCAGCAGTAGCGTTAACGTCAAGCTCCGTCAGTGGAGGTGAGAGTCTATACAGTGATATATATTAAGGACTTGAGTCTTGGGCTGGTTGACGGTTGGGGACAGCTCCTTGGATGAAGAAGCAGCTGTGGAAGTATAGCTGGTGTTCCTGCGGAGATGATGGATTGACAGGTATCATCTCCCAGAGAAAGAAATGATGGACAGAATGGTAACATCTGCCAGAGAACAGTTGAGGAGGGCGAGGGGGCTCGCCTGAGAATATGTGGGGTCTATGGCAGTCTGTCGCAGCTGACAACCAGTCACTCAACCCAGCAGTATATTGTGGACCAACACATTTGAAAGCACGTTCTCGGAAAGTCGTAATAGCTGGATCCAGATCGCGAGGGGGGATGTTCCAGAAGCCTTCAACTCGTTGAGCAGTTAAATTCCACTACGGTTGGTTGTGAAATGTCAAGTGTCCTTGAAGGAATATCTTTTGCAGAGCTTTTTGGTCCATTAAGCGGGAGATGTTGTCACCCTTGCTGGTGGTGATACTGGACCTCTGGAACACGCCCGACTCAGCTGAGGCAACAGCGATTCTGTGGGCCGAGGCAGGTCTGGGAGGATATTACAAGTGGGCCCCTATAATTGATTGTCAAAACACTAAGATTTTAATTGTCAAAACACTAAGATTTTTACGATAAAACAACAGTAACACACAGTTATCCAGTAAGATGCCTGAGGGCGAGAAGCAGGGCGAGGTCACGTGCACGCAATCCGCCACGTTGACGGCAGACTGCTGGGCGAGCGCTGTCCCTTTGGCATCAGATCAACAATGATGGAATGAATTCTGTACTGGCCATATAAGGAGCATGTCTTGAGTGTACAGGGTTTGATGAGGTCAGATCAACATAATGGAATGTCAGAACAGGCCAGCTCCATATGGAGATCTAAGGGTGGTAGCGGGGCATTCTCTTGAGTGTACTACAGCAGTAGTTCCCAAACTTTTTCATGTCAAGGACCCCCAAATTGACACCAATGAGCCCACGGACCCCCATTTGGAAAAGATATGCCAGGGACCCCCCCATAAGAGAAGACCTTTACGGCTCTAGCAGTGATTCTCAACCAGTTTAATTTCAAAGACATTTAATGTCATTTATATCCCAATTTTGTAAAATCAATGTTAATTTAACTCCGAGAGTGTACAAATGGAACCAAACGGACCCGTTAGGGTTCGTTGGTTCCGTACACTCTCAAGAGTTAGAGACCCATAAGGGTCCATTTGGTTCCAAACTATCATTTAGCTGGGTACCCCCTGGAACTCCCTCAAGGACCCCACTTTGGGATTGGTGGGCACTGGGCCGTAAACGCTTTCCACATTTTCAAGTGGGCCCTGATCCAGAAAAGGTTGGGAACCGCTGATCTAGAAGGTGATGTGGGCATCTTCCACAGGGATTCAATCTTCATTTCAGCCACTATAGATCAATGCATGTTTGAGTCCCAATTTGTTGGTTTGTGTGTGTGACTGTGTGTGACTGTGTGTGTGTGCGTGTGTGTGTGTGTGTGTGTGTGTGTGTGTGTGTGTGTGTGTGTGTGTGTGTGTGTGTGTGTGTGTGTGTGTGTGTGTGTGTGTGTGTGTGTGTGTGTGTGTGTGAAATATGTGTTTGCCCATATCAGTGCATGAAGGTCAGCCTCTGATTAGTTATTGATCTGAAACAACAGTATGGTGTAATGATTCCTCATAATTATTAAATTGAGACATACAGTACAACACCCATTGTGTGATTGTGTGCGCCAGTACAGTGCGTGCGTGCTTGCGTGTGTGCGCAAGAGGACAATATGGGACGGGACGGGACAGGACAGGACAAGTAGTTTCTATATGCTGTGTCCTTTGAGTCAAAGGTGTATCAGCCTGTTAGATTGGTTTCAATGCTGTATTCACTAGGAAAGACCAAACATCAGACATGGGAACCCTTTAAGATGGTTTATTGAACGAGGGTGGAGTATGGTCATTGTCACAAATGCCATTGCATGAAGTAAGAATGCGGGGTATGGTTGTCTATGGGAGCGTATCATGCGCAGCATGAGACGCACAACATAAACATCCATGGCATACAACATGGTGGGCCAGCATGGTCGTCTATGAGTGCGCTCCACATGCAAGCATGGGACGCGCAGTATAAACGGCCAGGCATGGAATACATAGGGAAGCAGCAAGGTCGTCCATGGGTGCGTAGAGTGCGAAGCACAGTTTACGCACGACATGAACGGCCAAGGCTTGGAATACTTAGTGAGGCAGCATGGTCGTCTATGGGTGCGTAGAGTGCGAAGCACAGATTACGCACGACATAAACGACCAAGGCTTAAATGAATACATGGTGATGCCGGTGTGGTCGCCTATGGGCGCGCCGCATGCGTGGCATGTGACGTGCGTCATAAGCGGCCTAGGCTTGGTACGGAAGCAGTGTGGTCAGGTTCGAGGGGGGCGGACCCAGATACTTTGGCTTAGGGGTCGAGGCGAGGGCCTGAGTGGTATAGTAGAAACCCCAAAAGTATCTTACCGCTTAGATTACGAGACCATGGATCGCTGGGCGTTGTGCAGGTCCTGGGCGTTGGTGCGGATATAGCCGTGGTAGGCTTGCGACGACCACCGGCCGAGGATTTGGATGACGTGGTCTGGAACTCCCTTGCTTGAAGCCGTGGATGCTGCTCCGATTCTGAAGGAGTGGCCGGAGAAGTGCTCTGGAGAGAATCCCGCTTTGGTGAGGACTAGGCGGAGGTGGGAGTGGAACCAGGTTCGGGTAGCGACTGAACCTCTGCTTGTAACGAAGAGGGGATCTGATGGTGTTGCGTGCTGGGCGCGTCGGTGAAGAGTGTGGTTTAAGAGGGGCTCGTATGGGCTGAGGAAGGTGTTGAGTTTGTAGAGGAAGATGGGAGTGGTTTTACCGAACTGGTCCGTTTTGCTGTGCTTGATGGTGAAGATGAGGGAGGAAGCGCTGTGGGTGGTTAGATCGACCAGCCTGGGGTGGAGAGCCGGGTCGAACCTGGAGTTGGAGGAGGTGAACTCGGAGCTTCTCAGGAACCCAAAAAAGGCTAAAAGGAACATGGCCTCGAGCGTGGCGTCGGTGTGGGGGTCTGAGTAGCCGGTGCGGAGGACGTGGATGCAGCTTGTTAGGATTTCGGCTGTGAGGGGTTGGCGTTGGGGGGGGAGTTTTGGCTCGATCCTCTGGAAACCTTTGAGTAGCAGGGTGATCTGGGGGTGTTGGATGGATGGATGAGGGGAGCCGGTGATGAGTTTGGTGAAGAAGTTGATGCCGCACAGGTAGACTCGGATGGTTGCTGACCTCGTGGCTGAGGAATGGAGGTGGCTGATGTAGGAGGAGAGGGTGATGAGGTCCGAGGATGGGAAGTGGACACGGAAGAGGGTGTGGAAGGACCGGAAGTTCTTCCAGGCTGTCCAATAGGAGGAGAGGGTGGATGGGGCGATGCCTTGCAGGACCATGTGCCGGGATTGGGTGAGGAGGTGGTGGAGTGGATGGTTCAGGGGAAGGTCATCTCTGAAAAGGGTGGAACTGGGGTTGGTGTTGGGTCGGCTTCTGGCGCCAAGCTCCTGAATTTCTGAAATGCAAAACGGGAAAGGGAGTCAGCGATTGCATTTTTATGACCGGGGATGTGTGCTGCGCGGAGGATGAAATTGTTTGTGACTGTAATCCAGGTAAGTCTGCGGAGGAGGGCCATGATGGGGAGTGAAGATGATCTGCCTTTGTTGATGATGTGCACGGTGGAGAGGTTGTCGGAGTGGATCAGGATTGATCTGCTGGCCCACTCTGACCCCCAGAGGGAAGCCGCCACGACTACTGGGTACAGCTCGTAGAGTGCGGATGAGTGGACGTCGCTGGCTGACTGGGCCAGCAACGCCTGGGGCCACTCTGCGGCGAACCACCGACCACCGAAGTACCCTCCGTATCCGATGGAAGGTGCTGCGTCGGTGAATAGCTGCAGGTCTTCCGGTGAAGTCACGAAGTCTTGGTAGAAAAAGGAGATACCATTCCAGTGGGTCAGGAGCTGGTGCCACATCCTCAGCTCGGAGAGGCACTCAGGAGAGAGAATGACTCGGTGGTGGAGCGAGGGGACTGTGGATGCCAGTAGGAGGAGGTGGGAGATGAAGGAACGGCCTTGGGGGATGATGCGGATGGCGTAGTTGAAGTGGCCGAGGAGTGAGAGGAGCTGCTGCTTGGTGCACTGCGGGGCGGCGAGGTGTTCGGAGATGAGGAGTAGGATGCGGTTGAGCTTGTCTGGGGGGAGTGAGGCTTGGAAAGTGACGGAGTTGAGGGTGATGCCGAGGAATTCTATGGAGGTGAGTGGGCCTTCGGTTTTCTCTGCTGCGAGGGGGATTCCAAGGCGGTGGAAAACGGACTTGAGGGTGGTGAGACTTCTTGCTGGTGGTGCTGAGGGGGGGTCGACTGTGAGGAAGTCATCGAGGAGGTGGACCAGGTATGGGAGTTTGTAGTTGTTGGTGAGTATCCAGCAGAGGAGTTCGGAGAGGTTGTCGAACAGTTTTGGGCTGCTCTTGCAACCGAAAGTTAGGCGGACGGCAAAGTAGTATGCGTTGTCCCCGCGGACGCCGAACAGAGGCCAGGAATCTGGGTGGAGTGGCAGGACCTTGAAGGCGGCAGTGATGTCAGCTTTGGACAGCCAGGCGTTGCGGCCGGCGAGACGGATGAGGTTGATGGCGTGTTCGACTGTGGCGTATTGGAGGGAAAATTCGTCGCTGGGGATGAGGCTGTTGATGCTGGGAATGTGGGTGCCGTGGGGTGATGAGAGGTCGATGATGAGGCGTTTCTTGCCGGATTATTTGCGGGTGGCTACCCCGATGGGGCTGATGCGGAATGTGGGGAAGGGGGGGGAGGGGAAAGGGCCGATCATGAAGCCGTTCTTGACCTCCTTTTGGAGGAGGGAAAGAACGGTCCCCGGATCGGTGGTGGCGGACAGGAGGTTGTCGCAGGTGTGGTTGGAGGAGGGTAGGGTGATGAGTCCGGGGGAGAAACCGTAGTTGAGGCCGTCTAGGAAGAAGCGGATGAAAGTGGGGTTGGGGTGGTTGGTGAGTTCTTGGGCTAGTTCCGGGATGATGATGGGGGTGCTGAGGTGCTTGGACAGTCAACTGCTGGACGGGCGTTTGGCCTGCTTGTCGGTGCAGTTGGGACGGGAGTGGGAGCCGCCGCAGAAGGTGCAGATGTGGAGGTTGCGGCATGTGGACAGGTCGCAGCCTCTTTCGTTGAAATTATTGCAGAGCACTTTGGTGCCGACAAAGACAAGCGGGCGGCCACGCCTGTCTTTGGCCTTGGAGGAAGTGGGGAAGACCTTGCTGGAGGTGGTGACGCTCAGTAGGGGGGGGGGGGACGTAGCTGGTTTGGTGTGCGGCGTGGGGGCGGGGTTCTGGAGCTCGGAAGGTGCAGTGAGTGGTGGGGTGGGTGGGGCAGTTGCAGAGGCTGCATGCTTCTGATGTTTTTCCGGCGAATATCCTGCAATATAGTTCTAGCTCCAGGGAGCCCCAGTAGGTGGAAGAGTTAAATTGTTGTGGTCTGGAGGCGGCCCTGGCGGAAAACTGGCGGTGGTATTCATAAAAAAGGCTGCCTCCGAAGCGAGTGCATAAATCCATACAAATATAGAGGTGGTCGTCCAGTTCTTGGCGGCGGGAGGGGAATGAGGTGCATATAATGTCCCGGAATATGGAAAAGGCTAGGACGAACTCTGTGGGTGTGAGGACGGAGGAAGTGGATGGGGAGAGGTCGCGGAGGGTGATGGCGATTCCTCCGAGGTCTACTGACCGGTGTTGGGCTGTGCTGGCGGAGGGGCGTATGAGGGAAGAGAGATCGATGTCCATACCTTGTAGAATCTGTGAACGGAGGTGTGAGGGGACCATGGGGGCGTTGAGAGCGATGGCGGATGGCGGGATGGGTGCTGGCGTTGCTGTGAAGAGGGAGAAGGAGGGGGGGGGGGGGGGGGGGGAGAGAAGACACGTTGGTGTGTGGGGCGCTAGGTGCTGCTGGGGGAACACCTAGGATGGCTGGGGGGAAACCTAGGGGAGATGGGGCTTGGTAGTTGTACTGAATGGGGGGGTGGAGGTGGGGTGCTGCTGCCTGCTGGAAATGAGGGGGAGGAACGGGTTGGGAATGGGGGAAAGAACCAGGAGGATATAGTAATGGGGAGGTGTGAGGTGGATGGAAAACGCTGGCCGTGTGGGGGGTGGAGAGAGCTGAGGTGGCTGGAGCTCCTTCAGGGGGGGGGGTGGAGAGGGTGGATGTCTGGTGAAAACGACTGCCTCTGGAAGGTCACGGTGGCTGCGGGACGTTGTGTGGCGGCCTTCCTTGTCCCGCGACGTGGCGGAGCTGCCTGCCGCGCAACGACGCCGCCTCTCGGCCGAGCAGGCGCCTGTTGGTCTTCCCCTGTGCTGGCAGGACGGCACGTGACGTCGTGCCGGCGCGACGGACCTGCGACGGCTGGTGGTGTTGTTGTTGTGGTGCTGTTACTGTTGCTGCGTTGGCCAATGCGGGTGGTGGTGAGTAGGTTGAAAAGGCTTTGTTTCCTGGCGGTTCTGGTGAATGGTATTCCTTTGGCGGTGAGTGCTCGTTGGAGACCGACGACGGTCCAATCCGACATTAGCGTCGGTGCCGAGTCGTTCGTGCCGCGCGAGGAGGCGCCGCGGCGGTTTTGCTGGAGAGCTGGGGAGGGAGATGGATCCCCACGAAACTCCCGGGGTGTCCGGTTGAGATCGGACGCGGCGGGACGAGGAGGTGCCACGGCTGCTGACCTGGAGCCGTGCTGGTTCGGTGGCGTGTCGGGCACGGCGTTCGGATCGGCGACGTCCTGGTGAGTACCGAGGAACATGTCTTCATTCTCCTCGGCGTGTGCGAAGAGCAACATGTTTAGGTCGGGCACCGCGAGTCCTCGGTCTGACATATTGGTAGTTGCTCACTTGCTTGTTTAGCTGGCTTGGTGGCAGAGGAAAAATGCTCGATTTAACTCTGGTAACTTTAGGGTGTGCGTGTTTACAAGAAACTGGCACAGGGCATTTTTTGACGGTTGAGTTTAAGTACCCACGGTAATGGGCGACGTAGGAGTGGCCAGGCTAGTTGGAAGTGGGTGAGTGGTGGCATGGTTGGCAAGGGTGGAGTATTGGTTGGCAAGGGAGGAGATGGCAGGCAGGTGGGTTGTCTTCTGCTTGGCCAAACCTCCCGAACCTTTGTTGTTCCAACTCCATTTATGAGGCAGGTAGTTGTCACCACAACGCAGAGTAAAAAAAACTTATACAGTATAGGTAAGTTACGCTAACCCATGACTTGGAGCAGTAACATAATTCTGAAGCAGAATACATACAGTAATGATTATCAAAACACTATAATATTCTCAGTGGTGATTGGGTACAGCTGAATGTCACTCATCAGCAATAAGGTCAAAGGTATTTTAAGCAATCTTTAGTGAACAAGTAATATTGATTTTGTGTCTTCATGGTTGTTGGCCTATCAATAGTTCACGCCTTTTAGAATCAGGGCTAAATCCTGAATCATTAATAACATGGAGGAAACAAAAATGAATGTTTTTGCCACAAAACTTCCCTTCTGGGCACAGGTCTCCACCAGGATAGGAATGTAGGACATTGCAGCTTGCCTTCATCTGGTGGTTGGATAAAAGGGCAACAAAAGTAAACTAGGGAGTTGGCATACAAAGTTATCCACAGATCCGTGCAGTTAGAGGTAAAAACACTTTTCGGCCAGTTATAGCGCCACCTTGAGGCTGAGTTGAAATTGTTCATGTGGCATTTCTTCCTCGGCCTAGTGGGAATGTGCGTGCACAATTTCACGGAAATCACGCGATGTGTTCATGATTTGCAGCATTTTGTTTGAAACTGAGCACTCCTGTGAACTTTGGAAGCCAATCTTAACCAATCAGGATGGAGTCTGAGAAATCTGAAAGACCGGTTTCGTTGAATGGCTCTAGAGAGACTGTGTACCAATTTGCGCGATGTTTGGACAAAATCTGTAGGTGTACTGTGCAAAAACTTGTTTTGCACAAAGCGGCCTCCTGGTGGCGCTATAACAGGCCGTTCTGGAAAGTTTGGGGCAGAGGTTCATCGTTGGCATCCAGGGAGTGTGTGTGCAAAAATTGGCATCGACCGGGTTAACGGTGGCCGAGATTAGCTGCTCACGGACGGACGGACGGAGTGCAAAACATACTCTCCCCCCATGCCTTCGGCCTGGTGAAGACAATAACAATTCAAGTTTTACTAAAACTAATCTATCAAAGCAGGCAAAGATATAACAGACCCTGGAGACCCATGAAGATCATATATTTGAACACACGTGTTTTTAACTAAATACACAGTATTTTACTAAATAATAGGTCATAAAAATATAAACAAAACAAACAACTAAACTAATTAACAATCAAAGTTAAAAAGTAAAAACTAACAAATATTTCCAAAATATTGAACAGTATTGGTGCCAAAATACAAGACAAGTCTATTTGCATTTTACCACTGGTGTCAAGTGCAATTGACAAAATGACGGAATGTGACAAAATTCTTCAAAACCGACAGGCAACACTTTCTGGAGAGACTCAGTCACTGAGTCTCTCCAGAAAGTGTTGCCTGTCGGTTCAGTGGCAGAGAAACTCAGTCAACAGAGGAATCGGTGAGCAGCTGTCAATCTCCTCACTTCACACACAAACCACAAAGCTAAACACCCAATTGAGAAACCTTTTTCCAACCATTCTAGACAGAATCACGTATACACTCAGCTGTCGTGTACACAGTAGGCCTCAATTACACTCTACACAGTTTAAATCTTAGTTATAATGTGATTCATAAAAAATGGGGGAATAAAAACATTTCAAAGCTTTAAAGTGCAGCAGCTATGTAAATTAATTCACATTTGTGTTTCAGGAATAATGGTTTTGAAGTTTAAAATAAATAATGTACTTATGTATATTGAGAATGAATGATCTGTTTCAGAAAGGTAATGTCGAAGTATAGGCCTACAACTTATCTAGACTGTAAAAGTTACCAAACAAGATACAAGCAGATCTACAAGCTCACAATGCTTTGCATCGCAATGCTTACCTAGAAGCTCACAATGCCTCGATCGCATCGCAATGCTCACCTACAAGCGCACAATATCAAAATGTCACTTTCTGTGCGACACAAAACGTATACAGATACAATGTTTCTGCCCAACAGCAAGTATTCCCATGCTTCTTGATTATTGTAAGTCGCTCTGGATTAAGAGCGTCTGCTAAATGCATAAATTGTAAATTGTAAATTGTATTCTTCAACAATAAGTAATGAAAAGTGTAGACTTTTGTACAAATAGGACCTTAAAAACAGACCTCAAACAGAAACACTGAAATCTGCCTTAAATAAAAGCTAATACAACACTAATAAACCCCATGAGTTGCAATATAAGGGCATGCACGAATAGCATTTTTCTAAAAAATGTCACCACTGCCTTTTTAACATATATCCTACAGGATCCATCATCCAGCTGCAAGGAGCTCAGAATGCAGCCGCTCTCTAAAAGTGCTGCACTTGGCAGATTCTTTTTGACAGAGTTGAAAACACTTTTTCAGAAAAGCTTATGACATCAACCCCTTTTTTTCAGCTTAACAAGCACAACAAAGAATACTATATGCTGCTCAGGCGCCGCAGAGGTTTAGTGGACTTCCACTGTATTCATTTATATTTTTGGGGTCTGATCTAATGGATATAAAATAACTAAATATTGAATGAAGCAACTTGAGGGGTGGGGGTGCACACAAAGTGTCCAGAAGTGTTTTAAAGTTAAAGTGAATTATCCAGGTGTGGATAGAAAACTTACAGTAGGCTATACTTAACTTTTCCCTCTCGAGAGATCAAAGTGCAGAGACAAACCAACTGCTAGAGCCTGGAAATCTGTGATACAGTATGTGTGTGCGTGCATGCGTGTGTGCTGTGCATGCATACGTGCGCGCATGCATGCGCATCAAGTGTGCATGCGTGCCTGTGACTGTGAGTGTGTGACAGAGAGACAGGGAGACAAGAGACAGCAAGCAGGGTGCAAAGTACCAGAACATACCTACATAAACACATCCAATCAGGCAAGCATCCACTCACACATCATGCACACGCCCATTCACACACGCACACACATGGGATAGGATAGAATACAATACTTATTACAGGGGTTGACATTAAGGACAATATTCCATCTCTTGAGCATAACATATTAACACAAAAAATGCTGGAAACGTATCCATACGCTTTATTAATATCGAACGCCGTACGCGCGAAGCGTATGTATACGTTTTATACGTTTTTTTATTGCTTACTGTACATCAACGTCCTATGCTCCAGGACACCGAGGAAAATAACAGCGATCGTCTCCAGGAAGCTCCAATATGTGATCCGGGAGTAAAAAGCCCCTCCCTCCTGAAAAGAGGTCTGTCTGTGGCGAAGACGCTCCCTCCTCCAATGCCTCCATTACACGTATGGGTCTGCACGGCAACGGCATAGACCAACGCAGATGTCAGGGCATCTAAAATGGAGTTACCCATACTCTAGTATTAGTCTAGTGTCTGTGAATACACTCGATTCCCCCTCCCCTCCTGTTTCTACATGGTTTCTCCCGAGGAATCTTTGTGGGGGGAGTCTGAGTCTCTTCTGCCCGGATCGCATTGCAGTTTGAGTTCCCTGGCCCCAGGCCACACTGCGCCTTGTAATCGCCTTGCACCGCGCTCTCATTCTCGGAAAAAGATATAACGCAGTCGTGTCGATTTGCCCTCTGCCAGTATATAAACCAAGAATAATCTTCAACGATCGCCATTTCATAACGTTTTCAACACGCACACGGCACACGCCATGATCAACTAACTGCCTGGCTACGTCTTCAGTCTTCACCAGCCATCGCTATCCGTTGTGTGGATCGCCATCGCGTCTTCACTTTGTTTGTTTGGGCAAGAAGCACGATCAGCGATGGAAAAGAGCTTTATATCCACGGCAGATAAGTAATGACGTATTATCGAAGGACCGCCATGATCAACTTACTGCCTACGTCTTCGTCAGCCAATGCAGCCATCATCGCTATCCGTTGTGTGATTGTGGATGTAGGCTATTATCCACGGTATCGAGAGAGACGCCCGGCTGTGATATAGGTCTTATCACTGCAATTATAATGAATAAAAAGGCTACAATCACACAACGGATAGCGATGGCTGCATTGGCTGGTGACAACGTAGCCTCGGTCCCAGGCAGTTAGTTGATCATGGCGGTCCCTCGATAATACGTCATTACTTATCTGCCGTGGATAAAACTCTTTTCCATCGCTGATCTCTGCTTCTTTGCCCAAACAAAGTGAAGATAGCGTTGTCCAACAAAGCAGCCAGTTATTTGATCATCTCTCTCTCCTGTGCTTCTTTCCTCAAACATGTCCAGACATGTCAACCTCAACCACTAAACTCACCGATCCAGTAACGCATCTCACCGTTATACTATCGTTCTGAAGGCAGATATAAAAATAAACATAAATAAATTATTGTCATATACATACTACACACTGAATGAAAGCCCTAATTGTCTACTTTTAGGAGGAAAACAAATACATAATATTGATCCCATGTACAGTTTGTCAGTAGGATATTGAATGCAGTTGTTCAGGTCCAACTATTATTCACAAAATAAGGCCTATAGCGACATGTACATATTATATACCGTATGAAACAGAAGACCCTCTGCTTTCATAAGAAAAAAACTAATACTGTAATAATAATAAAAATCACACCCCTGTGAAGTGAGCATTTCCTCATGAAGTTATCATAGCGAGTTATAAAGGTTTAAAGTCACAGAGATTGACAGGCAGATATAAACATAAATAAATTATTATCATATACATACTACACACTGAATGAAAGCCCTGAATGTCTACTTTTAGGAGGAAAACAAATATACAAATATATACAAATATAGTTTGTCAGTAATTGGCTATTGAATGCAGCTTGCGCCCACCAGAGAGGATTTCAGAAAATGCATGGACCAGAAGAACTATTATTCACAAAATAAGGCCTATAGCGAAATGTACATACTATATACCGTATGAAACAGAAGACTCTCTGCTTTCATAAGAAAAATACTTCTACTGTAATAATAATGAAAATCACACCCCTGTGAAGTGAGCAGTGCAATGTTGCGCAACATTGCACTGCTCACTTCACAGGGGTGTGATTTTCATTATTATTACAGTAGAAGTATTTTTCTTATGAAAGCAGAGAGTCTTCTGTTTCATACGGTATATAGTATGTACATTTCGCTATAGGCCTTATTTTGTGAATAATAGTTCTTCTGGTCCATGCATTTTCTGAAATCCTCTCTGGTGGGCGCAAGCTGCATTCAATAGCCAATTACTGACAAACTATACATGGGACCATGTGTATTTGTTTTCCTCCTAAAAGTAGACATTCAGGGCTTTCATTCAGTGTGTAGTATGTATATGATATTATTTGTGTTCATTTTTATATCTGTCTGTCAATGTCTGTCAACTTCAACCTTCCATATCTCTGCTGTTTTTTCAAGCGAGCAGCGTGCCTTCAAAAGCAGGTTTTAGAAAAAGGTCAATATCTCCAGAATGGAAGATGGTAGAATCATAATTTTTTTTTTAAATTGAAGTGGACATGTTTGGCCTACTTTTTATTTATGCGATGTGATTCTAGCTATAAGAGGCCCCTCGCTGTGGGCCCCTAAAAAGTTCAAAAGTCCAATGTTAATCGCTTAGCACCAGCAAGCCTGAGCAAATAGAAAACTCTAGCATACAATGTGTTAAGGGTCTTAATTAACGACTTCCCAAACCAACCAACATTATTGATGAATCCAATTCAGACCACGTCGGCCAAATTCTAGTCAGAGAGTTTGAAAGGTTATTTTTCTCATCTTCTCAATCTTTGTCCTGCCGTCTCAGCTCTTTCTCAGATTCTCTTTGGCTTGGACTTGCTAGCTCTCCATCTGTTTCCAGGCATAAGACAATGTTTGCTACCATGACCAAGCTTTGCTTTACATGTGCATGGATGTAAACAAACACCATGTCAAGGAAAACACACATCAGCAATATGAACATGGGTGGAGTTCAGCTGTGAGCATGTGACATCAGAATTATGCAGCTGTGTGAAGCTTATAGTAGCCAAATAAATCAAGACTCCTTTGTATTGTCATCAAACGCACCTCTGTTTGTGCAGTGAGCTAATTAAACAATAAACACACAGCAGCTAAAAATGGAAGAGCAAAATGGCAGCTGTGTGAATATTGTTACACGTTCAGAGCAGATATCTGGAAACATAATGGTGACATTTGAATTCAATAAATGGGATAAAACAATGTAGAAACAATTTGGAGATTCAAATAATTAGAACATCACAGAACCAATTAAAATACTTTAGTGTGGCTCTTCGTACTGGGAGATGGTATCAGGATTGGTTAAAGCATTCTGACCTGAGATCAGATTCATACGAGGTTTCCACTGGACACACACTGGTCTGATTAACCCATTCTGACCTGAGATCAGATTCTAAAAAATGTCAGTCGTTCTTCGATTTTTCAAAAATAGCAGACCTACAAGCTCGTATCGCGCCACTCGGTGCCGCGATACGAGCTTGTAGATCTGCTATTTTTCAATAGCTAAAGCACGACATGATGCTAACACCAAAATGGGTTCCCGTTCAGAATGGGTTAAAGCAGTAGGCCTATAGGTGTAGGATTGTTAGCCCTGCCTTTCTTCATCTGGCTATGTGGCTACAATATCATTATTGAACTGATGACATAAATTGGCATATAAATAGATTGCATTAAACAGCAGCACTGTGTAATGCAATGTATCTGTGCGAGTATTTTTTTTGTTGAATTACTCATGACAAAGTTGTAAAAGTGAACAGATTCGTTCAATCATTTATTTTATTATTATTATTATATTTTTACAATCTGATACAACACCGGCTAGCCTACTTTCTAATGTTTTGATAATTCGCGCAACAGATGTATGCATAAGACGGTATAGAGTTTAAAACTAGTGTATTTAAGAAAATGATGATCAGGTAATATAATTGTGAAAAATAATAACAAAATGATTGAAACAAAGAACTAGTGAATTGTTTGCTAGCGTGCTGCTTGTTTATGTTATAGATGTACATACTGTACAACTTTGTATGAATGAATAATTCAACAAAAAGTACGTATAACTCGCACAAATAAATTGCATTAAACAGTGTAGCGTACCAGGCTGGATAAAGGTTGAAGGCCGATGATGTGAAGTTCCTTTAATAGATCAACGTGAAAACTAAAAACAAGACACAAAACATCTATTCGACATAAGGCAGACACATCCAATAATATAAGGCATTCAAATAAACAAAATAACCAATAAAAAGGTACATATCAAACCATAATACCATATAAACAAACCACCAACTACAAGAATAAAACCCACAACAATAAGACACAAACCAATAACCATAAAATGAACATTCACCTTGTTCCCTCTCCAGCTAGGTGCTAACTAGCCCCTCTTGGAACCCTACATAAAGCTTTTCTGAAATTTTGATGAGTTTTATGTAGGGTCCCTGTTCATGACTATATTTCCGTATGGGAATTCTGGAACGCGGACATAAACATGCTCTCTAAGATCGAATCTGCGCCGTTTGACGGCCTTTTTTAGTTTAAGTTATTCTGAATTCGTGAACTTTAAGTACCTATACATTCCGCTGCAAATATCTCCTGTGGCGCGGAAGCCGTTAAGTATTTTTAATCTTTGTTTGACCGATTTGGTCGCTTTATTTCTTCTTGTTTGTTTACCGTTTATTGTACCGCCTCCCGGTGTGCGTTTGGCTTGTGCGGCTACGTCCCTGCCTCTGATCTGCTCTGTCATAGCTATAGCGCCACTAGCTAGCCAGATAGGCGGTACAATGAGGTGTCAATAAACAAGGAAGGAAGAGAAGAATCAAATCGACCAAATCGGTCAAACAAAGATTAAAAATACTTAATGGCTTCCGCGCCACAGGAGATATTCGCAGCGGCATGTATAGGTACTTATACTTCACATATTCAGAAACCCTCACACGAAAAAATGTCGTCAAAGAGCGCAGACAGGCGTTATCCACGTTGTTTATGTTTTATGAATGTCCGCGTACCAGGTGGCAGGATACTGCTGGAACAGGACCCCATGCACTGGGTCTAACAAATGTCAGAAACTTCAGTAGCATTGGGTTCTGCTTGGAGGGCTAGGTGCTAACCAGGTTCCCCATGGGCATGACGTCACTGTCTGATCATAATTTGTGTGTGTCCAAGAAAGTTCCATTTTCATTTCATATATTGTCTCCTTTGTTTGTACACTCACACTCACTCGATCCGTTTGGCAGTCCAATTTTATCCCGTTAGGGCTTAGCTTTCATCCAAAGTTTTGTTTGGACGCATGGTGAAGAGCCAAACATTTCGTCTGACTGACGCTGAGGCTGCTGTCAAAATGGCTCTGGTGAGCGAGTGTACTTCCGGTGAGCCTACAGCCTCTTCAAATTAAAAGTGTTTCCTTCATTTCAGGGCCGGGGTCCGTTACAAACAACTAGCTGCTGGGCGGGTCTTTGCGCAACCGCTCCGTCATTTAGATATATGCCATAAATAGGGTCCATGGATGTTACTGCTCTAACTCAGTGGTTCTCGAACGTTTTCAAGTCAGGGACCCTCAAATTGGTATTGGCAGAATACCCCCATTTGAAATTAGTTTGTGCCAGGAACCGCCAGAAGGGAAGGTGTTTGTTTAAAAATCACACCCGTGTGAAGTGAGGGGCGCTCACTCAGAAATGTTAAAACATATTATTATTACATTGTTTTTATTGTTTTTTCTACACACAACTAGCTAGCGCCCCTCAGAAATGTTAAAACATATTATTATTAAATTGTTTTTATTGGTGTTTCTACACACAACAAGACATACCAACATACATACCACTAGACTACACAGCATACAATACATTAAGAAAAAAAATCACACACGTGTGAACTGAGTGGTGCAATCCCCCCCCCTCTCTCTCTCTCTCTCTCTCTCTCTCTCTCTCTCACTCTCTCTCATTAGAGTCACTACCCCTCTCACTGTTTCTGGCGCCCCCTACTGCTATTATTAAGTCACATACTCATGCTTACACAGACAGACAGACAGACACACAAACAAACAAACAAACAGGTACGAGGACATTGCAAGCTGGTTGTAGGAGTGGTTGCACCACTCAATAAGTAAATTAAAAAAAGACTGAAATACAGGACCAAAACAGACACACAATAAAATAAAGTAAATTTTAAATATAAAGGTAATAAGGTTATATCATATTGCATTACATTACAATGTTCTCAAGCTGATCGTCACTTGCCATACAAGAATAAAATTAAACTATTAGACAGCTGTCCGACTCCTACACCTGAACATCCTCAGCCGGGATTTTTTGTTTAAAATAGTCCAAAAATGGCTGCCAGACCTTATAGAATTTCTGGGCGGAGCCCCTGATAGAATATTTGAGCTTCTCAAGTTTTAGGTGTGCCATCACATCTCCGACCCAGCGTCGATGTGACGGGGGGAGTAGCTGATTTCCAATTGAACAGAATAAGGCGTCGGGCCAATAGGGAGGAGAAGGCTATGGCGTCGGATTGGACAACTGATGCAATAATTTCACCAGGGACCACCCCAAACACAGCAATGAAGGGGTTAGGACTGATCTCTTTGTCACAGAAGGTCTCAAAAACAGAAAGCCAATCGGATCTACATCTGGATAAATCTCAGCAAGTCTGCTCTTGGAGAAGTGTAACCTATGAAGCACTTTGAACTGAAGTAGCCCATGTCTGATGCAGACAGAAGAAGAATTAATTATTTGAATTGCCATTTGCCAAGAATCTGAAATGTGAAAACATATAATTATGTTCAAGCTCGCAATGCAGCATGAATTATGCACTGTGAGTGTGAGCTTGTAGATCTGCTATTTTTGAATAGCCAACATATAAATGGATAAAGTTATTTTTTAAACATAATATAATATGAATATGACAAAGGGATGGAAGGAATGAGAGAAAGCCAGGAATAAACTTAGAAAGTGACTTGCAGTGAAACTTGAAAGTAAACAGAATGTTGCCACAGGCCTGTTCAGTGTTCAAGTCATTGAGCCTGAAAATCTGTTCCCTTGGATTTAGGTTTGTAGGAGAGGAAGACAAACAGAAGGGGAAAACGGACCGATGGGCAGACAGAAAAGCAGATGGATATGGACGGGTGGGTGGATATGGATGGCTTGATTGATTGACTGATGTCTGTATACATTAGATTGATAATCGGGTTGATTGATGAAGGCTGGATGGATGGATGGAAATCCTTTGTGATGCATTGAAACTTGGTGATGAATGGTAAGGTTCAATTCACTGTGCCTCACTGAGATGCAGAAAGAAAATGTGTTTCTCTACCTCCTTTTCTCTCATCCTGTTTCCACATCTATGACTCTTTGCATGCCTCTTCTTTGTCCCCCGTTTCCTCTCTTCCTCCTTCCATCTGTCCTATCTCCCACTTTACTGGCTCTCCATCTCCATCTCCATCCCCCATTCTCCTTTCTTTTGTTTATTTTCCTTCTCTCCCTCTATCTTTGTCTCTCTCACTTCCTCTCTGGTCTGTCTCAAAGTCTCAAATCACACTCTCACAGGAACAAAAACCCATATCGCCATATGGTCACTGTCTGTGGGAACACACTCATCCCATCTCCACGGGAAGCAATTCATTCGGAAACAGGACGGATTCTTGCTTGCCGATTTTGACTGACTTGCCATTGCAAATTGCTGTAAACGTTGCTGTCATCTGCACAGTGTAACCAAAGCCTTTTTGTGCGAGGACACATTTTAAGCATTTGTACAGGACAGAAAGATAAGAGGACAGACAGACAGATATGAATACATAAGAGATAAGCTATACACAGAGACAGGTAGGTATAGTCACATAGACCGCGGTGAAAATAATACAGCTTAACAAATATATTATGACGGATGAAGGATAGTGGGTGGAAGTTGGAACAAAACCACCAAGATTTGCGCAAGAAGAGTGCGCAAGTAAGGTGGTCGTGCCGGCTTTTTGATGCATATGCCGTGATTTTGAGAGTGAAGATGAAGTGAAGTGAAGTGATATGTATCAATGCGGGGGTATAACTGGTTTCAGTGTCGGGTGGATTAAAGGTAATGTCTCTATGTATACATAGTATGTATTCTGAAACCTACCTTTATTACGTCACCATCGAAAGCCAGTTATATCCCGGCATTGATACATAATATCTTCATTACGTCACACTCAAAATCAGTATATATACCACGGCATACGCACAAAAAACAAAAACAAGCGAGCATAATATACTACTCACATATTCATTTCATACATACGTCACCTGTTAGCTAACCAATATTGAAACATATCGTAATGACAGTTATAACTTTTATAACAGTTATAACCCGACTTTAGTATTTACTTTTGAAAGCAGAGCGTGCAAGTAATGTTTTTTGTCCGGTGCTCCCGTGGCAGCGTATGACGTAATGATCAATTTGTGCTTGAGATAGCATTGGTGTCAGATTACATATACATTTATACATACTGTAGGGGCATTACCTTCAATCCACCCGACACTGAAACATATCATTATTATGTCACCATGGAGAGACAGTTATACCCTGCCATTGGTATTATAAGTGTTACATATCTTCATCACGTCATATGGTGCTTCGCATCAAACAACCCAAGTAATGACAGTATACTGCTAATCAATTTACAAATGCTATGCCAATGCCAGTTGTACCCTGGCATTGGTACATATCTTCATCACGTCATACGCAGCTACGGACATACGCATCAAACAAGGCCTCTACTGCTAATCAACAATTACGTCACCATTGCGAGCCAGAGATTTGAAAGTCCGTAGCGGTTGACAGTACTTGTGCGCTATCTGCTTGCGCACTAGTAGGTCATTTATGGCCTACTAGTGTGCAAGTACGCGCAAGTAGGCACTCAAGTAAGCACTCCACAGAGTACTCCACAGTACTAGTTGTTTTATATTTCTTGCCATTGATGTTTATGATGTTACTGTATATCGTTATCGTTGCTTTGATTTGCTTTGCCTTGTTCAGCACTTGGGTCTGCCTTTGGCTGTTGAAAATGTGCTATAGAAATAAAGTTTGATTTGATTGAAGACTTGGTCAAAACTTAAAGTAGGCCTACTGTAGTCTGAAATGCTGGATGGAGTTTAATTTGATGGGCCTTTTCATGATGATATCAACTGTCCTGGAGGACTGAGATTACCAAAAAGGTTGAATTGCAAATTCTCTTTTACTTTGGATTGAATACGGTGAGTTGTAATCTGCATTCGCACACCAAGCATCAGTCTGGGCTGCGACCAGATTGTTGAATGTGACAGAGTATAGCAAGTATTGGCATTAAAATACACTTACAGTATCAAAGTAAAAAATGGTCAACCTTTTTTTTTAAATAGCCAATCTACAAGCTCACAACGAGCTTGTACATCAGTGATTGTCGAATGTCGAGATAATTAAGCCAAAGTAAATAAAAGTAGGCAAACATTCGCCAAACATGGCAGATCCATGCAAGGTCAGTCTCAACACAGCCTAATGCAATGTGATGTGAGCTTGTAGAAAAAGAGATTTAGTTTAGAGGGGGGAAAAGGAGGGAACGTAGACTACGTAGTGTGCTCATGGTTAAGCATCCATCACTCTCTGCAGTCTCTTTTCAATCTTGTGTTAAATTGCTCATAATTATCAGTGAAATAAACATACACACAGTGTAATTCAAACACACACTTATAATATACAGAAACGCATCTCCACACTGTGTCAGTGTCTGTGTCATTATCAGTGTGTTAATTAGAGTTGCATTTAAATGGCCGTTTAGAAGGCGAACTGCTAACCTCACCGTGAACCCTATATACCCATAAACACACACACACACACACACACACACACACACACACACACACACACACACACACACACACACACACACACACACACACACACAGATACTTACTTTCTGGCACCGGTGCACACATACGCAATCAGGTCTACACGCACATTATATCTATGATTACTTTGATTAATATACATTATTATGGCTTCTTATGCTCCACCATCTGTTGTGTGTGTGTGTGTGTGTGTGTGTGTGTGTGTGTGTGTGTGTGTGTGTGTGTGTGTGTGCGCGTGTGCGTGCGTGTGTGTGTGTGTGTGTGTGTGTGTGTGTGTGTGTGTGTGTGTGTGTGTGTGTGTGTGTGTGTGTGTGTGTGTGTGTGTGTGTGTGTGTGTGTGTGTGTGTGTGTGTGTTCACAGAGAGAGAGAGAAGCTGTGAGGCGGCTTGTTGAGCATTCTGGTAACTGTGACCCATTATGACAGCAGTGTCCCATGAAACCCTGAGTAAGCAGCCTCTAAGATACTGTCACATTTTCATAGGCCACTGAGAGTTCATGGACCTAATAAAGAGAGATATGATGAGAGTGTGTGTGTGTGTGTGTGTGTGTGTGTGTGTGTGTGTGTGTGTGTGTGTGTGTGTGTGTGTGTGTGTGTGTGAGGGTGTGTGTGTGTGTGTGTGTGTGTGTGTGTGTGTACTCTCCTTTTCTCACTGTACACTAAATCCCTTGGCACTATCATCTCTGCTCACAATATATCCTATCACTGCTACGCCGATGACACACAACTGTTTCTATCCTTCCCCCCCTCTGCCACTCAGGTGGAAGAGCGCATCACCGCATGCCTGGCTGACATCTCACAGTGGATGTCCTCCAATCACCTCAAGCTGAACCCAGACAAGACTGAGCTTCTCTTCTTCCCAGCTAAGTCCTGCCCTATGCGGGAGCTAACTATCTCCGTAGACAACGCCCTGGTAACGTCTGTCCCAACAGCCAGGAACCTCGGTGTTGTCAGCTCTCGTTCAAAGCTCACATCACAGCTGTCACTCGATCCTGTAGGTTTACACTCTATAACATACGACGAATTAGACCGTTCCTCACCCAGGAATCAGCCCAGCTCCTAATCCAGACAACAGTCTTGTCAAAACTCGACTATTGTAACTCCCTCTATTGTAAATGCCGCAGCTCGCTTGGTCTTCAACCAGCCAAAATTCTCACATGTCTCCCCCCTGCTCCGCTCCCTCCACTGGCTCCCGGTCGCTGCCCGCACAGAATACAAAACTCTGATGCTGGCATTCAAAGCAACCAAAGTATGGCTCCCCCATATCTTGCAAGTATGATTGAACCCTACAAACCCTCCCGCGCACTCAGATCAGCCAACGCAGGGAAGCTGGAAGTACCCTCACTAAAAACGCCGGGACAACGCTCCACACGTCCCATACTCTTCTCCCTTCTGGCTCCAAAACTGTGGAATGCACTTCCCATTGCAGTCAGAACTGCAGCATCACTCTCAATCTTCCGCCGTAGTCTGAAAACCCACCTTTTCAGACTCCATCATGGCCCATAGCACTTACCCTACCCCCTTAGATAGCATTTCTGTAGACTTAGATAGCATCTGATACAGACTTATAGCATGTTATGTAGACAGCACTATAATTGCATTGTATATAGTCATAGCACGCCATAGTACATATGTATAGCATAGTAGTATATATATATATAGTTTATATGTATAGTCTCATAATATAGATATTCCACTGTTACCTTCTTAGCTTACGCATGTTTTATGATAAATGCTTTTTTGTGATGTATTCCCATGCTTTTTGTTCTTGCTGTGTGTGTGTGTGTGTGTGTGTGTGTGCGCGTGAGTGCGTGCATGTTAAGAATTGCTGATCCACAAGCACAGTGTGCCACGCTGGAAGCTTGCAGTATACATCAGCTAATTTGGATATTTTCTTAGAAAACTCTTTCATGTGTGAGAACTACCCCTAGAATATGGATGTTGAGGTTCAAGTCGTTAACAGAAGTCGTTAAAATGACTTTTTGTTGCATTCCTAAACCAATATAATTTGATGACCAGCACGTGGTTCCCCACAAAGGAGGTTATCAAATTATTGGCTTATATGAGCCAATAATTTGAAAGTCTCCATGGGGTACTGTATAAGTAATCAATGAAAAAAAATGTTTAGCTCCCTTTAAGCATACATCACGATAATGTTGTTAAGCGCAATTATTTTGGTCAAAATAATCGTGACATGAAATGTTCATGTCGTTCCTTCTCTTGTTGGGAGTGAGACTTCCACACTCAATCTCAAGTTTGTTTTGTAAGTGTGATTGTGCGTGTTTTGTATTCTTGATGAACCCCTGCTGATAATCTAGGATATATATCAACCAGTAAAATAAGCGAAAACGATTAACTCTATAATCAGCTTAAGTTTTATTATTCAAAACATCTAGCCAACACATTATTCCCCTTTCTGTTCTTTAACCCATTCTGACCTGAGATCAGATTCATACGAGGTTTCCGCCGGACACACACTGGTCTGACGAACCCATTCTGACCTGAGATCAGATTCTAAAAATGTCAGTCGTTCTTCGATTTTTTTCAAAAATAGCAGACCTACAAGCTCGTATCGCGCCACTCGGTGGCGCGATATGAGCTTGTAGATCTGCTATTTTTAAATAGCTAAAGCACGACATGATGCTGACACCAAAATGGGTGCCCGGTCAGAATGGGTTAAATGGATGCAAAAGCTAGCTTGATCTAAATTGAATTAGTATCTACCCACAGAAGATGGTAAAATAGAGATTTGTAGGGAATTATAATAATCTGGTTAATATCCATATTGCTGCTGTTACAGGAAAAAAAAGAAAACAAATTTAACAGCAACACATTTTTCAGTTATTTTCGGTTATTTAACGTTTTCAATGCGTTTTAACAATCTTGCATCAACACAGATTGTCTTTCAACTGTAATTCAGACACAGCCTATAGTGTCCTTTAGTGACTACCCAGCAACCAATAGATGTATACCATCATAGACCGTTATGCAGAAAAGCTGTCTCATATGCAGTAATATGCAGAAAAGCTTGGGCGGCAGTGACTCAGGGGTAGAGTGGCCGCTTGGAAAGTGGAAGGCTCCCAGTTCGATCCCGGGCTCCCCCAGAGCAAGTGTCGAAGTGTCCTTGAGCAAGACGCTGAACCCCAAATTGCCCCAGATGTGCAGGTTCCTGGTTGGTGGTGCCTTGCATAGTGCCCTCCGCCATCGGTGTATGAATGTCAATGTGAATGGGTTAATGTAATGCACAATCTATGTAAAGCGCCTTGGATAAAGGCACTATATAAATGCACCATTTAGGTAGTGGGTCAGGAGGTAGCGTCTTTTTGTAGCCGTACACCTACTCGCTTTGTGTTTATGTGTCCTTGAGCAATGCAATGTACTGTACAGTGTACATAGGTTCAGGAGTATGGGGGCAGACGCATGCATTGCTGCACGGCACACCACGCATGGTGCTCGCTGTGTGATTGCAGCTTCAAGTTAGCTTTAGCACACAGAAAGACGAGCCGTGGTAGTTTTTTTGCAGTAGCGAGTAGTGTTCGCTTGTACCGGCACTTTGCCATCTGTTTAACAGCAGTAGAACACGATTACATTTTGAATGAATCACAATGGCATGTTCTAAGTTCGCTAGTATACAGTACTACGAGTTTGACAGTGAAAATCGGCGGTTCAATTAACTTGAAGAATGGAGTGTTCACTCAAAAGTGACGTGCGTTTTGGGTAAGCACAAGCCATTCTCTGATAAACAAATGAATGTTGAAGCCAAAGAAAAAGAGGAAATGACTGTATTACTGGTTGGTGATTTGTCCAAACAGCTTGGTGATGTGGTGGAATACAAAATGCAGAGTGCATTTCCCTAGTAGTGGATGCGTCCACTGACACGACTGTTGCTCAGTTGCTGGTGTTTGTGAGGTATTATCCATCCATCCATCTTCAGGGTCTTCGGGTCGCGGGGCTGAGGTATATGATGAGGCAATATAGGTGCGTTTATTGAAGATGTGTTGGGATTGTTAAACCTCAGTGGTCAAAGTCTTGGTAACAAAATGTGCTATTTCTCTTAATAAAGAGGCTATTTATCTTATTAAGCAGGCACAACTTGACAAAATAAGTGTTCTTTATGCCTCAACACAATACCTCACCAAATTATTTGCTGTGGATTTTTGGAGGTGAATATTTGTCAAAGTTAAAATTGTATTTTCATACTCTGGTTGGGAGGGGACCCGATTTGTATAAGCTTGGTTTGACTGTACTAAACAGGCATAGGCATTTCTAGGGGTGGGGACCATATGGTCTTATTCAAAAAATATTTGTGGACTTTCAGCATTTCTAGTTTAGTACCCCTGAGCAGCTTTGGTTAGCACCTTGGTTAGCATCAAACTTCTTCATAAACATCACTACAATGTTAGTGTTGTAAGTGTTAAAACAACAAAATAACCATCTTACAACCCCTGGTTGGTTTTTATCATATATCTGCACTCAAACAAGAAAATAAAGTATGTTATGGTTAGCATTATAGCAACAGGCTTGGGGCCACACTAAACTTGACTGAATTATCTTTGCTTCACAGTCTGGACTAATGAGAGAATGGCTCTCTTATGTATTATGGATACAGTCAACAATAAATGATTATTCTGTGTGTTTTTTCATACCAGTTAGTTGTTCGCAGCTTGTTCCCAGCAACCATAATAAAGGAAGTGAAGTTTAGGAAGCAGGAAGCAGTTTCTGAATATTTAGTGTAGGGCGCCCTCCGGTGAGAACATGCAATGACACCTCTACATTCTGATTACTAGCAGAGGTTTAACTTAAAAGGATTCCTGGCTAATGAGAAAATATGCCTTAAAACATTATACTTTCATAAATAGAGAATCTTTCAGTCAATAGGCTCGCAAGTTGATGATATCCATGTGTGGTCCAGCCCTGTATGGAATGTATGTATGGAATGCACATGCTAATAAAAAAGTATTTAAAATATTGCTTCGACGCTCACACCTAGCATACGCATAAAAAAGCCAGCACAACCACAATACGTAATTACCATTTTAATATTCCCCTTTTTAACCATGAATTTGTGTTTCCAATGTATTTATTCTGGGTGCCTGCCATGCAATGGCAGAAACACAGGTTGAAATCCGCAACACATACTTAATCGTAATCATCAAGACACGAAACTTTGACGTCTACGGCCGGCCGCACGGTTTACCAAAGCCCCACAATATATACATCGAAACGTGCGGCTCGGCCGGGAATGGTGTGCTTGTGCTTTTCTTTCCGTTTCGGGTTACCGTGCCGACGTAATTCGCAATAAACGACGCGAAAAATGCCCCATGCAAAGTCAATGGGGAAACGCGGGTAAAAACAGAAAACGACACGTTACTTTGGAGCCACATTGCTCTGGCATACTGTTACGTAGAAACACGATTTAAACCTCAAACAGCACACGAGGCCATCGACTTTGTTGTGGTTCAGACGGAATTCGAATGCGTTGCACGGTTTGCCCGCTATCTCAGTTCAAAGTGTGTGTGGTCTGAGCAAAACTCTCGACTCTCAGTGTCGCACGGCCAGAGAGAGAGCGGGTCAGAGGGAGAAGCCAATGTGAAAACTGTAGCGAAATTCTCCGAACAAATCGTCCTCACGGCCAAAATATTAACTTTACACGCATGGGTTTTGGTAATTTTGTAGCCACACTCGTCCTCTTTCACCCAATGTCACAACCACAGCCCAGATTCATACGGTACGTGAACTACAGCCCTGAAAGCGACAGGTGTACCATCATAATGTGTCATAGAACTTCATGTTAACTGCTTGAATGAGTCAGCAATTTTTTCATCACAAACACAATTTCTTAACTCGCTCTTATGACCACGTGTTTTATCGTACCAATACCACGATCGCACACGGCGTACCTCAATGTCTCGGGTCACTCACGGCGAAAACAAAAATCACATTCGACTTTTACTTTTTGCGCTAGAGCAATTTGTTCGGACCGTATGTCTGAACAAATTCTCTCATTGAGTCAGTGTGTTTTTTACTTTCAATAGTGGGTGCATTTGCATAGCGTATCCCAGCTGAAAATGATACATTGTTAATGATTCAAGGTGAAGTTGACCACCTCTCACACACGAACGCACACGCACGCACATGCACACATGTGCACGCACACACACACACATTGAAAGTCAATGGAGACAATTGGGGAAACACGTAACTCTGTCATTTCTCAACCGTTTCAGACGCGGGGTGGCTCACCAGAACCGGGTTGCCCCCCTGAGCGCACACACACACACGCACGCGCACGCACACACACAAACCCTGTCTTCCTATTGGCTGGCCTTTACACAGCTCCAAATATTGCTTACAACATGCTACAGCCTCAAACTTTGGTACATGGACGTAGACCATCAAGAGGAACAAGCTGTAATGGCTTAATTGCTTAAGCCCCGCCCCTCTGTATTCCTATTGGCTGGCCTTTACACAGCTATAACTTGTGTTTGCAACATGCTACAGTCTTGAAACTTGCTCCATGCACTTAGACCAAGTTGACCACCACTCGCGCACACACGAACGCACATGCACACATGTGCACGCACACACACACATTGAAAGTCAATGGAGAAAATCGGGGAAACACGTAACTGTCATTTCTCGACCGTTTCAGAAGCAGGGCGGCTCGCCAGAACCGGGCCGCCCCCCTGAACGAAACCAAATGGACCCTTACAGCTCAGACATCTTAGCATGTTAGCATTAGCATGTTAGCATTAGCATGTTAGCATTAGCATGTTAGCATTAGCATGTTAGCATGTTAGCAGCATGTTAGCATGTTAGCATTAGCATGTTAGCATTATATCATTAGCATGTTATCATTAGCATGTTAGCATATTAGCATGTTAGCATTGGCATGTTAGCATGATAGCATTAGCATGTTAGCATTAGCATGTTAGCATGATAGCATTAGCATGTTAGCATGTTAGCATTATAGCATTAGCATGTTATCATTAGCATGTTATCATTAGCATGTTAGCATGTTAGCATTAGCATGTTAGCATTAGCATGTTAGCATTAGCATGTTAGCATGATAGCATTAGCATGTTAGCATTAGCATGTTAGCAGCATGTTAGCATGTTAGCATTAGCATGTTAGCATTAGCATGTTAGCATTATATCATTAGCATGTTAGCATTAGCATGTTAGCATATTAGCATGATAGCATTAGCATGTTAGCATTAGCATGTTAGCATGATAGCATTAGCATGTTAGCATGTTAGCATTAGCATGTTAGCATGTTAACATTAGCATGTTAGCATTAGCATGTTAGCATGATAGCATGTTAGCATTAGCATGTTAGCATTAGCATGTTAGCATGATAGCATTAGCATGTTAGCATTAGCATGTTAGCATTAGCATGTTAGCATATTAGCATGTTAGCATTAACATGTTAGCATTAGTATGTTAGCATGATAGCATTAGCATGTTAGCATTAGCATGTTAGCATGATATCATTAGCATGTTAGCATTAGCATGTTAGCATATTAGCAGCATGTTAGCATGTTAGCATTAACATGTTAGCATTATATCATTAGCATGTTAGCATTAGCATGTTAGCATGATAGCATTAGCATGTTAGCATGTTAGCGTGATATCATTAGCATGTTAGCATGTTAACATTAGCATGTTAGCATTAGCATGTTAGCATGTTAGCATTAGCATGTTAGCAGCATGTTAGCATTAGCATGTTAGCATTAGCATGTTAGCATTAGCATGTTAGCATGTTAGCATTAGCATGTTAGCATGATAACATTAGCATGTTAGCATTAGCATGTTAGCATTAGCATGTTAGCATTAGCATGTTAGCATTAGCATGTTAGCATGTTAGCAGCATGTTAGCATTAGCATGTTAGCATTATATCATTAGCATGTTAACATTAGCATGTTAGCATGTTAGCATTAGCATGTTAGCATTAGCATGTTAGCATTAGCATGTTAGCATGTTAGCATTAGCATGTTAGCTTTAGCATGTTAGCATATTAGCATTAGCATGTTAGCATTAGCATCTTAGCATGATAGCATTAGCATGTTAACATTAGCATGTTAGCATGTTAGCATGATAGCATTAGCATGTTAGCATGTTAGCATTAGCATGTTAGCATGTTAGCATTAGCATGTTAGCATTAGCATGTTAGCATGATAGCATGTTAGCATGATAGCATTAGCATGTTAGCATGTTAGCATTAGCATGTTAGCGTTAGCATGATAGCATTAGCATGATAGCATTAGCATGTTAGCATGTTAGCATTAGAATCTTAGCATGATAGCATTAACATGTTAGCATGATAGCATTAGCATGTTAGCATTAACATGTTTGCATGATAGCATTAGCATGTTAGCATGATAGCATTAGCATGTTAGCATTAGCATGTTAGCATGTTAGCATTAGCATGTTAGCATGATAGCATTAGCATGTTAGCATTAGCATGTTAGCATTAGCATGTTAGCATATTAGCATGTTAGCATTAGCATGTTAGCATTAGCATGTTAGCATGATAGCATGTTAGCATTAACATGTTAGCATTAGCATGTTAGCATGATAGCATTAGCATGTTAGCATTAGCATGTTAGCATGTTAGCATGATAGCATTAGCATGTAAGCATTAGCATATTTGCATGATATAATTAGCATGATAGCATTAGCATGTTAGCATTAATATATTAGCATTAGCATGTTAGCATGTTAGCATTAGCATGTTAGCATATTAGCATTAGCATGTTAGCATGATATCATTAGCATGTTAGCATTAGCATGTTAGCATGTTAGCATTAACATGTTAGCATTAGCATGTTAGCATATTAGCATGTTAACATTAGCATGTTAGCATTAGCATGTTAGCATGATAGCATTAGCATGTTAACATTAGCATGTTAGCATGTTAGCATGATAGCATTAGCATGTTAGCATGTTAGCATTAGCATGATAGCATTAGCATGTTAGCATTAGCATGTTTGCATGTTAGCATTAGCATGTTAGCATTAGCATGTTAGCATGATAACATTAGCATGATAGCATTAGCATGTTAGCATGTTAGCAGCATGTTAGCATTTTAGCTTGATATCATGTTAGCATTAGCATGTTAGCATTAAAATGTTAGCATGTTAGCATGTTAGTATTAACATGTTAGCATTAGAATGTTGGTGGCAACGCAATAAACTAAGACAAAATACCTCATTGAAAGTCAATGGGGAGACCTGGCTCACATGTAACCAAATGGACCCTTCTGAGAGGCTAAATGTCATCAAATGGTGGTCCGTGGCTCAAATGCTGCACAGACTTGGCGAGCTTCAGGCACCCAGTAAAATTTCTTGAAATTTTGTTTCTAGTTATGTATACATTCTAACCATGCATTCGGGTGCAATGAAGTTACGTTCACATATGGAGAGTGTTATAACCTCATTACTCAATGTGTCATCATGGCATCAACTGGAAAACAGTCCATTCCTGTTCCTCCGCCTTTTACATACAGCTGGGGCCTTGCAGAATGCTGAGACTCCATTAAGTATCTCTTCATTCTGCTATAACACCAGTCACACACATAAACCAACATCAGATAGAGGTTATGCAGGGACAATTAGGGGAAGTAACAAGAAACAGGTGTAGCTTGTTTTTGTTTTTTCCCCCCAGACGGGCCTTCTGTGCCTCTCGCTCCCGACACAGCTGGGTACACACAGCTGCTATAAAGGACAAGGTGCATATATCCCACCTTTGGAGCTCATGAACTGAGTCAATTGTGGATGCCCGTCCCTAACTGTAATCATTTTACATTAGCGTCATGTTCTAGGGAGGTTAATTTAATGTTGCTAAATACAGCGTATGAATATTTTCTCTAAGTAATGTAATGCAATATCATTTTGGGTTAGGCTATTAGGTTCAGCTGCTTACACGGCTCTCACACTCACCGCCGATCCGAGACCAATATGTCCGAGTCATCATTTTGGGAGCTTTGGTTCCACTTGTACAGTCCCAGATTTAAATTGATGCTGGACTTTACGGTGTAAATGTAGTCCCAGAGATATAAATCGTATCAAATGGGGGGGGTCCGTGGCCAAATATGTATCAAACTTGGGTTTTTTACACACCCTTTGATAATCCCCTGCACTGACTGCACAGGGGATTAGCTTGTTTTTGCACATGTGTGTGTGACTGTGCTAATCCCTCTAATGTGTGCCCTCTGACAGTTTGCCGCTGTGAATGCAAATTGCACAGTATCACAAAACAAATAATATACACAGTAAACAAAGATCAACACAAACCGTAGGCTACTAAAACACACAGTACATAAATACATGCGAAATATGTTGAAATCATAAATGCACACATAACAAATGCGTATAGGCGGCGGCCTGTGGGAAAACAAGTCACAGCCATTCTTAGATGAATATAAGCGGCCAAAATGAGTTTTCCGACGGGTGGCTGGCATCTCCCTTATAGAGATAGGGTGAGAAGTTCAGTCGTCACGCGGGAGCGACTCGGAGTAGAGCCGCTGCTCCTTCGCTGGAAAGGGCGTCCGCCTAGGGAGGTCCTCGATGCACGTCCCACTGGGAGGAGACCCCCGGGGCAGACCAAGGACCACGTCCCACTGGGAGGAGACCCCGGGGCAGACCAAGGTGCAGATGGAGGGGTTACATCCACTCACTGGCCTTGGAACGTCTCGGGATCCCCCCAGGAGGAAGTCAGCGATTTGAAGATGGATGGATGGAAGTCTGGGGCGCCTGCTGGCCAAGTGGTCCAGGCGCATGATGCCACATATAGCCTTTGACCTGACAATGCATTGCATGTTCGAGTCCCGTTCACGACGACCTTTGCTGCATGTCTCTCCCCAATTCCCTCTCTCCCTCTTTCGTGTCCATCTTAAAAAAAAATGAGGCATTTTCTTATGCACTTAAATATATTAAATAAATGAACCTAAAACCCATTTAGAATCTCTGATCCTTGAACGTTCATCCCAGCAGGGAGTTTGGCTGTGAACACGCAGTTCGCTCTGCATTCATGATTTCTCTCGACCTATTATCCCCCATGCTATTCTTCATAGTTTCAGAAACATGACGAAGGCGACCACAGCACTGGCTTTTGTGGATGTCTGAATGCGTGCAAGCGTGTGTGCGTGCACGTCACACGTTTGCCATGCTTGTATGGTCTAAGCACGGAACATACACAGAGCCGTATCGAATTATGAGCGTAATAAAAGTGTCTTTTAATACTTAGGTCATATTAATCCCCATTTTGGGGCTGGAACCCCTTTTGGTTTTATGCTTTAGCTATTGAAAAATGGCAGATCTACAAGCTCATATACGAGCTTGTAGGTCTGCTATTTTTGAAAAATCAAAGAACGACTGACACAGAAACGTAGCTTTTTCAGAAAACCGTCAGGATGTAGAAGACATTTTTTGCATCTGATCTCAGGTCAAAATGGGTTAAACCTTATACGACCATGACCAAAATCCGGCCTGGGCTGAATTCTATAGGCCCTGTGAGAGCCCCGCCTTAGCTCTCGAGGAGTTGACCCCGTAGTTGAACTGGTCGACGCGCTGTTGAAATGCCGTACTGTTTGTTCTGTGTGTCAGCACCACAACGCGGTAATAAACACACAGGCAGGCAGCTCTTCCCTTTGACACATTTATTTCCAAGCGGTGAGTATGGCATCTGTATCTGCGTGATTTCAGAATAAACAATAATCAGCATAGACAACAAAATAAACATTTCAGACCAACAAACATTTCGCTCCGGCGTTTGAACAACACAGTGACGTACCTGCGGTCGAAACCATTTGCCCCTTCCGGGGTCAATCCTCCCTCACCATACCCGTGAACTTGATACTTTAAGTAAACAACAGCGCCACCCCAAGGTTACATGAATGTACTTGACCGTGGTACTCATTTGGCCCTTATACAGGCCCTCTCCTCAATGCGTTGTGAGATTGCAGACACTTCACTATCCTGCACAACACAAGGACCTCAGTGAACTCGCAAAGCAGACGGCACACACTACAATACAAGGTGTACAAGGTGACGCTGTACAGTACACTCAAAGCTTTTCCATGATGTCTGTGCTACAGATGTTGCAGTGCTTGCATGTGCTTCCATTTGTTTGGCTGTACTTTGTGTTGTGTTGGTCATCAGCAGACTATTGAAGTTTTGCTTCTTCATGTTGTTGTAAAAAAAAAAAAGCACTAGGGGCAAGTCCAGATGTGTGTGTGTGTGTGTGTGTGTGTGTGTGTGCGTGTGTGCGTGTGTGTGTGTGTGTGTGTGTGTGTGTGTGTGTGTGTGTGTGTGTGTGTGTGTGTGTGTGTGTGTGTGTGTGTTAGTGAGAGGGAGACTGATAATGTCTCGGAGGACAACATAAGTGATATAAATGCTTTGAAGGCTCCCAGGGCAAAGTAATCCATTTTACACAGCAAGCATCAGAGCCTAAAGCCATTAATCAGCACATTGGATCAATGTCACTATCTCTTCCTCTCCCCTCACTTCTCTCTCTGTGCCTCCTGTCTCTCCTGTGTCTGCCTCCTCCCACATATCTACGTCTTTATCATCACCGTCCTGTTTACGTCTGTTCAGCCTTTTCGTTACTTCAAAGAAAAAATACTAAATGAGGGTTCAGTAATATTTGGTAGCTCATGGCATTCAAATATCTAACTTATTATAGGATTATCTCTGGGTACATTTATTTTGATAGAACTGAGGCTTAATTGCCAATACCTGGACCACATGCTTTCTGTGAAAAAAGATACATGCATTCTTATGTAACCACAACCCATTGGTGGTTTAGTAAACCAGTCAATCTTCACGAGCTTTTATAGTCTAGTTTCCCTCCGCCTGGTAACTGCTGAGATATTGCATTTGTTGACAAGATGCTTAATGGTAGTTGTCAATCCTGTACATAATAAAACAAAAAGCCGCTTTCCTTGCTCCGGCTAAAGAAAAAAATGCTTGCAAATATAGATATATAGCTACTGCATTCCCAAACGTAATTTCCTCAAAACATTATCTACCTATACCTTTATACTGTATGTGTGTGCTTACAGTCAGGCAGCAGTGTACTGATCCATTCTATATAGCAGATCAAAAGAAAACATCTCCATCATCATCCCACATGGTGAAGTAAAAATCCCAATCCCCATAACTCAATCTGAGGAACTCCCACATCCTCCACGGTTCAACCCACGTAAGCCCTATTCATTTCTGCCAGGCCTGGAAGTACCTGGGACATGTTTGTTCGCCCCTGTGTGTGTGTGTGCGTGCGTGCGTGCGTGCGTGCGTGCGTGCGTGCGTGCGTGCGTGCGTGCGTGCGTGCGTGCGTGCGTGCGATAACTATAGTCTGGTGTCCAAGTCCATGCATCAGTAGATTAAAGGAGAATTCCATACTAAAAGGCTTTCTTACCTTTCTTTGTAGTTGTTACGTCCCCACCAAAGAGGTCCAGGTGTTATTTTGTGCAAAAGCTCCTTATTGGCTATTTCCCCTACCATAAGCCCTCAATGAATTGCATTGAATTGAATGGGGCTATGGGGTGTTCGCTTATTTCCATCGCTCAAAATTATAATTTCTTTGTATATATCCTCTCTTCATAATGTAAATAATATCCCAAGCGGCACACTTTACTACTTCTTTCGATGGAAATAAGCGAACTAGCATAACACCCCATAGCCCCATTCAATTCCCATTCAATGCAATGCAATTCATTGAGGGCTTATGGTAGGGAAAATAGCCAATAAGGAGTTTTTGCACAAAAAAACACCTGGACCTCTTTGGTGGGGACGTAACAACTACAAAGAAAGGTAAGAAAGATAAGAAAGCATTCTAGCATGGAATTCTCCTTTAATGAACTGAGAAACTCTGAGAGTGGCAGTACCAACGACAACCAGGAACAGACTGGGTGACGACCACGAAGAGGGTGGTGACATCTGGAGAGACAGAGGACGGCCGGAGAGAAGGCGACCCGGGGTGGAGAGGGCTGGCAGCCCAAACCATTTCTTCTGTTTGGAGGAGGAGCCCAAAAGCTACAGATAGACCTTGCAGTAAAACCCGCAAGGAGGTTTTAAAATCAGTCTTGTTGTATGCATGGTGCCCGAAGCTGAGATGTGTGCTGTTCAGCGGCAACAACGACGCAACGCACAGAAGGATCCTGCACTTCTGTTCAGACAAAGGAGGAGCCAGGCCTGGACACTCCCGCAGCGCCAGGAGCCTCTTGGTGTGTCGCCAATATCTCATCTCATCTCATCTCATCAGCCCCATTGACTGTCTCGTCTTGCAGGAAACAGTGGGGGCTGTAGCAAGCATGCCACTTGGACACAGGCCGGGGTCTGATCAGCCTTGGTCGGGTCGCCTGGAGGAGGGTGTCTGTTGTAAGACCCAGAAACACCCAAACGATTCCAGGTTTACAACACTGATGATGTGTCCAAGTTCATGCATCAGTAGATGTTTAATTAACTGGTTGCTTCTGGCAACCGCACAAATGACATCGCTTCCCATTTAGATTACTACAAAAGAAAAAGCAAAAAAGCTCACGCTGTTTTGATGATGATGTCTGATGATGACGACATCATGCCATCACAGGCGGGGTGTGGGGGGGGGGGGGAAATAGACATACACACAAAGCTGAATCTCTTCAGGTTTGTGGGGAGGAGGAAGTTTGTTGATGATGTCACCTCTTCTTGAGGAGAGGGACGTGTTTGGGTGAGACAGACAGACAGACAGACAGACAGACAGACAGACAGACAGACAGACAGACAGACAGACAGACAGACAGACAGACAGACAGACAGACAGACATACAGACAGACAGACAGACAGACAGACAGACAGACAGAGATGTATAGATGGATCTGAGCTCCTCCCAATACAGTGACCTTATCTGCTCCATAAGCTAGTCCTGATGCCTAACTGTGTATTAGCAAAGACCAGGAGCTCCAATCAATACCTTACAGGAAGAGGGAGTGAGAGAAAGAGATACAGACAGCAAGACGGAGAGATAGAGAGTGGATGGAGACAGGATAGATAAATCAAGGGGGATTATGACCACAACCTGTTTGTGAGCTCACAGAGGAATCCTTTCTAAACTTTTTTATATTTAGCAAGTACAGTAGCACTTCTTCAAATGGATTTCAAGATGCGTCTGAAAATTAAGAACGACATGATTGCATAAACATGCATGTGGCCTCCAGATTGCAATAGTAAGTTACTACTACTGTATGTGTGTGTGAGCCGGTGGAATTTTAGATGTGTTTTGGTTTATTGTATTTGCTGTGTTTTATTATATATTTTGTTTTGTTAAGTGAGATTATTGTCGAGTGATTTTACTTTATTGTTTGCTTATATTTATTTCTGTTTGAGTTGCATGATTTTGTATAACCTTTTATTGTTCCACTGACTGCCACTAACCCACATGACTAATCAAGGCCCTGCAGCTTTAAGGACCTGCACCTGGGTTGGGTGTGGTCGACCAGGAGCCCTATATAACAGACTTGGAGTGTTTGGAGAGAGAGAGAGAAACAGAGGAAGGAGAAGGCTGTGTCAGAAGGAAGGGTGAATGAAGGTGTGAAGGGGCAGTGACCATGGCTGGGGGCCAAGATGCAGCCGGGGGCCAGTGGTAGCCATGACGTCGACACAAGGAGGGCTGTATAAGTGCCACGACCACGACCCCCGTGGTGGGCCAGTGGTAGCCATGTCCCTCGACTCTATAAGCGCCACGACCACAACCTCCAGAGTGTGCGCCCCTTGCCATGGGGGGGCTGCCCTGATGCGAAAGGAGATGAGATGACTCTTCAGAGGTCAAGTTCAGCCAGGTGAACTTGGCCTAGGAAAGGAGGAGATGGTAGCGAGGCCGCAACACTACACGCCATCGTCAGAAGGGCCCGGCTGTCTGTAAGTACTCGTTCTGTAGTGTTGCCATCGTAGAACCTCTAGAACCATCGCAGAGTAAATGATTGTGGAAGAGATGTACTGGCGGCGTTTCCTTGTATATTCACAGTGAACCAAGAAGAAAGAAGTCCATGGAGATCCCCTCATGGACTGAATTCCCCCCTGTTGGCCCAATTTGCACATGTTTTGATAAGGACATTTTAAGAGTTATTGTTTTTAGTGTAATAAAAGTATTGTTTGTTCTTTCAATCGGCCTCTGTTTTAAGTTTGCCTTTTATATTTGAAGTTGTCCACGAACCTGTGTTGCTTTATTGTTTTTATAGTCATATTATTTCATAGAGGACCAGACCTCTCACAAAGGTGGCGTAGTTGGCTACATTTTCTTAATTGAGTTTTTAAGCTAAGCACCTCTATATGTATATGTTTTTAGTGCTTGGTGTTTTTAGCTCGCGCCACACGTGCAGTTCGTGAAGGAAGTTACAACGCAGTGATCCGCATCAAATCTGCATGAAAAGTCAGGATATCATCATTATCTGCACTGGCAAACGTCTGCTTCTGTTGTGTGACTATATAGTGTGACGATGCATCAGAATGGAGGATGCGGAGATGAGGCTCATTTTAGGGAGTTTAGAGATCACAGTATAGGCAGGAGGCTGACCATTCTGGACTATAAAAACAAGCAGTAAAATCTTAAAATCAATTCTAAACGGATAGGTAACCAGTGAAGGGTAGCAAGGACTGCATGGTAATGTGCTCACTTCTCAGTGTGTACCAAAAGCCTGGCAGCAGTGTCTAGCCCATAATGACCTGAGATCAGATTCATACGAGGTTTTCCACTGGACACACACTGGTCTGATCAACCCATTCTGACCTGAGATCAGATTCTAAAAATGTCAGTCGTTCTTCGATAAAAAAAAAAATAGCAGACCTACAAGCTCATATCGCGCCACTCGGTGGCGCGATATGAGCTTGTAGATCTGCTATTTTTAAATAGCTAAAGCACAACATGATGCCAACACCAAAATGGGTGCCCGGTCAGAATGGGCTAATATCTGTTGCGGTCTTTCAATATTGTGCTTGCTTGATGTTAAGTGCATTGCAGTAGTCAAGACGGGAGGAGGTAAAAGCATACATTATACTGTAGGTCTGCTAGGGGTAAGGAATGGCCTGTCGACCTTGGCTATAGCTGTCTCAATTGGGCAGTTGCAGTATGATTTGTGGCATTTTTTTTGCTAAATGCCTGCAAACTTTGGAAGTCAATCATATCCGGAATTGGAATACTGAACTTCTTCATCACATGACTCCAGAAATGATGTGTACCAATGCATTAGTGTGAGTTTTGCCCCAAATATGTAAGAGTACGTAATACCAAAAACGTGTGTTTGGAATTGGAAGGAAACGCAAAATTGATGAAAATGTAGTCGAACACAAATTGCACATATTGGGGAGTTGAGTTGAGCCAATCCAAGAGGAAAGAATTTGATTGATGGTTAAACGGTTATATAGGCCAAAACGTGAAGCGCCCTGTTATAGTGGCAATTTAAACAATTCGGAGCGGACTATTTTAAAAGTGAAAAACATTGTGAAAGTTAGGACGACAAAATCTCTCCATCTCTACATGAGATAAGTGAGACAAAGACAGAGACAGACAGAAAAATAGTTAAATAACTAGAAAAAGTGCCCTTCTGGGCACAGGTCTCCACCAGGATAAGAATGTAGGACATTGCAGCTTGCCTTCATCTGGTGGTTGGATAAAAGGGCAACAAGGACGCTGCGTTGAGGAGTTGTGGCGATTTGTACAAAGCGGGCTACTCCTGAAAACTGTAGGAGCCAATCAGGATGGAATATGAGAAATCAAACAAACCTGTCTTGATCACATGACTATGGAGATCATGTGTACCGATTTGCGTGAAATTTGGATAACATCTGAAGGAGTAATAATAGAAAATGTGTTTTACATATGTCGGCCTCCTGGTGGCGCTATAAAGAGCAGATGTGAAAAATTCCAGGCAAAGGTTTTTCCTTGGCCTCTAGGGAGTTGGCATACAAAGTTATCCACAGATCCGTGCAGTTAGAGGTAAAAACACTTTTCGGCCAGTAATAGCGCCACCTTGAGGCTGAGTTGAAATTGTTCATGTGGCATTTCGTCCTCGGCCTAGTGGGAATGTGCGTGCACAATTTCACTGAAATCACGCGATGTGTTCATGATTTGCAGCATTTTGTTTGAAACTGAGCACTCCTGTGAACTTTGGAAGCCAATCTTATGGCCAATCAGGATGGAGTCTGATAAATCTGAAAGACCGGTTTCGTTGAATGGCTCTAGAGAGACTGTGTACCAATTTGCGTGATGTTTGGACAAAATCTGTAGGTGTACTGTGCAAAAACTTGTTTTGCACAAAGCAGCCTCCTGGTGGCGCTATAACAGGCCGTTCTGGAAAGTTTGGGGCAGAGGTTCATCGTTGGCATCCAGGGAGTATGTGTGCAAAATTTGGCATCGACCGGGTTAACGGTGGCCGAGATTAGCTGCTCACGGACACACACACACACACACACGGACGGACGGACACACGGACGGACGGACGGACGGAGTGCAAAACATACTCTCCCCCCCATGCCTTCGGCCTGGTGGAGACAATTATAAGAGAGAATGAAGGAGAGAGAGATATGTGAGAGATAAGAGGGGTTGGTACTGCAGGAACTAGGAAGTGATCGAGGCAAGGGCCACCCACCATGAGTGACAGCCTGGGCACACTTGAACTTCCATGCGCGGCCAAAGGAAGCTGTCTTTTGCGTCATTTCCGGGTTTTCAGCAAGGAAGCTCTGAGAAGGAAGTGAAGTGGTCACGTGAATGGGCTGCGCCATGACACTTTCATGGACACTTTCACGGGAGCCAAACTACCCGGAAGTTTGGCAGAATGCACTGGAGTCAATGAGAGCTCAGTGACCAGCTCATGAACAAACATTATTTATGAACAATTGAGACCTTTTGTAAAGTAATCACTTCTGGAAAATAAGACCTGTAACACATTATTGTCTGCTGTGTTGTTATTCGATGTGTACACTGTGTAATCTTTATAGAGGTATGGTATCTCTATAAAAATAGAGATACCATAAAGTACATTTCTGAACGCACCAAGTATCGCGAGACTTCCCACCGTTTCCTGTCTGGCAGCCAAATATCACGATACTTCGGAGCCAGAAACGTTACCTGCTGCTGTCTAGATCCTCAGATAAAATTATATACTGTGCACATCGAAAAGTAAGTGATTAGAAAACAACCTGTGATATGTCTTCTGTTATTTTCCAGAAGTGATTACTTTTCAAAAGGTCTCAATTGTTCATGAATAATGTTTGTTATGAGCTGGTCCAGCCGGCTCCATTCACTGCCATGTATTCATTGCACTTCCTGTGTGAGTTTGGCTCCCATGAAAGTGTCCATGAAAGTGTCATGGCGCAGCCCAGTCACGTGACCACTTCACTTCCTTCTCAGAGCTTCCTTGGTTTTTAGACAGCTGGTGGATGGAAATGAAGCTCCACCCACGTGGAAGAATGCTGCTGGGGCAAGCTTTTCCGGGAATCTGGCCGACACAGCAATCTGCCACGTGGGTGGAGCTTAATTTCCATCCGGCTGTCTAAAAACCCGGAAATTACGCAAAAGACAGCTTTTCTTCTGTCCGCGCATGGAATCTTAAGTGTAGAGACAGCCTGAGTAATGTAGATCATGGAGTCAGGAAGTCAGGAGGACAGACTGAGAAGGGAGAGGACAAGAGAACAAGTTTAGTTGGGGATGGAAATGAGAAAACGTCAGACAGTAAAGATGTGTAGTGAAATCTAAATTACAATAAAGGGCTACATTAAGTCCCATTGGTGGGTAGGATAGACTTGTGAACGATAAGAAGAATGGAATGGAACCGTAGTGTGTTAAGGTCCATTGCAGAGGCAACCCATTCTGACCTGAGATCAGATTCATACGAGGTTTCTGCTGGACACACACTGGTCTGATTAACCCATTCTGACCTGAGATCAGATTCTAGAAATGTCAGTCGCTCTTCGATTTTTCAAAAATAGCAGACCTACAAGCTCGTATCGCGCCACTCGGTGGCGCGATATGAGCTTGTAGATCTGCTATTTTTCAATAGCTAAAGCATAACATGATGCTGACACCAAAATGGGTGCCCGTTCAGAATGCGTTAATGCATGCATGTATGCTCAGTAGTATTCCCTGACCATACAACCCCACTGAGATTTTGCTAAGTTGTTATTTTTTATGATTTCATGTTTCTCGCCAAATCTCAACACTCAGCACTGTACCGTTCTGAAAAACACTAGCTAATATAGTAAAAAAAATAATATATATATATATATATATATATATATATATATATATACTGTAGGCCTGTGTATTATCTAAACAAACATATATATTAATACACATCATAGTCAATTTACAATAGTTTAGTGTTATCCAAAGCACTTTACAATGTGGACTTATATACAGCCCTTCACACACCAACAATGGAGCACACCTTGCAAGGCACCACCCCATGGGGGTTCAATTGACAATTCCCAAGAGGCTGCTCTCTTGAGACACTAGCTGCTGGCAAGAAAGGTCACATTAGTATACCTACTTACCCTAAAAGATCTCCCTCCACACCGCTGATTCAAATGAATGACCAATGTTAGTCTGACAGTTGACACTTAGCCGCTAGCCTCGGTCCCAGGCTTACTTATCTGCGAAAAGAAAATCCTGGTCACAACGTAAGGCAGAGAAGCTATCGGCGGATGTATCCTCCGGAACATCCGTCAGATGTATTTCCCCTGGATACGATATGTTCCCGAACCAATCACAACACTTGTTTCATTCGCGGAGAATGTAAACTGATTTATAAAGCATCAACGTCATTTCCTTGGGCGATACTTCCGCTAAAATCGCGCAACTTCCGCACAAACAAATGATAGCCTCTACAGCGTAGGTCTTGCCTAACTCCTGTGTTTCATTCTTACTGGCTGCTGTTACTGAATATTATCTCTGCATGGCAATCAAATGCTGCTTGTTAAGTGACTTCAGCGCTTGATAATAAACATTGACCATTCATTTGAATCAGGCTCAGCTGTGTAGTGTGTATAGATCTTGTGTAATGTAACAATATTGTTGACTGACATGAATTGTCGCTGAAACCGAATTGAATGACATGACAACAAAGTGATGCCCATAACACACACACACACACACACGGAAGCCACGGATGTTCTTAAACCACAGCACAGGTGATTTGTAACCCTCAGCACGAGTGATTTGTAACCCTCAGCACGAGTGATTTGTAACCCTCAGCACGGTGATTTGTAACCCTCAGCACGGTGATTTGTAACCCTCAGCACGAGTGATTTGTAACCCTCAGCACGGTGATTTGTAACCCTCAGCACGGTGATTTGTAACCCTCAGCACGGTGATTTATAACCCTCAGCACGGTGATTTGTAACCCTCAGCACGGTGATTTATAACCCTCAGCACGGTGATTTATAACCCTCAGCACGGTGATTTGTAACCCTCAGCACGGTGATTTATAACCCTCAGCACGGTGTTTTGTAACCCTCAGCACGGTGATTTAAAACCCTCAGCACGGTGATTTATAACCCTCAGCACGGTGTTTTGTAACCCTCAGCACGGTGATTTATAACCCTCAGCACGGTGATTTGTAACCCTCAGCACGAGTGATTTGTAACCCTCAGCACAGTGATTTGTAACCCTCAGCACGGTGATTTGTAACCCTCAGCACAGTGATTTGTAACCCTCAGCACGGTGATTTGTAACCCTCAGCACGAGTGATTTGTAACCCTCAGCACAGTGATTTGTAACCCTCAGCACAGTGATTTGTAACCCTCAGCACGGTGATTTGTAACCCTCAGCACAGTGATTTGTAACCCTCAGCACGGTGATTTGTAACCCTCAGCACAGTGATTTGTAACCCTCAGCACGGTGATTTGTAACCCTCAGCACAGTGATTTATAACCCTCAGCACGGTGATTTGTAACCCTCAGCACGGTGATTTATAACCCTCAGCACAGTGATTTGTAACCCTCAGCACAGTGATTTGTAACCCTCAGCACGGTGATTTGTAACCCTCAGCACAGTGATTTGTAACCCTCAGCACAGTGATTTGTAACCCTCAGCACAGTGATTTGTAACCCTCAGCACAGTGATTTGTAACCCTCAGCACGGTGATTTGTAACCCTCAGCACGGTGATTTGTAACCCTCAGCACAGTGATTTGTAACCCTCAGCACAGTGATTTGTAACCCTCAGCACGGTGATTTGTAACCCTCAGCACAGTGATTTGTAACCCTCAGCACGGTGATTTGTAACCCTCAGCACAGTGATTTGTAACCCTCAGCACAGTGATTTGTAACCCTCAGCACAGTGATTTGTAACCCTCAGCACGGTGATTTGTAACCCTCAGCACGGTGATTTGTAACCCTCAGCACGGTGATTTGTAACCCTCAGCACGGTGATTTGTAACCCTCAGCACGGTGATTTGTAACCCTCAGCACGGTGATTTATAACCCTCAGCACAGTGATTTGTAACCCTCAGCACGGTGATTTGTAACCCTCAGCACGGTGATTTGTAACCCTCAGCACGGTGATTTGTAACCCTCAGCACGGTGATTTGTAACCCTCAGCACGGTGATTTGTAACCCTCAGCACGGTGATTTGTAACCCTCAGCACAGTGATTTGTAACCCTCAGCACGGTGATTTGTAACCCTCAGCACAGTGATTTTTAACCCTCAGCACAGTGATTTGTAACCCTCAGCACAGTGATTTGTAACCCTCAGCACAGTGATTTGTAACCCTCAGCACAGTGATTTGTAACCCTCAGCACGGTGATTTGTAACCCTCAGCACGGTTATTTGTAACCCTCAGCACAGTGATTTATAACCCTCAGCACGGTGATTTATAACCCTCAGCACGGTGATTTGTAACCCTCAGCACAGTGATTTGTAACCCTCAGCACGGTGATTTGTAACCCTCAGCACAGTGATTTGTAACCCTCAGCACAGTGATTTGTAACCCTCAGCACAGTGATTTGTAACCCTCAGCACGAGTGATTTGTAACCCTCAGCACAGTGATTTGTAACCCTCAGCACAGTGATTTATAACCCTCAGCACGGTGATTTGTAACCCTCAGCACAGTGATTTGTAACCCTCAGCACGGTGATTTGTAACCCTCAGCACAGGGATTTGTAACCCTCAGCACGGTGATTTGTAACCCTCAGCACGGTGATTTGTAACCCTCAGCACGGTGATTTGTAACCCTCAGCACGGGTGATTTGTAACCCTCAGCACGGTGATTTGTAACCCTCAGCACGGTGATTTGTAACCCTCAGCACGGTGATTTGTAACCCTCAGCACGGTGATTTGTAACCCTCAGCACGGTGATTTGTAACCCTCAGCACGGTGATTTGTAACCCTCAGCACGAGTGATTTGTAACCCTCAGCACGGGTGATTTGTAACCCTCAGCACGGGTGATTTGTAACCCTCAGCACGGGTGATTTGTAACCCTCAGCACGGTGATTTGTAACCCTCAGCACGGTGATTTGTAACCCTCAGCACGGGTGATTTGTAACCCTCAGCACGGTGATTTGTAACCCTCAGCACGGTGATTTGTAACCCTCAGCACGGGTGATTTGTAACCCTCAGCACGGTGATTTGTAACCCTCAGCATGGTGATTTGTAACCCGCAGCACGGGTGATTTGTAACACAGTTCGGACTAACGGGAGGTCTGACTTAAGGGCAGTCCCCATTTATGTAAGCCAGAGCTACAAGAGAGCCAGAGAGCAGAGAATTGTTAATAAAGTCAAGAAAAGCTTGAATAGATATAGAGTATTTATTATTATATTATTTTCATTCGAATTTCTTCAAGTGAGACTGCTGTGACTGGGGAGCCCAAATTTAACACTGCCCACATAATATTCAGCTACCTTCTATCTGACGATATATTCGTTCAAATAAGGCCTATACCTACAAGGAAATAATAAAATATTCAATAAGTCGGTCGGTTTGGATCTGACTGATTGCTTTTAGATTCAGCAGGGTATTTTCTATGGTTTGAGCATGAGAGTAATAATGGCCGTGCTCCAATGAGGGTGTGAGCTTTCCCTTATCAAAGGGTTCTGAAAATGTTTTCTTCCAGTAACGGTAAGTCTTGAATAACATATTTTTTTGTTTTGTGCAGCCGTAAAGATGTCTTGGCCAGGATTGTTTTTCCTGTTGGTAATGCTCATATTTCCTCTAATATCTCTCTGATAGAGATTAGGTTTTTCTAGTTATTTTTGTTTGGTAGGGTAGGAATGGTACATTGTTTTGGGTTAGGGTTAGGGTTTTATTTATTATTATTTCTCCAGTTATTATTTTTCTGGGATCAGGAGATTCAGTTCCTCTGTATTAAAGTTGCACTTTTATACTCTAGAGTCCCTATGATCCTTCTGTTTTTCTTTTCCCTCACATTTGTATTGTTATGTTTATTTTATTGATTTAGCTTTTATTAATTTTTTCCTTTAATCCCACACTCCTACACAGGTCCAGGTGAAGAACCGGACTTATCTCCGCCCTGTTGCCAGGATAGTCCCTCTTCCGGAGGTGTCTGAGGAGGAACATTGAGCCTTTGTACAAAAAGGAATTTACCTAAATTCCGGGGAGGCTGTCAACAGGCCCATGGAGACTCACTGCCAATCAAGCAATCAAGGCTGAGTGGCTGGCAGCTTGCTCACTGCACACAGGTGTGGGAGGCTACAAGTAGGACTATAGCTAAATTCCAATACCACAACTTTCACACTCGCTCACTCTCCTCGCGTCCTCCACTCGCTCCTCGGCTCCGCCCCCAGCGAGGAGGAGAGGAGGAAGAGAGGATTCGATGCGAGGACAGAGTGGTGGTCGAATTTTCCTCTAGAATCGGAATGTACTACGCTCATAGGCGGCGGGTGCGTTTTACCTTTGGGTAGGCTATAGAATTGCGTTGGGGGGGGATTCTCGCGGCCGAGCGGAGCGAGGCCGCCGCCGCGGTTTTATTTATTTATTTATTTCCCAGATGGTCTAAAAATGAGTTATTTAGCATACTTTTACCAATGAATTAGCCTATACACAGACAACGACTTTTGGACGTCTTTTTCTCAAGTCTCGAGTCAGTCAGTCAGTGACAGTGTAGATTACCCGGCGGTGTTGGCGTGTTGCTGCCCCTCCGGGAGTCGCGGCTCATGGCTCTCCACAGACGGCACAGAGACAGCAGTCACTCCACTGAACGTGCCAGTGTTGCTGCAGTGGTGTGAACTGTGAACCGTGCGGGCACTGGCGCTGCTGAGTTCTGACACCTTCTATAATGCTGCGCACATATATTATATTATATATAAAAAAAATACCCAGCATAATTTTTGGGAAGGCTAAGCCTTCCCTAGCCTTATGCACCCGCCGCCTATGACTACGCTGTCATTTCAAAGCGACGGCACATTCCGCGATCACTAATGACGTGTATCAATTCAATTCAATTCAAAGGGCTTTATTGGCATGGGAAAACATACGTTAACATTGCCAAAGCAAAAGTGGTGGAACAATACAATGTCACACAGCTGGATCACTGGAACTCCGAACAGAGCCGTACAGTCTACAGAATAGACAATTCATCATTTTGTGCATGTAACCGAGGGTCCGAGGCCAATGTGTATTGGTAACATGTGCAAGGCAAGGATATTTATTCCTGAAATAGTGAATAAGCGCCAGGATGCGCACACGTATAAATCACCCCCGCTCCTCCTCCTCCTCCTCCTCCGACAGACTGTCAGTCCTCCTCCGACGGTCTTTGCAAATAACGGACACTATAACAGGAATTAGGTATAGTCTCTCTGACTTACATATTCAGTTCAGTCCACATATAAATAAATACATTTTTGTCACAGTCATTCATAGCAGTCTGTGCATTCAGGCATGCACAGAGATTTCAAGTAGTGTTTTTGTGCCACATGTGGAGGAGGCGGACTTATGTCACTGGAGAAGGAAAAAAAAACATGTACACGTGATGCTGAAATCCGCTGCGAGGAGACAAAATACCCCACCGAGCCTGCACCTGATGTACACTCGCTCTATGCGGTCTCGGAGAGCTCACTCGGCTCCTCCACTCGACTCCACTCTCCTCCTCGATGGAGCACTTTAACAAATGGAACGTTAACCATTTCCGGGTCACGCTGGAATGACCCCGAGTGACCGAGTGGGAGTGAGCGAGTGGCCGAGATTTTGGGTATTGGAATTTAGCTTATAGCTGCACTCATTCATTCATGCATGCTAGATCGCCACACCAGCTTGTTGTCCACCACCCTCCAGAATATCAATATACAGTGGTGAACAGGTGATGGTCACGGGTCAGGCTGACCATATAAGGAGAGGAGGCGGGGACAGAGAACCTTTGTGGTATCTTTAATGATACATTGATGAGTGTGTGTGTGTGCTGTACAAAGGAAACAAACAATATTTGGCATCAATAAACATATCCAACAAACAAATCATAAATAGCAGTTAAATCCAATAACTTCAATAGTAAATCATATTCATGTCATGAAAGAATTAATATCCTAACTAGAAAAAGTGCCCTTCTGGGCACAGGTCTCCACCAGGATAGGAATGTAGGACATTGCAGCTTGCCTTCATCTGGTGGTTGGATAAAAGGGCAACAAAAGTAAAAAAATCTGAAGGAGAAATAATAAAAAATGTGTTTTACATATGTCGGCCTCCTGGTTGGCATACAAAGTTATCCACAGATCCGTGCAGTTAGAGGTAAAAACAATTTTCGGCCAGTTATAGCGCCACCTTGAGGCTGAGTTGAAATTGTTCATGTGGCATTTCGTCCTCGGCCTAGTGGGAATGTGGGTGCACAATTTCACGGAAATCACGCGATGTGTTCATGATTTGCAGCATTTTGTTTGAAACTGAGCACTCCTGTGAACTTTGGAAGCCAATCTTAACCAATCAGGATGGAGTCTGAGAAATCTGAAAGACCGGTTTCGTTGAATGGCTCTAGAGAGACTGTGTACCAATTTGCGTGATGTTTGGACAAAATCTGTAGGTGTACTGTGCAAAAACTTGTTTTGCACAAAGCGGCCTCCTGGTGGCGCTATAACAGGCCATTCTGGAAAGGTTCATCGTTGGCATCCAGGGAGTGTGTGTGCAAAATTTGGCATCGACCGGGTTAACAGTGGCCGAGATTAGCTGCTCACGGACACACACACACACACACACACACACACACACACACACACACACACACACACACACACACACACACACACACACACACACACACACACACACGGACGGACGGACACACGGACGGAGTGCAAAACATACTCTCCCCCCATGCCTTCGGCCTGGTGGAGACAATAATTCATGATCATCAATAATGGAGGCCTAATGTATAGGATGAAAGCATCAAGGGTAGCCTATACAATATCAACACATAAATACAATACACACATATATAATATGTCGAATATACAGTATATATATATATATATATATATATATATATATATATATATATATATATACACACACACACACACACACACATACATATGCAGTTAGGCAGGCCAAACACTAGGTCTATTAGTCCACATTTCAATTCAATAAACAACTCAAAGAACTGCTGGTCGTAGTATAAACAATAACCCGTGGCAAACATCCAAGCCAAACTACAAAGCACATGGGTGAGTCCATGATGAGGTGATGAACAAACAGTTGAGTTTCCAGAGGCTTTTCTGACTTACGTTTGCTCTTGGACGCACACAGATCGGAGGGTTGCAGAAGGTGGTAGAAAGGTGGCGGTTTAGTTTGGGAGACAGGCAGCAGTGGTTTGGTGATCTGGGCTTGAGGAAATGAGTGCAGCTATAGTATATAATACATAGTAAGTAGGCTATAGTATTATACATAGTGTATAGGAAAGGAAATAAGATAAGACAAACCCACCATCCCTCCCAGGACATGTGCAAAGTCTTACCACTGTGTAAGACAACCGGCCTAAACCATACCCTTAAGTAGACCATATTTTAACATTTTCCTCTTTTGCTCCATGCAATCATGCCGTTGACATTTCTAGGTAAACTATAACTACAGGAAAAAGGTGTGTGTGTGTGTGTGTGTGTGTGTGTGTGTGTGTGTGTGTGTGTGTGTGTGTGTGTGTGTGTGTGTGTGTGTGTGTGTGTGTGTGTGTGTGTGTGTGTGTGTGTGTGTGTGTGTGTGTGCGCGTGTGTCATATCTGTACCCCCCTGTTCATTAAAGTTTACAGTGAATAGGTGACGGTATTCACAGTCCTACTGCTGCTAAACATTGTGATTAAAGGGAAACTTTGAAGCCTGAATTGTGGAATAGGATGCACAGCACAGAAACATCAAAGAAAGTCGCTTTGGCTGAGATAACGTCAGAATGTTTCATATTGTGCCGATATATATTGTGCCAATATAATTGAACATTATCTCAAACTGGTGTGTAATTAGAACTTGGCACAAGTTGGCAGTGAGTGTGAGAGGGGATCGAGTGACTGGAGCAGGAGTTTATACTTAGGCGTTTTTTATGCTGGTTAAGGTAAAAGGGAAACAAATTAGCAATGGTTACAATTTACAATTTACAATTTACAATTTAGGCATTTAGCAGACACTCTTAATCCAGAGCGACTTACAATAATCAAGAACAAAAGCATGGGAATACATCACAAAAGCATTTATCATAAAACATGCGTAAGCTAAGAAAGTAACAGTGGAATATCTATATTATGAGACTATACATATAAACTATATATATACTACTATGCTATACATATGTACTATGGCGTGCTATGACTATATACAATGCAATTATAGTGCCGTCTACATAACATGCTATAAATCTGTATCAGATGCTATCTAAGTCTACAGAAATGCTATCTAAGGGGATAGGGTAAGTGCTATGGGCCATGATGGAGTCTAAAAAGGTGGGTTTTCAGACTACGGCGGAAGATTGGGAGTGATGCTGCAGTTCTGACTGCAATGGGAAGTGCATTCCACAGTTTTGGAGCCAGAAGGGAGAAGAGTTTGGGACGTGTGGAGCGTTGTCCCGGCGTTTTTAGTGAGGGTACTTCCAGCTTCCCTGCGTTGGCGGCAGCGACCGGGAGCCAGTGGAGGGAGCGGAGCAGGGGGGAGACATGTGAGAATTTTGGCTGGTTGAAGACCAAGCGAGCTGCGGCATTTTGGATCAGCTGGAGAGGCTTAAGTGCACATGCTGGTAGGCCAGTAAGGAGGGAGTTACAATAGTCAAGTTTTGACAAGACTGTTGTCTGGATTAGGAGCTGGGCTGATTCCTGGGTGAGGAACGGTCTAATTCGTCGTATGTTATAGAGTGTGAACCTACAGGATCGAGTGACAGCTGTGATGTGAGCTTTGAACGAGAGCTGACTGTCCAGGACAACACCGAGATTCCTGGCTGTTTGGACAGACGTTACCATGCAGAGAGCGCAAACAAATAAAAGAAAGCTTGAGAGGTGCGCTCAGTAAAGTATAAATAATACTGCATAATACCTGAAGACCTCTCTCTCTCTCTCTCTCTCTCTCTCTCTCTCTGTTTTCAACGTCCCCCAGTTTGATAGGCATTAGGTCACAGACAGACCCCCTTTGATACCATAGGCATAATATGCCTATTATTGTCCATCTCTAGGAACCACAACTGTGTAGAAAGTGTAGAAATGTGTAGAAATGGATCCGAAAGGGTTTGTACACTCTCAGAGTTAGACCCCTGGTGGTCTCAGGATGATTGGACCCAATGCTGAGAAACATCGGCTGCAGTTTCAAAATGGCCAAAGTGCATCTGGGCCCATGGGGTCCATCCAGGACAGCAGTGGGGATTGGCAGTGACAGGGACCGCAATACACATGTGGGGTAGTTGGCGATGAGAAAATGCGGAGAAAATGAAAGCAACATAAGGTTATTAATCCATTCTGACCTGAGATCAGATTCATACGAGGTTTCCACTGGACACACACTGGTCTGATTAACCCATTCTGACCTGAGATCAGATTCTAAAAAAATGTCAGTCGTTATTTGATTTTTCAAAAATAGCAGACCTACAAGCTCGTAGCGCGCCACTCGGTGGCGCGCTACGAGCTTGTAGATCTGCTATTTTTCAATAGCTAAAGCATAACATGATGCTAACGCCAAAATGGGTTCCCGTTCAGAATGGGTTAAAAAAGGAAAAGATAACAAAGGTTATGTTATGGTATGAATTGTTGCTTCAAAGGTACAAAAGAAATGTCACAGCTTTCTTTCTCAACAATTCAGTTACAGCATATATACGATGTAGTTTCACTTTATTCTTGCTGTGTTCTCCCAAATGGCGTGTTGATTTCAGTTTCTCTGCCTGTTGTGAAGATGGATTGGAAATGTATCGAAAGCGGATTGAAGGCCCCATAGGAAGAACCATACTGTGCCAAACTTGAAAACTTGTGCAGTTTAATCTATTAGTTTAGGTTACTTAAAATAAGGGGAAGCCTATAGTTCTGTTCTTGAAATTCTACGACCGAAGGTCGCAGTAAACTATGGAATCATCAGTGCATTTCCCGTCAGTGTGTTGGTCGGGCACCATATATGGTTCCCATGGTCTCGTGACATCACGTGACATCATCAGGGATGGAGATGAGGAGACCCTGATACGACCTGCTGTCACAGTTAAGCCCATATATGGAGATCCCTGATGTCATCAATATTGGCCAGCAACTCTACATCGGACCTCAAATCTCAAACCCTTAGATCTCCATATATGGATATGTGTCAGAACCTGTTCTGACATTCCATATGTTGATCCTTCCCCATCCATCTTTCTTTTTCAATGTCTCCCTTTTGACTTATGCCTGTCCATTCAAATTTCAAACTCTAGACGGGCCTGCCCCAAAGTTATCAGTGCAGCCGTGCCCGGCAGCCGGCGAAAACTAGAGTTCTCAGCAGGCCCGAAAATTAAGGCCCGGCCCTACCTGGGCCCTCATAAAACCCTGTAGTGTACACTCAAGAAAATGTCCCCGCTACCACCCTTATAGACCTCCATAATACTGTATGGAGCTGACCTGTTCTGACATTATGTTGATCTGACCTCATCAAACCCTGTACACTCAAGACATGCTCCTTATATGGCCGGTACAGAATTCATTCCATGTCGAATGATCTGACCCCCCCCATGCCAAAGCGCCAGCGCTCGCCCAGCACTCTGCCGTAACAAGGCGGACGCGTGCACTACTCGCCCTCGGCGTCTTACTGGTAATAGTGTGATCCTATAGAATATTCTTCCTGTTGCATATACTTCAGTGTGATCCTATAGAATATTCTTCCTGTTCCATATACTTCAGGCTGACAGTTTGTTAATGACGTTGAAAGAGCTGTAGAGGAAAATACCTCCGACCCCTCTCTTCACCTCCTGACAGCTGAGAAAATGGAAAATTGATATTCCTGGCAGAAACTCAATTAGATCCTGCAGCCAATGACATGGACACATAGTCGCACACATTATGAACTGTGTGTGTGTGTGTGTGTGTGTGTGTGTGTGTGTGTGTGTGTGTGTGTGTGTGTGTGTGTGTGTGTGTGTGTGTGTGTGTGTGTGTGGGGGGGGGGGGGGCGATATGAGACATGTTATCATTATGCACTGTATATTGTATATCCAGGAAAGCAGGACGAATGTCTGTGTGTTTGTCTTCCATGCATGTCCATGCATTGGATTGGGCTTAAACTTACCATAGCAGTGTGATCTTTGGAAGTTCATTGATTTCTTTTTACGTTTTGACATTCTTATAACAAGATATAACATTTCGAATTAACTTGATTTACTTGAACGTTATACTCAAAGTCAAGAGAGGCTGAAACTTTTCATATAGTGGAATAACGGCATCTGTCCTGTCCGTACAGTGTCTATGTGTGTGCGTGCCGTGCATGTTTGTGTAAGTGCCGCATATAATATACTGTACAATATATCATATCACACCAATAAAAGATCTAGACATTTTCCTCACTCTGGGGATTATTGGTGTAGCAGTTCTAACGAAACGTTCCCCATGAGCTTGTTAGCAGAATCCATCTCTCACCATGGTGTCTGTCACGGTCCGTGACATGTGTTATGTTTTGCTAGTGTTCTTGTTCTTAGTTTTGGTTTTACTTTACACTTGTGTGCTTTTATTTTGCAGTCTGTTAGTGTTTCCTGTGTTGCTCATGTTACCTGTGTTGTCTCACCACCAGTACCCTGATTACCCTAGTGTTTCCACCCTGTCTTGTTAGTCTTTTTAGCCAATCATTGTGATAATTATCTGTTGAGTTCACCTGTGTCTTTGTGTATTTATACTCCCCTGGTTTTGTCTTTTCCTTTGTCAGATCATTGTTTTATGTCACTTGTGTTTGCTCCTAGTGAATTCCCAGGTTATTTCTAGTTCATGTTTGCCTCGTGTTCCTGCTGTTTTTGGATTTTGGTAATAAACCTTCTGCGATTCCACTACTTTGCCTCTCTGCCTCTGCCCTGCACTTGGGTCCGAAAACCTCCTGCCTCGTATCGTGACAGTGTCTGTCTCATTATCTCACAATTTAGATTTAGATCACAGTGAGCAATGGCAGCTGGTCAGAGGGATAGAAGATGTACAAGATAAAAAGGGAGACGTGTCAGAAAGAGAATTGTTGGCAGACCACTGAGACCAGAAAGAGAGAAGGGGAGAGAACATGCTTATGCATATTACAGTACAGTCTGAATAATTACTGAAAGATAAGCCTGGAAACGTTGGAGAAGAGACAGACAGGCAGACATACAGAGAGTATACTGTCTGTGCCTGTGTGAAGCATTACACTATTATTATTATGTATAGTGTAATGCTTCACACAGGCATTACCACACATTTTCCTAGACTGGAGTGTTGAGGAAGTTGTGAACTTTCAAAAGTGATTAATGGCATCTGAAGTTATCTTGTTTTTCCGTCCTGGGGGGGGGGGGGGCGGGCTTGTTTATCAGTGCTTCTCTGCAACAGGCATGCTGCAGTGAGAGACACAATCGCAATGCAGAAGTTCCCAGTAGCCTATATAGGCATCTGTCCTGTTTGTCTCATCATGCAGTGCAGCATCAATGCCCTGTCTTATTTGGAATGCAACTATTCATCGTGTCTGCCAGTGGGCTCTGAGCACCCTTATTCAGCTTGAAGAATAATGGTATTAAATTGCATTCCTTCTCATGTTTTTGTTCTACCCTGCTTGCCTATATATTCACGGCATCCAAAAGGGACCTTATTTTGTCTTCACAATGTGTTGCATAGATAGACGTCACGTGTCATGTGTTGTACTATTTCTTAATTCACAATAGGGGGGGCTGCAGACAGGGGCTATGGCTATTTGACATTCCTTAATTGGCATTGAAAAGTTTGGGACCCCCGCCGGCATAGAGGTTAACCCATTCTGAACGGGCACCCATTTTGGTGTCAGCATCATGTTATGCTTTATCTATTGAAAAATAGCAGATCTACAAGCTCATATCGCGCCACCGAGTGGCGCGATACGAGCTTGTAGGTCTGCTATTTTTTGAAAAATCGAAGAACGACTGACATTTTTAGAATCTGATCTCAGGTCAAAATGGGTTCATCAGACCAGTGTGTGTCCAGTGGAAACCTCGTATGAATCTGATCTCAGGTCAGAATGGGTTAAACGCTCGCGCAGCACCACAGAGACCCAGGTTCAACTCCCTGCAGCGGTGCCTCTGGCTTGGCTGAGCGCTCCAATGAACCAGTTGACAGTGTTCACCAGTGGGAAGCCAGTAGGGGATTGTGTCCTTGTCGTCAGGGCACCTGTCCAGCAGTGAGCGGAACAGGGAGAGGGGGTAAACCCTCTCCTGGTGAAACTCCTCACCGTGAGGTGTAAAGTACCCCCCCCCCCATGGGGTAGGCAGTGACAGGTACAACTTAGGTGCTATTTACACGAGGATGGTGTTCATATAAAACGTCAAAATAAAGTATCGTTTGCTGCTGTCCTTTAGACGAGAACCGTGTTCTCAGGAGGTGAAAACGCAACGAAGTGAAACCACCTCCCAGAGTGGAAATCTTTGAGAACGCCGTTTCCTATGGTCTCCATAATTATAAACAGGCAAAACGGTGAATCCGCAAAACTTATGACATCATGGCTCACGTTGGCTCACAGCGCATATGTTTATTACATTGATGCAGAGCCATATCATTATGATATAATGGAGTTCCTGAACAAGCCTCCCTCCTCGCCTACAAAGTGCTGCTCATCAGCGATGGTGAATGTAAAACCATGATGTAAATAAAAAGCCTTGTGATAGACGGCAGCCGCGGCAGCAGCGTTTATGTAGCCTAATGTATTATAAAATATATACCATCCCGTGGTGCGCTTTGCCTGCATGCTTTGGGCTGCCCAGAGCAGTGTTGCGCCGCTTGCGCGGCACAGTTTTTTGGCAAATCTAAGCTAGCAAATGTAAGACCATCTCTTCAAAATAAGAGTATCCTCTAGAGTATTGAAAAAAAGGTTAATTTGCACATTAAAACTACAAATTAAGCATTTAAATTATGCTACTGTATAAGACACACATTATGTTTCTGTGTTATTTAATTACTTATTTTTACACAGAAACATAATGTGTGTCTTTACAATAGCTGTAATGTAATAATAATACTAATAATGTAATGTAATCATTATTTAATTAACGACACTTTTATTCTGAAAGCAACCGGATGTCTTAAATTTGCTAGCACTCAAACAGGAAGTTCTAGATTTGCCAAAAAGACGGAGCCGTGTTGCAGGCTTGCATGAAGGGGTTCTTCTTCTTGTACGTGGGTGACCTGTCATAATAGCACATTATAGCATAACGTGTGCGTTCTCGTGTAAAGGGTAAGAAAAAATGAGATGGGGTTGTGTGGTCCTCCCAAAATATTATTGTGGCATGGGGGGGGGGGGGGGGGGGGGGGCTCGGCGGGGGCGGCGATGTGATGCGTGGGGGGGGGGTGTGAAGCGATCTGATATATAAATATTCATTCAATCTGTATGTATGTTTACATCAATTTGCATGTTTCACTTTCAATCAATCTGCAGGGCTGCAGCCTGGCTATCAGAAATTACTTTCGACAAACTTTAGTTAAACTTGCAGAGTGACAGATTACTTTACCTGGGTTATCTTCTGATAGTGCTGACTGCTGACATGACATAATAGTCCCATGATTCCCATCTAGTGTTTCATTAGCGGACGGAACGTGACAACAGTCTACAGCTGAGCTTGTTGTGCTGACGACAGGCACAGGCACAGGCAGCGCGCCATGAACACAGTATACACACCATAGAGGCATAGATAGACTGTGAAACAAGGTGGTAAAGATAACAAGGAGAGGCCAGTGATGTCACTGTTATGCAACAGGGAAGTATTATGGACTTGAAGCTGTTTATAAACCAGTCAGTCAGTGACATCGCTGACTAATCCTTGGTGTTACTCTTCCTGCGACCGATAGCCCCTGAAACCAGGCTTGCCTTTCACCGTCGTCTCGTCCTGACTCTTTTTCTTCTCTTCTTCTTCCCCCTTCATGGGCCCCTAGGGGGCGCTGGGCCCCGGTGCACCGCACTGGCTGCACTGCCTTATGCTACGCGCCTGCCTTAGTATACATGGTGGGAATTGCCAATGACTGAATTGGGGAGAAAATAAGGAACAGTTGTTTAAACTAAGCAAGAAAGAGATAATAAAGTTAATTGTATATAACGGTAATTTAATCACCTCATTGTCTCCACCAGGCCGAAGGCATGGGGGGAGAGTATGTTTTGCACTCCGTCCGTCCGTCCATGTGTGTGTGTGTCCGTGAGCAGCTAACCTCGGCCACCGTTAACCCGGTCGATGGCAAATTTTGCACACACACTCCCTGGATGCCAACGATGAACCTCTGCCCCAAACTTTCCAGAACGGCCTGTTATAGCGCCACCAGGAGGCCGCTTTGTGCAAAACAAGTTTTTGCACAGTACACCTACAGATTTTGTCCAAACATCACTCAAATTGGTACACAGTCTCTCTAGAGCCATTCAACGAAACCGGTCTTTCACATTTCTCAGACTCCATCCTGATTGGTTAAGATTGGCTTCCAAAGTTCACAGGAGTGCTCAGTTTCAAACAGATGTCCTACATTCCTATCCTGGTGGAGACCTGTGCCCAGAAGGGCACTTTTTCTAGTTACTACTGTAGCTGATGTCTTCATTTGCTAGCTTGCTTAGCTGAGTGGGTATAGCTGTCTGGGAATAGGAAAGGTCACTAGTTCACCCCTCGGCCAGACCAGCTACGCGTCAAACTGTCCCTGAGTAAGACCCTAATGCATCTACACCCCGGGCGCTCATCAACACCATTTGAGCAGCCATAAGTTCAGTGGAGATGAAACTTAATTTCCCCGATGGGATCAATAAAGGTCTACCTTCATATTGAATACAATTAAGAATTACTGTACCATTCAAGTGTCAGTTTTAGCCGTCTAATAGAGACTTATCTACAGACACTTCCAGTGAATGAGAAAGGTAGTGGTTCAATGTCTTTCTCAAAGAGATAATATCAGCAGTTAATGTGCATACGCTGGCTGTTTCAGTGACCACTGATCACTCCAGTTATCTTTATGAGATAGTGGAGATAATGAAGAAAGGTTGAATGTGTATCAAAAGCATGCAAATGATAAATTACTTCTACAGTATAGAGGGTTCATAAAAGCCTAATGTGGCAATATCAAAAGGCAGTGAAAAATGCTGGCATTGCAGTTTTGTACCACAAAAAGGACTTCTTCAACTCAAGGGTTTTATTCAGTGCAATCTGATGTTAAATTAAATATTATGAAGAATATTATTTGTTCTGCAGTAGCCCCAATAAACGCTATATGTGATGTCTAGTTGTGAGTGTGTCTAAGTATGGTTTGGCTGAGAAGAGGTGGCTAGCTCTAGGAAAGTATAATTAATAGTTATAGCCATTGTGAAATGGCTATAAACAATGAAAGAACGGTGAAAGAACTCATCCATGTGTTGACCCCAGTGATATAACCCACGTTCATCCACCTTCAGCTTTCCACATTCAGGAGTTCCCCAGAGTTGTAACTTAACAAAATCACGTCAGATTCTCACTCCTGGAAAGATTCTCATATTTTGACCCTAAAGCCCATTGTCCTGATATGAAATGATCTTGTGTCTGTGTATAGAGGGTATGCGCGTGACATCATCATCACACTCGGAAGTTATGCGGGAACACCTACTGAGTGGCAAAAAAACTACTTCCTGGCCTTGACAGCAATGACAGCCAAATACATCCGAACAGCAAAGTCCTATTAAACAATGTTAAACGACATTAAACTCACTTTGGCACCCACTTTGCCACTCGATTTACCATTAACTTCATGCGTGCACATACCCTCTATGTCTTACGGAAGTGTACGAACTCAAGTAAGAAAATGTTGCATACATTTTTTGAAAACATGGTTACAGTATGCTCCAAATTAACTTCCACTCCACGTCTTAGGGAACTGGTCAAAAGTTTCATCTTGTACATTAATTGATGTTCCTTATTGGTATTTCAGACAGAGTTTCAGTGCAAACAATAACCCTTCCCGGTCTAAAAAAAATACTTCACATTTAAACTGTCGGAGAAGAGAACAGAAGAGAAGTGGTTGAGAGACAGCTTAGACAGAGAGGAAAACAAAGACAGAGAATAAAGAGAAGACCACCACCCATTCTGACCGGGCACCCATTTTGGTGTTGGCATCATGTTATGCTTTAGCTATTGAAAAATAGCAGATCTACAAGCTCATATCGCGCCACCGAGTGGCGCGATACGAGCTTGTAGGTCTGCTATTTTTGAAAAATCGAAGAGCGACTGACATTTTTAGAATCTGATCTCAGGTCAGAATGGGTTCATCAGACCAGTGTGTGTCCGGCGGAAACCTCGTATGAATCTGATCTCAGGTCAGAATGGGTTAATTATGGAGTTTCAGACTCCCACTGTGCAGGCAAACTAGTTCATGGACCACAACCTTGCAATCCCATAATCTCCTGCCCGACCACAAAGTGTTTATAACTAATTTGCTGAATGCATCACTAAAGTCATGACGATCAATGAAGCTGTAAAAATAGCTTAGAATTATATCCACGCAGTTCTTCATCATAATGCCTTTGTCTTTTTTGACAATGGGCTGTAGCCCAGGGGTCTGCAACCTTTTTTAAATGAAGTGCCATGTTTTTATTTTCTAGATCGTCAGTGTGCCATATCAACATTAATACATTTTAATGACACCACAGGAAAGATTCCAACTTATTTTGATTGTCAACAAATATAAAGTTTTTCCTTATTTTTTAATATTTTCTTTCACGTTGTTATAATGATCATTAGACTCAGGGCAGAGTTCAGTTTTAATAAATGTAGAATGCAGGATGTAATTTACACAATAATGTGAGGGACTGCATTTAAAAAAAAAGTTTATTTAAAACCAAAAATACTCTCTCACACACTTGCCAGTGTGCCAGTGATCACCCTCCTTTGTGCCAATGTTGGCACTGGTGCCTAAGGTTGCCTACCCGTGTAGCCTGCTTCTATCTGTTGGAGAAAATACTGCCCATTGTTCCGAAGTACTATTGGTCTGACAGCAGACATTAGAACTAAGCTTAACTCTAACCCTATCCTCAGAATAACTGCAAATATTTCGATATTACTTTACTCCTACATATTTTGTCCAAACAGCACTCAAATTATCTCCATAGTTATGTGAACAAGACTGATCTGTGAGATATTTAATGAATATTAAATATCTCACAGATCAGTGATCCTGATTGCCAGTTGGCAGTGGTTCCCTTTGAACAAAATGCCTAAAATATGTACAAAGCAAATGACTGAATTCTGAACATTGCTGTCCCACAATAACCTACCTGGCCTTTGCCGGAGACCTGTGCTTAGAGGAGTGATTTTTCTTGTCTTTGAGTTTCACCTGTGTTTACAGTAGTTAGTTCTCTGTGTATTTAAGTTGTTTGTTTCTGTGAGGTTTTATTGGATCCTCTGGTTTCTTCACCTGTTTGCTGTCAGTTTTTGCACCCAGTGTTTTATCAGGATTTAAGAATAAACATCTTTGTTTGCACTTTGTGTCGATATCAAGTTTTCCTGCATTTGGGTTGAGCTTATAAAGTTCCACAAAGCAACTCTTCTGTAGCTAGCAGTATTGAAGAGATATGAGGAAGGTTGTGGCTATTTAAAACGCATTTGATGATAATGCTGTAAAGGCAAACAAACCATCCTGTAGCTCTATGAGCTGCTATAAGCCTAAATCCTGTTTAAGAACCACAATGCGGTGTTATTTCCCTTGCTTAGCAGATGAGTGCCCCTGAGCATTTTAAATGTCTATGGTACAGTACAGTGAGTACACCTTTGTTTGACAGCATACAATGTGGGAGTAGTACGGTATGTTGGTGAACTGTTTTGGTAAACGTACATAAAATGAATTGTGGGCCCTTTTCCAGTTCCATTCAATATATTTTCATGCACTACAGCCATATAAAGTAAATGGCTTTTCTTAATGTACTTATAGATTTTTCGCGACAAGGATCTATGAAAACGCTGACTTCACCCACACTCAACTTTACCGGCCTGTTATTAAACAGACACACAGACACACACACACACACACACACACACACACACACACACACACACACACACACAGTGCCCAGCCGCCCACAAACACATGCACGCTGCATCCCTGAACACACTCATACACACATCACATGCAGATACGAACGCACTCACACATTATTTGTATTGTGACAAGAGAGACACGCTTTTGGCTATCAACTTGAACTCTGTGCACTCAACTCGAACTCTGTGCACTCAGTGTTGTTAATGAAAAGATTTCTCATCACTGTGTTTCGTATTATTATTTTTTAATGTATTGTCACTTTGTCAGAATCCACTTCAACACTTTAAGCAAGTTTATAAATGAGTAGAGAAGAAGTGCTCACAACGAGAAAACAACGGTCCAGACTCACCCCAGCCCAGGTTGAGCGTTCTGTCTCTCGAAAACTCACAAATGCAATATGAAGAAGCCCAGTAAATTGGATTGAGGCAGAGCTTGCCGTCTCATCTGAGGCCCTCTTCACGTGCATTAAGGTAGGCGAATATGCACTGCTCCCGTGCTTTATGCTTGCGGTTAGGGTTAGAGATAGGGATAGTAATTTCGGAACAATGAACCTTCTGACTAATGACACGGCAACACTCTTTCTGCCCCCTGGCTAGAGCTTGATCCTGCCCTTAAAGGGATAGTTCAGATTTATTAAACTTTAGCTGTATGAAATACTTGCCATTAATATAGTGGTTGCAACTGTATTAATTGATTGCCCGAGTCCACTGGTGGGAGTTCTGCTCTGGTTTTGGTCAATATTAAGTAGTTCCGGTCATTTTGTGGGGGGCACTGGGGCCACGCAGTAAAAGTAAATTAATCCACAAAACTAACGTAATTTGTATTGTTGACCTATTTCTAAAATATTAGTGCAACTTTCGTTCAACTTTGACCCCTCTATCACATGGAACTACTTTTTGGGTGTAGTGATATGGACACAAAAAACATAGTTCCATGTGATAGAGGGGTAAAACATTAACGAAAGTTGCACTAATATTTTAGAAATAGGTCAACAATACAAAAGACGTTAGTTTTGTGGATTTATTTACTTTTACTGCATGGCCCCAGTGCCCCCCACAAAATGACCGGAACTACTTAATATTTCACCTAAACCAGAGCAGAACTCCCACCACGGGACTCTGGCAATCAATTAATACAGTTGCAACCACTATATTAATGGCAAGTATTTCATACAACTTAAGTTCAAAAAATCTGAACTATCCCTTTAACTTGCCATATATTCCTGACTGCATACTCCCATTTTCTTTACCTTAGCTGCAATCTTTGCAGTGCACTGGCTTAAATGTCGAATTCTAACAATGCTGACAAGCAATCTGGAGAAACCAATCTCAAAAGACTGTACAAAGAGTCCCATTAAATAAGTCTGTAGCCTACAATTAAAAATGTTGAAACTATGTGGCTTTCAAACATAATCTACACCAGACTAATGTCTATACTTTACATGCAGCACCCCCCCTCCCCCCCCCCCCCCGTTTAATAATTTACGAGCCCTCCCACACAGCTAATGCAAACTAAACAGTGATAGCCATTAATAATGAATACCTCGTATTGATTGTGGCATTAGAATGCTTGTGTTGAGAGACATTAGTCAGCACTGTCAATGAAGACAACACTGTTGATTCCCTCCTATAAAACTATAACTTTATTACTGCGGAAGCAAGTCGGCAGTGAGGTTTGTGTGTGTGTGTGTGTGTGTGTGTGTGTGTGTGTGTGTGTGTGTGTGTGTGTGTGTGTGTGTGTGTGTGTGTGTGTGTGTGTGTGTACACTGTGGAGGGGGTGGGGGGGCTTGCCACAGCCAAACAGACTGACAGAAACTGACAAACAAAACACAGATGGCAAGAAAGAAAGTACAGCTGACGAGCACTTTTGAGCGGTGCAAATAACTCCAATAACTGGCTGTGTGTGTGTGTGTGTGTGTGTGTGTGTGTGTGTGTGTGTGTGTGTGTGTGTGTGTGTGTGTGTGTGTGTGTGTGTGCGTGCGTGCGTGCGTGCGTGCGTGCGTGCGTGCGTGCGTGCGTGCGTGCGTGCGTGCGTGCGTGCGTGCGTGCGTGCGTGCGTGCGTGCGTGCGTGCGTGCGTGCGTGCGTGATCTTATCAGCTTCAAATTAAGATAATAAACAGATATCTGAAAAGTGAAAATGTATTTTCTGTTTATTAAAGAGCTGGAGAGATATGTTACTGCACAAACACACTATCAGAATACTGTCAGAATACTGTCAGAATATAGTGCATTAACCTTTTAACAAATATCACTTAACCCTAAGCACAAAATATATTCAGATGTGGGTCCACGGCAGCCTACTTATTCATTTGAAATTGAAGGACCTTGACATGAAAAAGTTTTGACAATCAGTACTGTACAGTACAATGGCCTCTTCCTGCAGATGACAAACGACTGCAGGTTTACACAGGCCAGCAGTACAATGCAGCCACTGTGTGCTGAGGCATTATAAGGTCAGAAGTGATCGTTTTGTAACAAGCCCTTGTTTATCAATGTCATTACTGTACTGTGTACTGTAATTGAGAGTCGGTTCTCGTGCCGAAAGTGATCCTCAGGGATGGGGACTCAGTGGGGACCGGCGGCGGCCGACAAAGGTATGAGGATGTGGGCAAACGTGCTGACTCACAGCAGGCACGGAGACATGAGAACACGTGCACACCACACACAAAGACATAACAACAAAATGGCTGTGAAACCAAACCAGTAGAGCTGTTTGTTCCAACACTCACTCACATTCACACACATGTATGTCACCCATTCTTGAGATAAGGGACAAAACTTTTTTCAAACTAGATTTTTTTTTTTTTAAGATACATTCAAATCAAATAGATGTATTTGTAGACACAGGTCTCAACTACCAATCTTGAGAAGGAACAGGTTTTTCGCATAACATTTCTTTCTAAAATGGGACATTTATGCACTTAATACCTGATTCTTGTCAACTCCGTCAGACACACTAAAATCCCTTTTAATTGAATTTGATAATTTCAACAATAATATAAAGTCCTCAGTTATCTTATAGTGGCTTTCAGTAATCAAGTTAAGTAATACAATTATTTTAATATTGTTTTGTTCCAATATCACACTATTATGAAATATCCAATTTCTCAAATCCGTCATTTCAACCTTTATTTTCAATATTATAACATGAAAACCATGTAAAAAAAAGAAAAAAACATCATTACGTATCATTTCAGTTGGTGTTTCAATACATAAGCACAAAAGATTTAACATCGAATTTTCTATTTCTTTGGAAATTAACAAAAACATCACGGGACGAACGTCTGACGGAGTTGACGAACATCTGACGGAGTTGACAAGTTTAACTGATTTAGGTTCTAGACCACCTAGGATCTTGATTCTGGTGACTAATCCCACATTTTCAAGGATGAGGAATACAGTGGTACTATTTATATTGGCCCTGTGACCATGGCAGCCATTTTCAAAATGGCCGCCACCTGCTGTTATTTTACAATAACTCAAGTTCTACACCACCTAGGATCTTGATTCTGGTGACTAATCATACATTTTCAAGGATGTGGGATACATTGGTACTATTTAGATTTGTCCTGTGACCATGGTAGACATTTTTCAAAATGGCCGCCAACTTTCTGTTATTTCCCAATAACTCAAGTTCTACACCACCTAGGATCTTGATTCTGGTGACTAATCCTACATTTTCAAGGAGGAGGAATACAGTTGTACTATTTAGATTTATCCTGTGACAATGGCAGCCATTTTCAAAAATGGTGGACCTGCTATTATTTTACCAATTTAGTCAGGGAATATTATCAGAATAATGTTAAATCTGTGAATACATTTCTTACCAAGAATTCTTTCACCAATGTGTTTGTAAAGGTGTCTACTAACATATCCCACATTGTTTTCTATTGAACATTTTTGACAGCTGCTGAAAGTTGGGTACCATACCAAGTGGCTATGGCCAAACTAGGGAGTCTATGGCCAAACTAGGGGTCAAACCCCTTGGGCTAAATTCGGCCATATATCCACTTGCCCAAATGTGCTGACCTCATTTTGTGATGACGGCTATGGCCGTTTTCAGCCCAAGGTGGGTTTTTCGTGCATAGCTAATGCTTGGAATGCATTCAGAATCATGAAAACTCCCTAGTTTGACATGAACATTTTGCCTTATATAGGTTGTTGATGGTACCCCAACTTTCAGCAGCTGTCAAAAGTTCCCCTAGGGTGGTTGAATATAAAGCAATGTGGGATATGTTAGTACACACCCTTCCAAACACATTGGTGAAGAAAATTCTTGATAAGGAATGTATTACCAGATTGTATTAATATCCCCTGACTAACTCATCTTCTAGACCACCTAGACCCGACTTCACCAACAGAGACCCGATTGACAACTAAACAACAAGTTTGGACAGCCCCACCAATTAGTGTTACGGAAAATAGCAAGTGTCTACCCTAGGCCCAGAGGGAGACACAGAACTTAGATGTGGCTCACATGTTGCACGACTCCTCAACAAGCTGCCACCAGAGATGAGAGCTGAATTCTGCCGCACAATGCTCTGCGGCCCAGGAGAAACCAACACCATGTTGGAGTTCTCTGAGTGGTTGAAGCACGAGTCCTAGCCATATAGCCTGTGCAAAGGCAAACACCTTGAAGACCTGCTTGAGGTGAACAGTGAGCAGTGAACAGTGAGCGAAAGACTGAAGACAGAAGATCTGCCTTCAGGACTATCAGGCAGGATGTGCAGACACTGAAGGCATCAGTGTCGTTCTGTGTCCCCAGCATGTCAACCAAAGCAATGTTACCAAATCAAAGGAGCCTTCACCTCAAGTCACCTGGGGCTGGGTGAGAAATCGTATCCTGTATCTAGCCTCACAACTAAATACAGACACTTGGCCAGACTGCCGTTTGAAAGGGTTAAACCCTTCATCCTGATTGGGGAAGACCACCCCACCTAATCACACCAACCGAACAAGTGAGGTTGGGGCCTCCAGGTGGGCCAGCAGCCATCTGCACAAGACTGGGCTGGACCCTGCAGGAAAGCAATCTCCAGCCAAGACAATGTAAGTTGACTATAACAGAGCCCCAGAACATAGAGGTCATGAGAAGGATGGAGAAACACTGGCAGGAGGCCACCAAGATCAACGCCACACTGCAGTGGCCAGTGAAGTCAAACTGTGCATCTGTACCTGAAAGGGACAAGTCAAAGGCCAGAAAGCCCACCTCCTTTTAATGTCCTGTCAGTAGCAACTCAACCTGCACCTGAAATAAGCCCTGACCCCTCCCAGAGAAAGTTCATCCTTGAAAATGTAATGATTAGTCACCAGAATCAAGATCCTTGGTAGTCTAAAACTTGAGTTATTGGTAAAATAACAGCAGGTTGGTGGTCATTTTGAAAAACAATGGCTGCCATGGTCACAGGACAAATCTAAATAGTACCACTGTATTCCTCATCTTTTAAAATGTATTATTAGTCGCCAGAATCAAGATCCTAGGTGGTCTAAAACTTGAGTTATTGTAAAATAACAACAGGTGGAGGCCATTTTGAAAAACAATGGCTGCCATAGTCACAGGACAAATCTAAATAGTACCAATGTATCCCACATCCTTGAAAATGTATGATTAGTCACCAGAATCAAGATCCTAGATGGTGTAGAACTTGAGTTATTGTAAAATAACAGCAGGTGGCGGCCATTTTGAAATATGGCTGCCATGGTCACAGGGAAAATCTAAATTGTACCACTGTATCCCTCATCCTTGAAAATGTAGTCTTAGTCACCAGAATCAAGATCCTAGGTGGTGTAGAACTTGAGTTATTGTAAAATAACATCAGGTGGCGGCAATTTTGGAAAATGGCTGCCATGGTCACCACGAGACAAATCTGTGATGGCCCTATAGCCAAAAATGTTCCTTAAGGCATGCTCTAACTGTGTGCGAAATTAGAATACGTCCCATTATTCAAAAACTATAATTTTATTGTTTTAGGAACACTTTTGTCAACTCCGTCAGATACATGTCAACTCCGTCAGACACAAAACCTGACGGAGTTGACGTCTGACGGAGTTGACAAAATGTCATTTGTTTTCATCTTAACCCTCTGTAGTACAATGTAGCCATTTTGTTTTTGCTTCATTTGTTAGCTAAACCTAACCCTAAACTTTTATAATAAACATTATTTTGGAATTCTTAACAAAGATCATAATAATGTCCTGACGGAGTTGACATGTAAAAGCTGTGACCACCCTGATATCAACATTGTTTGTTTAAAATATCAAACAATTGAATGCTTGTCAGACCAGGTGCTCCACTGTTGCAACAAATACAAACAGGACTTGGAAAAGGAGTCTTCAGGCTAAATCTGTCGACAATATTTTCTGATTAATTTAAGACTTTTAAAAAACCTGACGGAGTTGACGGGAGACGTGGGACACACATTTGATATGAGATATCTAATGGGAAATATAAATTAAAATTATTGTGTATATTGTTTGCTATGTTGTTGACAATCTACTTAAATTTAGTATGTATATTTATGTGATTGTGACAGTATTAGACACTTTTTTAGCAGTTTGAAATTATGACCACTTGCTGGGGACAGGCTAAATACAGGCGTTTTTGGGTACAGTGCCTACTTTTAACTAATTCAGATGGCATATGAAAACAATTATAATGAAATTAATGGCATAATAATACACAACTGTATTACATTTAACTTTGCAAGTGCTTTTATTTTTATTAAATTAATTAATTTTTAACAATAATAAGGCTCTTATGTGTGGGACATGTTTTTTCCACTTTTGTCCCTCATCTCAAGAATGAGTGATGTACATAGTCAAGGGTATGCTTTGGTGTTCATGCAGGACGCAGTGTAGGCCTACAGTATATCTTGCAGTGTGGTGGAGCCTGTCGCACCAACATTTCATTGATTGCACATACACACATGAGTATGTGACAAATAAAGTCTTTGAATTTCTATATATCATGTACACATTCAATCTACTCCTGCTGGTTGTCTCCACCAGCCGAAGGCATGGGGAGAGTATGTTTTGCACTCCGTCCGTCCGTCCGTGTGTCCGTCCGTGAACAGCTAATCTCAGCCACCGTTAACCCGGTCGATGCCAAATTTTGCACACACACTCCCTGGATGCCAACCATGAACCTCTGCCCCAAACTTTCCACAACGGCCTGTTATAGCGCCACCAGGAGGCCGCTTTGTGCAAAACAAGTTTTTCGATGCCATATTTTGCACACACACTCCCTGGATGCCAACCATGAACCTCTGCCCCAAACTTTCCAGAACGGCCTGTTATAGCGCCACCAGGAGGCCGCTTTGTGCAAAACAAGTTTTTGCACAGTACACCTACAGATTTTGTCCAAACATCACGCGAATTGGTACACAGTCTCTCTAGAGCCATTCAACGAAACGGGTCTTTCAGATTTATCAGACTCTATCCTGATTGGTTAAGATTGGCTTCCAAAGTTCACAGGAGTGCTCAGTTTCAAACAAAATGCTGCAAATCATGAACACATCGCGTGATTTCCGTGAAATTGTGCACCCACATTCCCACTAGGCCGAGGACAAAATGCCACATGAACAATTTCCACTCAGCCTCAAGGTGGCGCTATAACTGGCCCAAAAGTGTTTTTACCTCTAACTGCACGGATCTGTGGATAACCTGGTGGAGACCTGTGCCCGGAAGGGCACTTTTTCTAGTTTTTATTATGTTCCTGGGTTTATACTCTAAAATACACAATTCCAGTAGATGAAAGTGCACAGTGTCTGTGGCTTTGAGCGTCTAGACAGATGTGTAAAATGGTCGACGGTTAATGTGAACAGTATGATTGTGTACGCCACTCACACAACAGGATCATTACGATGACCAAGGTGCTCTGGAGGAGAGGACAGGGGGGCTAACACGGTGAAAAGGCAGCAAAGGTTAATACAAAGTGAAAAGAAAAAAGGAACATGGTGATGAAGCTGAAGCATTCGATTCCTCATCGATCCTAGCTCCACAGTAGCCTCCGGCTTGGCTGGAGCACTCCAACAAACACAATTGACCGTGTTCTGCTTGCAGGTGGGAAAGCAGCAGGGGAGGGAGTTCAGAGTTATATCCGTCGCTGCATAGGCTATAGTATCTCCTACAGGTTGTTCAGCAGGGAGCAGGACTGGGGGATAGCACTCCCAGTGAAAGCCCTCACTGTCAGGGGAAAAGAAACGGCGGGTGACTCCATGTGAGTTTCTACACCCCAGATGGACAGTACTGTATATAGGGGTCACTGATGGGGAACGAGGCTAAATAGGCTAAATTGCGGAGGATAATGAGGTCTGAAAAATAGAGTTAAGACAGCTATGATGAGTTAGCCTGGTTAATAAACCAGACTAATATCGCACGGACCGCGGGATATTAGTCTGGGGAGGCTCAGCTTGGATTTCATTTCCAGGGGGGGGCGGGTTGAAACATTTTCTCTTTGACGCAATTGGTCAGAGCTACTGTCAGTCAAAGGTCTCAAGCATTGAAAGTCACTGTACCAAAGCCCGCCCATATTGCATACCGTGTCCCGATTGGCCGCCCCATTTCTCTGGTGTAGGAAATGGGCGTACAATTGAGCCTCTCCAGACCGTAATCCGCCGGGAGGCAATTTATTTTTGCCAACGGCTGATTCGGTCTGGTTTATTAACCAGGCTAATGATGAGTCCGTTTGTTTTATGTGTGCCAACAAGCACTGACAGCTAGTCAATAATAAGAATCAGATTCAGAATCAGCAGTTTTACGAATAAGAAATTTGTTTAGTACAAGAAAACTAGTACACAAACAACTAGTACACCTTATACTAAGATGAGAGAACATATTACTCCAGTTTTGGCATCACTGCACTGGCTTCCAGTTGTTTTTAGGATTGATTTTAAAATTATTTTACTTGTCTATAAAGCTCTCAATGGTCTCGCACCTTCCTACCTACATGACTGCCTGCCTAAATATGTCCCAAACCGCCCCCCTAAGGTCTTCCACTGCTGGCCTGCTCGCTTTGCCTAAAAAAATGGGGGAAGCAGCTTTTTGCTTCTACGGGCCGTCGGCATGGAACAAGCTCCCACTGTACCTTCGTCAGGCAGCCTCTGTAGACATTTTTTTTTTGTTATTCATGTCCTCACTGTATTGCATTACTGCTTGTTTTTTAATGTCGTTGCCTTGCTTTTCTTTTATTCTCCATTGTTCTGTAAAGCACTTTGAGCTGCATTTCATGTCATGAAAGGTGCTATACAAATAAAGTTTTATTATTATGAGGTTAAAATATTATTTTAGCCTGCCGAATTTGCGTCTGTATTAGATTAGTCCAGCAGATTATTTAGTTATATTGAATTAATTAACACTGTACTGTACAGCTTGGACAAAATTATATAGTGGCTTTAAGTGCATATTTGGAAAGTTTGTACTTTAATTGAGTATTTCTTGCTCATCTGCATTTCTCCACTAAAGAGGTTGTCATTACTTTTAAATATAGTTTCAGCATTTGATACTCAACTTTACTTAAGTAGGCTACAGTACTCAAGTGTACTTACTAAGACTGTTCACCACTGCATGTTTGAAAAAATGTTACCAGGCTGATAATTCTCACCTGTCATGTGAGATACCGGTCACAGTCACAGTAAGCGTACAGGCTAACAGCCTTTGAACTGTTCAAGGTGTGAACATACTGTAGGATCACACATTTGAATTGCCTGGGAGTAATTTGGCCTTAATTTCTCCCTGCTCCTGCAGAAACCATAAAAGAGTACATCAGATAAACATGTCTGCTCCTACGGATGTCTTGTACTGTTGTTTTGTCTGTTTTTGTCTGCCTTTAATTTTTCACCTCTTTATTGATATATTGATATTAGGGCCGGGACTAATTGCGATTAATTTAGATTAATTAACTACAGAAAAAGTAATCGCGATTAACTACAGATAAATGAATCGCACATTTTTTTTCCACCGCGGAACGTTTCTCACTGGGCGCTTTTCTATAGTACTGAAAACTGGAAATAAGAAAAAGTCACCCCATTTTGTGTTGCCTAGAACTGGAGGTCTGACAAAAAACAGTAACAATATGAAGTAAGTACAGCTTTGTGATGTCACTGAGATGTACTTGTTACTGTTACTAAAAGAAATTCAGACATCCAGTTCTAGGCAACACAGAATGGGGTGACTTTTTATTATTATTTCCACAACAGGTATATTAATGACAGTAAAATGTTGAAAATGAGTGGTATCCTGTAGTCACTATTCGTTGATTCACTGGGATACCAAAAAACATTAAAAAAAAAAGGTTTCTCGCTGTTCTCGGGTTGAATATTGATATGCGATTAATCTAGATTAATTAATCGCAAAGCCTCTGATTAATTAGATTAATTTTTTGAATCGAGTCCCAGCTCTAATTGATATTGATCCTGGTTTGTTTTCTGTTGTCCTTTTTCTTTGGGGTGAAAATGCAATGAATTCATTCTTGTACATTATACTTGCGGGGTTTATTAAGAGAAGCTGTTAATGCCACCATTTATTATTTCTCAACTCCGGTATTCAAATAATGCTTCTGTGAAAAAAAACAATAAACAAAGTTATAAAAATCATCACAGAGCAGTGTGATGTGGGATGCCCAATTTACCCTATGAGTCATCTCCTCAACCCAGCTTTATAGTTCCCTCTGTCTAGTGCCAGGAAGGTGTAAGAGCAGACTTCATTGGAATTTACTAATCTGCCATCACCAGAGACGACTGAATGGTAGTCATAGGAAGAAAGAAAGGACAAGCTTTCTCAAGGACTGTGATCAGCTGAAGCAGGGCTGGACTGAGACAAAAAATTGGCCCGGACATTTTCGCGGAATTTGGCCCAGACTGGCCCACCACAAAAAGCACGCAGATACACTCTACTGATTGTTTGGGTCGAGGCCTTTACAAATACTTGAAATACAAGGCCTTAAAGGACAACTTTAGTTTTTTTCAACCAAGGTTCATGTTTTAGGTTATTATTAGAGAAATTAAAAGGTGAGTGTTAATTTTCTTTCATTTGCTGCTTTCTTTCGTTTTAGGGATTTTAGCTCTTTTTGACAGGGGGGCGGGGGCATTCGAGCATGGCGCTAAATATGAATTTCTAACACAATTTTATGGTGATTTATTTTTTTATGGTTTACTATAGTCCTAATAAACGCCAGGAAATTACATCTGGCCACAAAAGATCACAGGATCTATTGAATGTGACAAACTGACATATTGAGCCTATACACAGTATAAGCCTTCCCCCAGTAGGCTACCTTCACATTCAGTAGATCCTGTGATCTTCTGCGGCCAGATGTAATTTCCTGATGTTTATTAGGACTATAGTAAACCATAAAAAAATAAATCACCATAAAATTGTGTTAAAAAATGCATATTTAGCCCTGTGCTCGAATGCCCCCGCCCCCCTGTCAAAAATAGCTAAAATCCCTAAAACGAAAGAAAGCAGCAAATGAAAAAATAAAAACACTCATCTTTTACTTTCTCTAATAACAACCTAAAACATGAAACTTGGTTGAAAAAAACTAAAGTTGTCCTTTAAAGGAGAATTCCATACTAAAAGGCTTTCTTACCTTTCTTTGTAGTTGTTACGTCCCCACCAAAGAGGTCCAGGTGTTATTTTGTGCAAAAGCTCCTAATTGGCTATTTCCCCTACCATAAGCCCTAAATGAATTGCATTGAATCGAATGGGAACTGAATGGGGCTATGGGGTGTTGTGCTAATTCGCTTATTTCCATCGCTCAAAATTATATATTTTTTGTATATATCCTCTCTTCATAATGTAAATAATATCCCAAGCGGCACACTTTACTACTTATTTAGATGGAAATAAGTGAATTAGCACAACACCCCATAGCCACATTCAATTCCCATTCAATGCAATGCAATTCATTGAGGGCTTATGGTAGGGGAAATAGCCACTCTTTGGTGGGGACGTAACAACTATACAATTAAAGGTAAGAAAGCCTTTTAGTATGGAATTCTCCTTTAACACCACCACATTTATAGTACAACATAAATGACACACAACCAACAGACAACTAATTTAGACCGGCCCACCAGAGGGTCGGCCCACCGGGACCTGGTACGTCCTGTGGCCAGTATAGTACCCCTGAGCTGAAGGGGGGATATGTTCACAGGTTTCTCAATTAGTCTCGACCATTTCTGTGACAGGCTCCCCGGCCCCCTGAGTTGGTGATATACAGTATACAGGGATAATTAGATAGCATAAATTATACTATAACAACAGTTAGTAGACTGCCACTACACCGACACTGAACCCTGAAGAGTCTCACTGCAAAGATGTCACCATGACCCCTTTTCCACCGGTTGGTTCCCAATGGGAACCGGTTCAGTTCTTTTTGGTTTTTAGTCCATGAGCCAGAGCTCCATAATTGGTGGGCAAACTATACCCTATATTAAATTGTTTATAGGATCAATACAAGTAAATTAATACATGATAACCCTTCCACAGTATATAGCTTTTTCATATTTTTGAGTATTGCATATTTTTCCTACATAATGCCTCATTTGCCTATTTAAAAATGTAAAATTTGTAATACAATAAATCATTGTCTTCGTGTAAGTACTCAATTGGTGAAGTTTAATGGTGATAACAATCTAATATAGGTATGGTTTTGCCCACTCAATTCATAATTAATGTTTCAATTTTGGAGCTCTGGCTCATGGACTAAGAACCAAAAAGAACTGAACCGGTTCCCATTGGGAACCAACCGGTGGAAAAGGGACCCATGTGTGCCCTGGTTGTGCTTTGACTCTCTTATTAAAAAAATATTATGTCAACTAATCGACGTTGATTACAACATTGTAATGTAGATCAAAAGACTGCTTAGACCTTGAACTACTTTACATCTGGTCCTAGGCATGAATCATGACAAATGTGGTTCCTGTAATAAGTTGTATGACAAAGTGAACGATTGCAGGTCACTAATTTGCTGCACTATATTGTGAAATGGGTGCACAAAGAACTGGTAAATTAAAAACATACATTTTGTATAGTTGTATTGCACTAACAATGTGTCGTCATCACAAAATAGGCACACCTGAGCTGTGTGCCTCGCACACCACTTGGGAAACCACTGTTACACCCCTTGTGCCCTGTAGTGGAAAACACAGACTAACACAATTCAATTCAATTCAATTCAAAGGGCTTTATTGGCATGAGAAAACATACGTTTACATTGCCAAAGCAGAAAGAACAGTACAACAATGCAGCAATACAATCAAAACAAAAACAAAAATGATGTACTTCTTCAATAGATCAACTTCTATGTACCAAGATCACTCGATGCAGGTATAGTGCAGGCATATACACAATGATTAGTCTTTACGGTGGTTGTGTTCCATTTGATATCCTTCTCCTATCACAGCAACACAAAAGCCCCTTTTGGCAATCTAGAAAGCCCAGAAAGCATATGGTAACTAAACTAACCAACGTTCATTTTATCATTAATAATTATAGTAATTATATCATTACCAGCTATCATCAGAGAAGCCCTGGCTCTCAGAGTCTGTTATTTCACGCGTCATTTGCAACTGCAAGTCCACACACACACGTGCGCTACATAACGTAGTGCACGTGCATCCTCACATGTGCCCCACGTATACCGTCGCTTTTTTTCACAGCTCTGCAGCAGCCATAACATCCATCACTATGTTTCAGCCATTCACAGCCCATTTCGTTATTCACACACTCGTGTAATGACAGCCACCCGGCCACCCAGACACCCAGACACACACACACAGTGTGTGTGTGTGTGTGTGTGTGTGTGTGTGTGTGTGTGTGTGTGTGTGTGTGTGTGTGTGTGTGTGTGTGTGTGCGTGTGTGACACTGATTTATTGAATATTCTGACTTTCAATTCAAATGTACATACATTTAGTTTTGATTGTATTGTTAATTTGTTGTATTGTGCTTTTTGCCGTGGCAATGTAAACGTATGTTTTCTCCATGCCAATAAAGCTCCTTTGAATTGAAACAAAGTGTGGTGACTGCGTGTGATTGGCTAACGTTTAGGAGGAGGCAGCCAGGCTGCTGATTGGCTCCTGTGATGGCCCCAACTATATAAAGCTGTGTGGAATCAGCATTCTGATGTATTCTTCCTGGTGTGTGTTTGGTCTGTCTGTAGCAAGAAGTTACACACCGTCTGTCTGTCTGTCTGTCTGTCTGTCTGTCTGTCTGTCTGTCTGTCTGTCTGTAGCAAGAAGTTACACACCATCTGTCTGTCTGTCTGTCTGTCTGTAGCAAGAAGTTACACACCGTCTGTCTGTAGCAAGAAGGTAACTAAATGTTAAACTTGAACCTTTAGCTTTGTTTGAAATGATTCCGTTTGGGGAACTTGATCTGTGAATGAATGCCACTGAGGAGTTATGTTTTATAACAAGAGTTAAGGTAACTGTTCCAATATGGCTCATAGTGTCTTTTTCACAATGGCTCTTGCATTTCAAGATCTCTTAACTCTTGAGAGTACACTGAGAGCTGTAAGGGTCCATTTGGTTCCATTTGTACACTGAGAGCTGTAAGGGTCCATTTGGTTCCATCTGTACACTGAGAGCTGTAAGGGTCCATTTGGTTCCATTTGTACACTGAGAGCTGTAAGGGTCCATTTGGTTCCATTTGTACTCTGAGAGCTGTAAGGGTCCATTTGGTTCCATTTGTACACTGAGAGCTGTAAGGGTCCATTTGGTTCCATTTCGAGTCCTAAAATAAGGGCTAGGGTACAGCCTTAGTGACAGTACAGTACAGTGAAATACAGTACAGGGACCCTCTGGGGACCCCCACATTGTAACTCTGTCATTTAAGTCCAATCATGATTTGGTACATAAATGGTAAATGGTGCATTTTTATAACGCTTTTATCCTAAGCGCTGCGCTATACACACACACGAACACACACGCGAACACACACACACACACACGAACACACACACACAAACACACACACACGAACACACACACACGAACACACACACCTAATCTAATACCATGACTCTAACATCCTTTACAGTGTCTTTCATCAGTCCAGTTTAAGAAGTCATCAGTCACAGCCACACACAGTGAAGGCTGTATGGAAATATATATGAGCGATAGCCGGAAATTGGAACAGAATACTTTTATGTGTAAATTGACAGATAGGCAGACACGTGGGTGGGTGGTTGGTGTGCAGACTAGAGTGCAGACACTGTGTGTGTGTGTGTGTGTGTGTGTGTGTGTGTGTGTGTGTGTGTGTGTGCGCACAACTAAAGCACATATGAAACTAGTCTGTTCACCCTGGGGGTCACATACAAAGAAGCGTGCATTGAAGGGCGTACAGTTAATGACGTTTGCGGCAATGATATAAGGACGATAATATGCACATTCTCTCTCACACACACACACACACACACACACACACACACACACACACACACACACACACACACACACACACACACACACACACACACACACACACACACACACACGGTCTGCCCTGTGGTTCAAATGAAGGGGAGGATATCTAGATTCATGGCTTCAGTCTCCAAGTCAGCCCATTTCGAAATCCAATCACACTTTGGAAAGTTATTCAGAGAATGAAAAGTAAAATAGTATAGTCAAATAAATTTGCATTAATTCTGCAATTGCTGTGTGGCACTGGTACAGTAGGTCACTTTTTGATGCTACGGGCCAGATCCAGGGGAGGGTTTCAATATCTGACACAATGCAGGAGTTGTCAATACATCTCCACCCATAATGAGCATCCTCTTTATCCTTCACATTCACTGAGCTCATCCATCACCGTAGTGCTGAGATCATCTTTAGGATCATCACCATATTCATCTATTAATAGAAGCTATCCTCCATGGGGTTGGATAAGCTCACGGTTGATTGGTTTTATAATGATCTTTCGAGGGGAACTCAAGCTGTTGTTACTGATAACTTTGAATCTCGATCTCTTGGAATCAGTAAAGGTTACATAATACAGTGTCTAAATAATATGGCACCCTCTTCTCCACGTTATTATACCATTATTATGCAGATGACACAATCTTGAATGCTACTGGCTCCACTTGTAAACTAGCCACTGCACGTGTGATGCCTTCCAGTCTGATGTCTCTTAACAGTTTCCGTGCTTTGAATGGATTACTCCAGGTTAATGTCGCTGCCATATCGGACATACGCGAGTTTTGTTTTATGTGTTTAATCCGCCGTAATGTAAACAAAAAAAAGAAAATACTTCTTCGCCGCGGAGAAAGAGAGTAGGTGCATCTGTTGTGATAAAAAAACCGGAAATCGTCACATGCTGTGGGCTGCTAGGGCTTCTGGGAAATTGAGGCCAATGTAAACGAATGGGGTGCAACGCCTCATTGAGACCAGTCTTGTGTGCGTCTTCCGGGTGCACCAAGATGGTGGATGCTACACTCGGATCATAACAAACCAGGGGAGCTTTTTTTGCTGGATTTTCGCGGATTAAAAGCCCAAATAATTCAGCGTATGCTCTAAAGGTAATACAACAATCTCGGCAGTGAAGGGGGGTTGATTAAAAGTCTGGTAAATCGTTTTCCGCAGTCAAACTGTTAATAATCACAAATTTAGCATTTGTTTAAAACTAAATGGGTTTGATTTTCAAGGTTGCATGTGAGAAATATTCTTAAAGGTATATTCAGTGATTTCACTTAATTCAAATATCACTTATTTTTTTGTTTTGTTGTGATAATCATCCCTACTATAGAGTGTGCTGACCATATAAGGAGTTCCTCCCTGTCCCCAGTTAACCCCTGGGGGTCAAAAAACCTTAGGTTTCGTTTTTGACTCTCTATCCTGATTGGACGAAAGGCTGGGTCCCACAGCCAAAAACGAAACCTAGGGGTTTTTGAGTGAAATCACTGAATATACCTTTAATATTCATACACAGGTTTCTCAAATTGAAAGGATAAACTCTTGTATATATGATAGCACCTGGCTGGTTAGATAATAGACTCTTTTCACACCAATGTGGAACATCTGTCTGAAAACATTAAAGTAAGAATTATAATTTTGTATAGAAACAAATGGTGCTTTTCTGCTGTTAACGGCCGTTCACACCAAGCACTATAACTATATTGTTCTCCATCGTCTCTCTGCAGTATTAACCCTTAAGAAGCCAACATAAAACAACCCATAGCATCCCATAATGCTTTGCCATACTCTATGTATTGAATTGAGAATGCAAATGTATTCTCTTTTATACACCCCCATTTCGTTTATTGCCTGTTAGGCTTTCAATCATTTTTTTCTATTAAAATGTATTTTTTATTATTATTGAAGAGTGCCTTATTATCTTGGGAGATCTATTGTATTTTTTATGGGTTGTCTGTAGATCAATCACAGCTGCCACAAGCAAACCACACACACAGCTCAGATCACACTGCTACAGTATGCCAATCACAGTGATTACAATACAGTTATTATTAAACCACACACACAGCTCAGATCACACTGCTACAGTATGCCAATCACAGTGATTACAATACAGTTATTATTAAACCACACACACAGCTCAGATCACACTGCTACAGTATGCCAATCACAGTGATTACAATACAGTTATTATTAAACCACACACACAGCTCAGATCACACTGCTACAGTATGCCAATCACAGTGATTACAATACAGTTATTATTAAACCACACACACAGCTCAGATCACACTGCTACAGTATGCCAATCACAGTGATTACAATACAGTTATTATTAAACCACACACACAGCTCAGATCACACTGCTACAGTATGCCAATCACAGTGATTACAATACAGTTATTATTAAACCACACACACAGCTCAGATCACACTGCTACAGTATGCCAATCACAGTGATTACAATACAGTTATTATTAAACCACACACACAGCTCAGATCACACTGCTACAGTATGCCAATCACAGTGATTACAATACAGTTATTATTAAACCACACACACAGCTCAGATCACACTGCTACAGTATGCCAATCACAGTTATTATAATACAGTTATTATTAAACCACACACACAGCTCAGATCACACTGCTACAGTATGCCAATCACAGTTATTACAGCTCAGATCACACTGCTACAGTATGCCAATCACAGTTATTACAGCTCAGATCACACTGCTACAGTATGCCAATCACAGTGATTACAGTGCAACAAAGCTCACATATTAACACATCATTGGTGATGTGTATAGGCATTGTTCAAGATAAGCATTCCACTGTAGCCCAGTGTAAAAAGATGACGGAAAGTCATTCTTTCACTACAGTAAGTCTGAAGAAATGTTAAGCTGTGGGCTGCTATTCAAGACAGTTTAATAGCAAGGTATTTGCTAATTAACTTAGCTGTCTGAAAGCCTTTTCAATTGCACACACCAGGTCTTATTTTCATCATCGTTTTGTTCTAGGGTCTAGGCTATTTGAAGAGCTGCTGTTTCTGTTGCTAAATCCTTTCTCCTGATTCCCAATGAACATTTGCATATCCTAGAGTACCACTACCCAGTGCCTATAGTTGTCAAGTGACCTTTGGATCAAGGCAAACAAGAAAGGTATTACAGGTTGTGAAATAGTAGCTGTGATGCTGCATAAAGACATGCAGACAAACATAGACCTCTCTGGCTCTGGGTGACATCTTACACAATAAGCCTATCATCCTCTCTACCACAAACACACTGCGCACACACACACACACACACACACACACACACACACACACACACACACACACACACACACACACACACACACACACACACACACACACACACACACACACACAGTGCGCACACACTTGCACTTGCACTCTGAAACGCTCCTGTACGTTTCACCAAGTTTTCAATTTAGCTGTCTCACAAACTCACAGCATGGACACACACACACACACACACACACACACACACACACACACACACACACACACACACACACACACACACTTTCCTGCATCCATTTTTACAGAGAGAGAAGTGTCTTCATGCTTTGTCATCATGATAGGAAACCAAACCAAAGAATGCACATATCTGCAACTCATTCACACTCTTCGGTGAGTTCATGACAGTATGGTCTGACTCATTAATGGTATTCTGATACAGTAGTATAGTCTCTCGAGCCAAACGATCTCTTCCACAATAGTTGAATGCTACAGCCTGTAATAGGTTGTTTGTTTGATTGACTTGGCAGCAGATTTGAACCGTGAAAACATCATATAAAGGAGCCAATCAAACTAAACTGTGGGGAACAGGATGCTGTCATCTGCTGTTCAAACTGGAAGGGTATCCGACCAATCCACAATGTGGTGGTCTTGGAGATGTATTTCACAATGTCTTTAAAATATATTTTTCAATTTCTGCTAAGAAGCCAGCAAGTTAGACTTCAACTAATGGTTTCCAGTAGTTATTTGCCTGACTGCACATAGAAACGGAAGTGGGGAAATGACGCGACATTCGCTTCATTTTTCACACTCATTTTCAGAGTGAGAGAATACGGAGAAAGGTTTCAGTTATTAATGTATATCCTCAAAAGATCTCCTGTCTGCGGATCTTAATCAGTCCACCATGAATCAACTATTGTATGGCTTTGTCCCTGGAGAAAATAATTCTTTCAATTCAGAATGTTCATAGAACACCCTCACCGATTCACTGATCCTCACAAAACTATATTAGTCCAATTACCGTCATAGAGGGTCAGTGGGTTTAACAAGCTAATTTGTAGCGCCACTCGAAAGCTACTGTTCATCTCTCCCATCACAGTGAGGCCTAAATTTATGCTTTGTCATACAGTGATGTCGTGAGCCAAAAATAGCAGATCTACAGTACAAAATGCAAGTCAGCACTCGGCATGCAGATCAGCTATTTTCAACACATGACACCATCAACAGTACAGTATGTCGAAGTACCGTATAAATCTGTTTTATCTCTCCCATCACAGTAATCAGTGTTTTATCCTCAGCTTCTCATACAAAGAACATTTAAAACTTCACCGACTGTTATAAATGAAAACCCACCGTCATTCTCGTCAGATTAATTACAGTAATATGCTTCGCTTGTTTTATTGTTGGATGACATTCATAGCTCATATATCAGGGGAAATTCAGACAGGGTTTAGACAGTAGAGCAATAGAGGGCAGAGGAGACAGGAGAAGTATACCAATCAACAGACAGACAAAGAGAAGGGCCAATGTATAAGCAATTCATCTGCTGCTTTTCATAAGCACTTGGAGCAATGTCTCAATGCTGTATGAAAGCAATATTTTCCGAACCGAGTGAGTGATTTCCTTCCTTTCATTATTCTGAGCATGCTCGATCTTCTCCAAGCTGATCAAATTTATAAAGTTTCACATGGCCAATTCTTGATCTAAGGGAGGAGTCATTCTCTTAACGCCTATTCATAGTTTGGATTTTCGGTGGTGAGGTGACCACCGCTCTGGTGCAGGTGAGCTGACCACCGGAGCTGAAATAACGTTGAGCGGTGGTGAGTAAAAACAGAGAGAAGGGCTGGAGCGGTGGCGGTGGTTTGCTCTTCACCGCGGCTCGTGACGTCATGTTGTAGTTCGGTGGTCACCCCACCACCGAGAATCCAGACTATGTATGAGCCTTTAGCCAACCTTTCTGTAAGGCCAGGGAGTTGAACCGGCAACTTTCCATGCACATATTTGGGTCTAACCTGCAGCCCCAAGATGACCTTGAGTGAAGTCTGTCCTCGCCGTCGTTGTGCTCTCCAGACAGTTGCACCGCTCAACATTTCAATGAAGCAGTTCTGTGAGATGAATGAAGCGAAAGAAATAAATCTCTGTCTCCTCCCATTTGTCTGTCTGCGTCTTCCTGCCATCTCCGGCAGCCTGTGATATACGGCCAATGTTTTCCAGCAATACAAGCTAGTTCATCTGTTTCTGCCATAATCCAAGGGCGGTGATGCATGACAAAGACAAACACACCCCAAAATATGGGGCCAATGTTGCAGTCTGGGTATCACTATGGGTATGTATACGTATCGGAGTACAAATACTATTCATACCAGTTTTGTACTTAGCTCAACTTGCTTGCTGAATCAGAAGCAAATAATCACCAGGGTTGTAACCTTTGAGAAATCCAAAAATATAATATTCACTGAAATATGTAAATATTATTTTAACCCATTCTGAACGGGCACCCATTTTGGTGTCAGCATCATGTTATGCTTTAGCTATTTAAAAATAGCAGATCTACAAGCTCATATCGCGCCACCGAGTGGCGCGATACGAGCTTGTAGGTCTGCTATTTTTTTGAAAAATCGAAGAACGACTGACATTTTTAGAATCTGATCTCGGGTCAGAATGGGTTAATCAGACCAGTGTGTGTCCAGTGGAAACCTCGTATGAATCTGATCTCAGGTCAGAATGGGTTAAATAGTCCCAAGACTACACACCTATACACTCAACAGACAGTCGCTTCATATCTGGCTCTCTGGCTTCCCTCTGGGGTATTTCAGGAGTTCTGACCTTTTCATGGCCACTAAAGACTTTAGACAAGGAGCTTAGTGAGTGCCAGCAATGATTTGTGTTAAAAGATGGAGAGGAGAGGGACAGAGAAAGATACCGAAAGGGAGTCAGGGAGACAGTGAGAGACTTAGTATAAACACGTAACAAGCTCATCATTTTATCTGTTTCATTTCATTACAATAGAAGTGCTTCACAACAGAAACAGTCTAGTAAAGCTGCCTATATGTGTCTTGAATTCAATATGTTGTTCTGCCTGACTTGAAATACAAACCTTGATTCACCTTCAGCACCGAATATACTGTCTTATTCAATCTATCAAGGATCCAATCTTTCACAGACAGACTGCAATGGTGTTGGACAGATGACAACAGTAAACAGCTCTTTATTGTCCAGTGCGATACAGGACCGTACTGTATTGACATTGTTTATGCTGTGGCAATAACTGTTGCAGTATAAACTGTATCAGTGCTCAGGAACAAACTGTTACAGGGAAGAGATGTAATGGAGGACACTCTCTGAGTGTGTTGTGTACACTGTGCGTGGATGGCTGATTTATCTTGTGTGTATCGATGCACAACAGGTGTGTAGACACTTCGGTGTCCAATCAGTTTGACTCATGGGTGATGGCTTGAATCAGTGATCTCCCCGGTGTTTCACCGTTTCTTTCATATTTCCAAATCATAATTATAATATTTTTTACAATTGTTTGAATACAATAAAATGGCAGAAATCACAGATGCTTTTGAGGTGCACCCTGACGTCGTGGCCTTTCTTCGGAGTTCTGTGGAAAAGCTCTTACTTATTACTTATTCACTGTCCGCCTGACCTTCGGGTGCAAGAGCAGCCCCAAGGTATTCAACTCCCTCTCCTCCACCTGGTGCAAGAACAACAACAAATGAGCAGTGGGGCCGGGTAGGAGGGGATTTACAGAGATCCCAGCAAGTAGCCAGCCAGTAGATCTACAAATCCAGGTTGCCCCAGATCTACAAATTGCCAGTGGTAATCGTAGTGGGCGCCCCCAAAAGCATGTGGTTAGGTTAGGTCCATAGCACTCAGCGTAAATGTTTTTTCGTCAAGCTCAAAGCGGTGGGATCAATAAACAGACCAAATAGGCCATGACCAATTCAGTGGGTGTGAGGATGGATGATTTGGTTGAGGTGAGGTCATGGAGGGTGACAGAGATCCCTCCGCAATTGACATACATGGGATTGAAAGCTGGCAAATTAGAGAGGTCAAAGTCCATACTTAGAAAGATCTAAGCATGAGGAAGCCACAGGGACATTGAGGGTGAGGGCTGACATTGGCACCGGGGCTGGAATTGCTGTGTACGAGAGAATAGGGAGGGAGATGCATGACGGTAAAATGGGGGCAGATACAGGGGGCACAGAGTGAAGAGGTGGACCCCCATGAGAAAAGAAATGAGAGTGGGAAGGGCCAGCTTGAGATGGCTGGTTAACAGGAGAAAATATAGTGGGTTAGGATGATTGTTTATAGGGAAGGAGGTGCAGCCTACAGATGTAGCAGTGGATCAGAGCCTCAGCCTGATGGCCTAAAAAGTCTAATATCATCCCAGGTCCATAGGGATATGGTCTAGTGGCCTTTGGTCTAGTGGTTAAGATGTTGGACTTTCACGCAGGAGACTGGAGTTCAAATCCCAGGCTTTACATTGATGTAAATGTAGTTGAAAGGATATTGGTAGGAGGTCGAACTAGAAGTCATGTTTAAATGGATGAACAGCAGATTGAAAGTGACATTATAAAACGTGGATTAATGCACCAAAACAACTACCTATATAGGAACACCCAATGTTGTCAGAGTAAAGAAGTAGTTAGGAGGAGTGCAGAGATGTTGTAGTTCTAGAACTTTGTTGCGACCGCAGGTCACTCACTCACTATCAATGATGTCATCAATATTGCACATTCACAATGAATGTGTTCTACAATGTGTTTTTAAATTTAAATTGTAGTAGTTAAACCATGAACACATTAAGCAGAATTGCAGCACTTCAAACATGCAAGTAAATAAACATTTCAACAGACCATTGGCGTCTTTGGGTTGAACTTCTGATAGAACTCTCTGGTTTGTTTGAAAGGCCTTTTAAAGCCTTCAGGTGCTCCTAATTAGCAGCGGCCTTTTTGCTGCTGCACTCTGGGAAGTGTAGTTTTTTTGAGATGCCAAGCAAAAACTCCACTACTGAGTCTTGACTCAAGTTCCAACAAGAATCATAAAAAACCTTGAATGATTACTATTGCAATTTCTTTTGGGACAAATCTTAGATTGACTGGCCTACAAACATTTCAATCACCTCAGGTCCTCAGCGCAGCCATTGCGTAATCAATCTGATAGAGCATGAAGATTGGCAGACACCTGTGGTCGATGACGACGCTGAGGGCGGGGCGTGGTCTTCTGGGCTGCGCTCCGTCTCTGACGCTCCACTGACTCTTGTTAAGGCCAGTCAATCTAAGCTAAAAAGGGGCGCGACCCAAAATAAATTGCAATAGTAATCGTTCAAGGTTTTTTATGATCCTTATAGGGTCATCCAAATAACATATTAGACCCGGAGAATGCTTTGTCCATATTTCTTTTTACAGTCTATGACCGCGACCTGTACTGTGTTCTCTGGTTCATTTATCTGCTGTAACTGTAACGTCCCTCCCTTTCCCTTAAAAGGGGACGGAGGCGTGGCCACAGCCGTCTTGAGTGACAGGCAGGCTGTGCTGCTGTTACTGCAAGCAGACACAGGCGGCGCTGTTGACGATCGCACCAGGCGCTATTATATTTAATGTATCCTTTATTATAGTTATTTAAACATATTAGCGTGCTTTTAGATCGCATTTTAACGCACTGATGTTATTATATGCCTTTATCTTCTGGATGATTGAACCTCAATGGAAACGGTGCCACTGAAACATGTGCATTATATGGTTAAATGGGCCCTATAAGAGATGCAGAAATTAACTAGAAAAAGTGCCCTTCTGGGCACAGGTCTCCACCAGGAGGATAGGAGAGTGTGTGATGTTTGGCAAAATGTTTAGGAGTAATTTAAACATGTTTGTTTGGGTTTGTCTGTGTGTGTGTGTGTGTGTGTGTGTGTGTGTGTGTGTGTGTGTGTGTGTGTGTGTGTGTGTGTGTGTGTGTGTGTGTGTGTGTGTGTGTGTGTGTGTGTGTGTGTGTGTGTGTGTGTGAGAGAGACGCAACTTGGCCTGTTGTAGCGCCACCATGAGGCTGATTTGAAAACTGTCAAGTGGCATTTCTTCCTCAGCCTATAGTGGGAATAGGCATGCACGGCTTGGGAGGCCGTGGATATGCACGGCTTGGGATACACTGCCATGTCTTCCTTCCTCAGAATGCATTTCTTTCATGTGGATTCCAAGTAGCCTGGTTAATAAACCAGATAGATTCCAAGGGATTTGATTTCCCAAAAGTTGCGTAACTGATCTGACAGTGCCTGTTCCTCTCCGACGCTGATGTGCATCACTTCAATGTCCACAACTTCAGTTATGATATTTAGCGTGGTGACTTATCCTTGCACCAGCCATCCAAATACACTTTCCAGTGCAACTAGTCCTTCATTCAGTCTCTCCATTTTTCCTGTGACCATTTTCCAATATTGGTCTCCGCCAATTAGGACTCCTAATTCCACTGCATCCATCCCTATGATGGGTACATCTGCTATGGGCATTCCTTTTGCTTCCCAAGTCCCTCCTTATCTTTCCGTTTGGCGCTTTAATCATAGAAGAGCTCAACTTGGGTGTTTCCAATAAATGGACATCAATGCTTTGATTGTTCTTAATATTTCTCAAACGAGCCTTCACTTTCCTGCAGGTAATTCTCTGGGGTGTTTTGGAACCAAACACATACATGTTCAACGTTTCTTTACCTATAACTGGCAGGTTAATTAAGTGCTCTGGAAATATCCTCTTTAATGAAACTGCGGGTTCTATACCCCCAAATAGGCACCTGGCTACTTGGCTTTGCGTTGGTGCATCTATCCAAATGGTAGCTGTAGGCTACTATTGTCAGAGTTGCTTACTACACTACTAACTGCATCTGCAACACTGTCTGTGGTCAGCCTGTCTGTCGTTGCCGTGGTCGGCGCGTCTATCATGCGCTGTATATTGTATATATACTGTATATATACTGTTTGATTGCAAACAGTTTTGTCAGGTTTTGTAAATTTGTGGTGTCTGCGCCCGCACTCTTCACAGTGAATGCCCTGCGTTGTACAATTACGCGCGACATGCCTGCCTACCAGACATACAAAACACTAGCCCTGAAACATGACTGCCATGATGATTTGACTTAACTGCACCCTGTTTTTGGCGCTCGCTACATTTACAACTTTTACGTATATAAACATTCGGACTTCAAATATAAAGTACTCACAATTTGTCCCACGGGTGTTAGTTAGTTGCTGCTCCAGCGATTAGAATTGCTGCATCCCGCGTTGTTTAATAAAAAGCATTTTTATCCGAGCGCCCCGGCTACTTTTTTCAAACGGGGTTCGCTTGGGAAATCCACAGTTGCACACCGGGAGCGCACTCGCCTATTAGTCTGTATTGGCAGGGCGGTCAGCCTACCTATATCGAACACACCGAGTGCCACCCTCCTCCCGACCGATAGGGGCGCGTAGTTGAAAGCCAATGGCAAAATAACGGCTCGGATAAAAATGCTTTTTATTAAACAACGCGGGATGTAGCAATTCTAATCGCTGGTGCTGCAACTCACTAACACCCGTGGGACAAATTGTGAGTACTTATAAATTCGAATGTTTATATATACGTATAAAAGTTGTAAATGTAGCGAGCGCCAAAAACAGGGTGCAGTTAAGCCATGACTCTCATATGAATACGAGAGTCATGAACCATGGCTAACAAAACACCTGCCTTGTTTCCTCACGTGTTTCTCTTCTTAGTTCAACAGTCAGTTCAGTGCAGTTCTTGGATTTGTGATTACCATTACACAGTGGCGTGCACAGACATTTAGAGGGGCAGGTGCTCAAGTGAAAAAAAAGGGCACCTTGTGCAGCGCATTTTGGGGCGGGAACCCATTTTGGTGCTTTAGCTATTGAAAAATAGCAGATCTACAAGCTCATAGCGCGCCACCGAGTGGCGCGCTAAGAGCTTGTAGGTCTGCTATTTTATTTATTTATCGAAGAACCACTGACATAGAAACATAGCTTTAGATTGTGGGGGGCCTAAATAATATAGTAGAAGCGTTTTTTTTAATCAAGATTTGATCAATGTCACCTCATGGTCCACACACTACAATTTAAGAAAAGAAAAAAAAACTTTTAGTTTTCTTTCTTTTTTTAAGAGCAAAATTGCCAAAAGGGCAGGGGGTGCTCTAGCACCCCCTAGTGTCTATCTGTGCACGCCACTGCCATTACAGAATATGCATTTTGAATCATCTCTGAAACAGCATGGAATGCAGCTGTCGAGGCAGCGCCACCGCTGTAGGTTTTCCTTTTTTCCGTTCTTTTCTCCCAGTTGCGCTCTGATTGCTCTCTTGATTCTCTCTCTGGGGGGGTCATGCGTTCCTTGCGTAAGATTGGCCGTTCTCTCACGGCTCTCCACTTCTTTTTGTATAGGTGCCTATTAGATGGGGGTAGCACCCGCAGAATTCATTAAAGAGCAGTGGCGTGCACAGATAGACACTAGGGGGTGCTAGAGCACCCCCTGCCCTTTTGGCAATTTTGCTCTTTCATTTTCTTAAGTTGTAGTGTGTGGACCATGGTGACATTGATCTAATCTTGATAAAAAAAACTTCTATATTATTTAGGCCCCCCCACAATCTAAAGCTATGTTTCTATGTCAGTGGTTCTTCGATTAAAGAAAAATAGCAGACCTACAAGCTCGTAGCGCGCCACTCGGTGGCGCGCTATGAGCTTGTAGATCTGCTATTTTTCAATAGCTAAAGCACCAAAATGGGTTCCCGCTCCAAAATGCGCTGCACAAGGTGCCCTTTTTTTCACTTGAGCACCTGCCCCTCTAAATGTCTGTGCACGCCACTGTTAAAGAGGATATTTCCATAGCACTTAACCTGCTAGTTATAGGTAAAGACGCGTTGAGTATGTGTTTGGTTCCAAAACACCCATCATAGGGATGGATGCAGTGGAATTAGGAGTCCTAATTGGCGGAGACCAATATTGGAAAATGGTCACAGGAAAAATGGAGAGACTGAATGAAGGACTAGTTGCACTGGAAAGTGTATTTGGATGGCTGGTGCAAGGATAAGTCACCACGCTAAATATCATAACTGAAGTTGTGGACATTGAAGTGATGCACATCAGCGTCGGAGAAGAACAGGCACTGTCAGATCAGTTACGCAACTTACCCAAGCCGTGCATATCCACGGCTTCTCAAGATGGATGCCTATTCCCACTATAGGCTGAGGAACACACACACACACACACACACACATACACACACACACACACACACACACACACACACACACACACACACACACACACACACACACACACAAACCCAAACAAAATTACTCCTAAACATTTTGCCAAACATCACACACTCTCCTATCCTCCTGGTGGAGACCTGTGCCCAGAAGGGCACTTTTTCTAGTTAATTTCTGCATCTCTTATAGGGCCCATTTAACCATGTAATGCGCATGTTTAATCAGTGGCACCGTTTCCATTGAGGTTCAATCATCCAGAAGATAAAGGCATATAATAACATCAGTGCGTTAAAATGTGATCTAAAAGCACGCTAATATGTTTAAATAACTATAATAACCCATTCTGAACGGGAACCCATTTTGGTGTTAGCATCATGTTATGCTTTAGATATTTAAAAATAGCAGATCTACGAGCTCATATCGCGCCACCGAGTGGCGCGCTATGAGCTTGTAGGTCTGCTATTTTTGAAAAATCGAAGAACGACTGACATAGAAACATAGCTTTATCAGAAAACTGTCAGGATGTAGAAGAGGTTTATAGAATCTGATCTCAGGTCAGAATGGGATAAAGGATATACATTGAATATAACATCGCCTCAACAGCGCCGCCTGTGTCTGCTTGCAGTAACAGCAGCACAGCCTGCCTGTCACTCAAGACGGCCGTGGCCACGCCTCGTTATTTGGATGACCCTGAGGGTCATAAAAGACCTTTGGGTCACATCTTAAATTGACTGGCCTATTATGTTGGGGTGGCACACTGACGGCCCGCTGTCAGGACTCATGCCACATCCCACAATATATATCCATGAGATAAAAAAACATCGTATCCTCAGTGATGTATCCCAACTTCCCTGCAAGGTCATCGGGGTTTCGGGTCTCTCGAACATCATACCCCTCGCTCAAGCGACCCAGCCGGGGTGATCAAGTCCCGACTTACGTCCCAGTAGCTACCCTCAATCACGTATATATGTATATATATATATATATATATATATATTAAGGCTGTCAAAAATAACGCGTTAATGGCATTAATCAATTGCGTTAATTAATTGCGTTAAAATATTTAACGCAATTAACGCATGTTAGTGTTCCCCCTAACATGCGCGCGGCTCAGGAACGTCCAGAGCATAACAAATCTGTCACTGTGTAGCACACAGTCATGATTGAACAACACCAGAGAGATAGCTTGTGTAGCCTATTGTAGTTTGGTTGCAAAGTGGTTTGATTCTGTAACTCTGTTGCGTTACTTTGTCTGCCTAGCAAAGCCCCATTAGGCTACACTGCACACACACACACACACACACACACACACACACACACACACACACACACACACACACACACACTACTAGTGTTAGCTATCAGCGCGCTGCAAGAATCACTCGGGCAACTTGTGGACATTTTGAAAATGCCATTAATGTTTGTCCGGCTGGTTTCGTTTTGTCCTACGCGATTACGTGAATCAGCGTGGCTGCGCCTGCAGTAGGCTATTACCAAAACAAACACATGGTACTTTTGTGTCGCACATGGAAAGCAACTGAAAACGACCATGGATATATTAAAGACAGTTCCCCTGTGCTGCTGTGCACAGCGGAGATAATGCACAACTCCAGGTACGAACCAAAACACTGACTGAAGCTGATTCACGACTAACTATCTCCAGACTAGTCCTGCAGTCCCGCAATGAAGGAGAGACAATCTCGCCTCTCACTACAGTCCACTACAATACCATTCTAGCCTTAAAACCTACATTTATATGTTATTCAATAATTACTTTAGCGCAAAATATAGGCTTTTCTAAACCAAGCCCTGTTTCCAAAAATGCTTATGTGCCATTATTGTATTTTGTGAATTTCAATTAACTATAGTCTACAGTTTAACCCATTGCTTCTCAGCTATTTTAATTTCAAGGACCCCCAAATTAAATTGATAGAAAGTAGCCTAGGCCATTTTATTATGATTTTCATCTCTGGACTGGGACCCCAGTCTCCATTCATCCATCCATCCATCTTCAACCGCTTATCCGTAGTCGGGTCGCGGGGGCAACAGCTCCACCAGAGTGTTCCAGACTTCCCTCTCCAGAGCAACATTAGTGACTTCCTCCTGGGGGACTGCAGTCTACATGGCCAAAAGCCAGTGTTGATTTAACTCAAAGTGTAGGCTAGGCCTACAAATGCTCACATCACATCATGGCTATACTAAATGCATTAGAAAACAAAAAACATTCAAAAACGAATGTATATCCGCTTTCTGTCATTTATATTTCCATTTCCACAACAATAAACAGGAAAACATGGCATATTTTGGACATAGTTCGAATGGTGATTAATCATGATTAAATTAATTTTGAAGCTGTGATTAATCTGATTACATTTTTTAATCATTTGACAGCCCTAATAAACATACATTAGAGTGACAGAACTGTGACCAGTATTGTGTTGTAACAAGAATACACTATTGATTTCTTAGATTGTAATTCTAAAATGCAGGAAGAAACTCAGCTTGGCGCTGCTGCCAGATAATTACTGCAAATAATTTACAGTGGAGGTTTTAAGACTTGGCTTGTCTGAACCTTGTTTGAAACTCCCTGCAGGATGGGTTGCACACGCACTCACTCACTCACACCCACGCACACTGTGACATTTGTAATGAATGGCTCTGTGAAAATTTTGGTTAAAAGGACTGAAATGCCACTGTAGCCATGATCACAAATCAATGAGAGATATGCTCTGTGTGTGTGTGTGTGTGTGTGTGTGTGTGTGTGTGTGTGTGCGTGCGTGTTTGTGTGCGTGCGTGTGTGTGTGTGTGTGTGTGCGTGTGCGTGTGTGTGTGTGCGTGTGCGTGTGCGTGTGCCCATGCTTTGGAATAAATGCCATGCAGAGATTTTAAAGTTAGGCCTAGGCTAAACTAGTGATGTCAATGAAACTGACAATGAGTTCCGCTTTGTGTTTCATTTTGAGAGTTTGTGTGATTGTGTCAAAAAGAATGTCAAAACTCAGATTTGATGGGGTTCAGTGATGCAGAGAGAATAAAATGACTTTGAACAATAAGAGATAGCTATATAAGCGACAAAACACATTCATTTATTCATTATATTTTCAGTAGTTTCAAGGTTTTGTTAGCCTCGATATCCAGGCTTTCATTTCGTCTGCGCGAAAGATGAAAGCCTGGAAAAAGCCGTGGGCTGAACCAGTCTAAAAGTGGGAGTCAACCCTTCCGGGTGGGCGTCGCTCTAAATGATGTGACGTAGCGCTGCACTAGGGGGGAGAGGAGGGGCCGGGGGTGACGGACAGATCGATGAGATCCAATCAGGGTGCGCGCATTTCTGAGGCGCGACCCGCCCCTCTAGACGAGAAATGTCTCTGTTTGGGTCAGGCTAAGGTTTTGTTGTCTCCACCAGGCTGAAGACATGGTGGGAGAGAGTATGTTTTGCACTCCGTCCGTGTGTGCGTGTGTGTGTGTGTGTGCGTGTGCCTGCGTGTGTGTGTCCGTCCGTCTGTTAACAGCTAATCTCCGGCACCGTTAACCCGGTCATGCCAAATTTTGTACACACACTCCCTGAATGCCAACGATGAACCACTGCCCCAAATTTCCCAGAGCAGCCTGTTATAGCGCCACCAGGAGGCCGACTATTCTGTCCAAAAGTCCCACAAAACGTTACACAGTATCTCTATAGTCATGTGTTCTAGAATCTAGACGGATCATAGCGATTAATATATATTAAAAGATTTTTGCAAAACACATTTTTGTAACAAAATGCCTCAAATCATCCAATGCAAAAATCCAAGGCATATGAAATGGCACCCATTTCACATTGGCCAATTATAGCGCCACCAGGAGGCCACAACCTGACCTGGCTTGCAGGAGACCTGTGCCCCGAGGGGCACTTTATCTAGTTTAGTTTCCTTCCTTTGTGTAAATCCCACCTTAGTTAGAAAGCACGAGTGTCTATTTCAAACACAAAGTGTTTTTTGACTGGGGAGTCTGCCTGTCATAATTTCACCCCCTCTGTATCGAAGACTAAGATGTTGACATTCAGACACATCGGTGGATGTGAGCTTCCCTCCACCCGTAGCCACGTGGCACATGGCTCTGTAGCCTCAGACATGACCTCTCATGACTGGTTTACATGGCTACAACTTTGCCCTGCCTTGCCCATGCTACTTCTTTTCCCTTTATACCATAGAACCATTGTTCACGCGCCGCCCTGCAGTGCCAGCCTGCCTGCCAGCCTGCCTGCCAGCTCGCCTGCCACGCTTTTCCGATTCCCACGCCCGCTGAGCCAACCCCTCCCCTATTAGGCCGTGTTGGGACCCATGAAAAAGTGCTTAGAAAATGAGTTTCGTTCCCATGTCATGGGAACTACTCATTCAATGCATTTTTTCATAGATAATACCCTTCTACACTTTGGGTTAAAAGTTCTACTCATAATATCCTGCAGTATTTTGTCACAAGCCATAAATGTATAAACAGTGTATAACCAAAAAACGAAAATCTGGTGCTGCTGTTTTTGCTTGTAAAATGTGTTTTTGGCAACACAAAATCTTTCTCAAAATGTCAAATGCATATACTTAACATCTGAAACAAGTATTGGTGCCTTTAGTTTACTCATACTGTATGTGAATTTAGATCATGAAATGTAGCATATTTGTTAAAGAATATGCTTCAACTTAAGTGTTTAATTGCCACACAGTACAATGAAACCTACACAGTAAATTGTGCCAAGAGCTTATGTTTCATACATAGAAAATGTCTCAACCTACTGTGCAATGAAAGGTAGAAAAGAAAATCAGGGCACCTTGGACCAACATGGCAGAAAATCTATCCAAATGTTACCACGCCCCCTAAATTGGAATAATGCAAAAAATATTACAACATATGGTATGAAACATTTATTTATTTACAAGTACCGCAAAGTGTCACAGCATCTGTCATTTGTACATCCCCCCCCCCCCCCCCCCCCGCCAAGGAAATATATGAAATTTTAAAATACAAAATAACATACAAATGCATCACAATAAAACCTTCTAATAATTGTTGAACAAAACAAGTAGTAGGCCTACATGGTAACATAACATGTTGGGTTACTCATCCCTATCACTTTCATCAGAGTCATCATCCCATGTACCTCTTTCTTCTGTTTCCTTTGACACATTTTCACAGTCCTGGCAGTGACATAAATCAGTGCAAGACAGTTTTGCAGACATACATGAACATCTTTCAGTCTCACATTTGCTTTTTTTTTACAATTACAGTGGACTACCTGCAACACACTATCAGGGGCAGGATTTCTAGTCATCCATGTTACTGTTAACTCCCCATCCTCCATGCCCCAGCCATTGCCAATGAGTGAAGGAGCACACATCCTACTAGTCAGAGAACGTCTCATCACTGCTGCTTGGTAGTTTGCCCTTTTGCAATGTTGGTGGAGAGCATCACTTGTTGGGGGAATGGACAGTTCTGGCAAAGCTGATGATGCCGTACAAAATGATTTGTACCTTGCATCCTGAAACAAGTTCTGTGGCCCTTGTCTTTTAGACTGTGGATTGTGTTGTACAGGGAAGGTAGGAGGTGCTTTCAATGTGTAAACTGACTTCGGCAGTGGCTGTCTGTCTGGTCTAGACATTGTTTCAACAACAGAACTTTGTAGCATAATGCCATTTTTATGGTGAGTAGTTCCACGACCTGACAGTGTCTCCTCCCCAAAATCAATGTTATCCCACAGCAGTATGGTAGGTGCCTTCTTTGAGAACCCCTTAGGAATTTTGTCTCTGCCCTCTAGAAGTTGTAGTTGAGCTAGGCTAGTGTCTAGATGACAACCGTGTTCCATGAAGCACAGTGTCCTAATCTATTCAGTAGTGACAGAACATTGGATGAACCTGTTAAATGGCGAACAGTTAGACCAAGACACAGTGACTTAGGCGTCTGCTTCCGACCTTTAGAAGCAAGATGTTGCACCTATAATCCAGGAAATTACATTGAATAGTTCAACTGGCACAACAGATTTTGCTTCAGAAACATTCAAATCCTCTGCTGTGGGAGGCCAAGGGCATTTCATACCGGGAGTTTCATTTACAAGTTCAATATCAGTCCTGCACTATACAGTGTCCTTGTGTGCTCTGTAGTTTGTCCAGATGTTTGTTTATTGTCACTTTCAGCTTGGCTTTCAGCTTGGCTTACCTCGGTTGACTCATTTGTTGTCGTGTCTGATGGATAGCCTGTCTAACAGTGTATCTGCTGATAATGTTTCAACAAAAAACAGTTTGGAGATGTTGCGCGTTGCAGGGCTGTGCCTTTTCAGTTCATCCTGCCTGCAAAATGAAAATATAGAAAAAGACGAGCACAAATGTATAAATAAAGGGATTTTTTTCACAATGAGAAACAAATTAATTTAAACATACTGTCATAGCCTTTCTTGTGAGAGAATAAATCAATAAAATGTAAACTTTTCAGTATGAAGAGGTTCTTTTTTGTTTACTGAACTGTCAAGGACACAGTTACCTGTAGTCTGAAGCATCAATATCCTCATTCTTCTTAACGATGTCTATGAACTTCTTCCTTAGTTGGTTCATTTTCAGGATTTATTGTTTATCTATAATCCTTTGACGGATGACTCGTTCGCAGAATATGTTGTAGCTGGCAGCAAAGGGTTGTTCATTTCTGAAAACACACACAGACAAAAAAATACTTAACATGTTCAAAGGTGTCTGCTGTCAACATTGTATCTAAAGACAGCCAAAATTCAGAGTATATAGTATCACACATTTACGATTAAAACTGTGGGTGAAATTTGTTTTTGTATCTTCTATCCATTATATGGTTATTACAAGAAAAAAAGAGGTGAAGGGGGGGATCAAGATCAAGGCAAGGAGATCAAGGCAATAAAATAAAATGCTCCTTCTCTGTGTGTGTGTGTGTGTGTGTGTGTGTGTGTGTGTCAGTGTGCGTGTGTGTGTGTGTGTGTGTGTGTGTGTGTGTGTGTGTGTGTGTGTGTGTGTGTGTGTGTGTGTGTGTGTGTGTGTGTGTGTGTGTGTGTGTGTGTGTGTGTGTGTGTGTGTTGGGTGGGGGGCTGTAAATAACACAGTGACCTGACCCCTTGACCTCCATGCATTCCTGGGTTAGGGTTAGCTAATAAAGTATTGAATCAATCAGCAGTGTTTCAGTCTCTGTTCTGTAGATAAACACTTTTTTTTATCAATGATAAGTAATATAATATAATATATAAATGCACTACATCACAAAACCACCACCTTTCTATCTGCACACACTTCCTTACCCAAAAATATGAAATGATATTCAACATATTCAACAGAGTGATCCCACAAAGCCTTGGCCTCAAACACAGCACATCAAAGACCTCTGATTTAATGGGAAAATGATAGGTCTATATGTAAATACCGGTAGCACAGTTATCGTCATAATATGACAAATCAATATTTCACAGTCCAAAACTGGCATGCATGTTTTCCAGTCCCATGTTAACGTGTGTGTGTGTGTGTGTGTGTGTGTGTGTGTGTGTGTGTGTGTGTGTGTGTGTGTGTGTGTGTGTGTGTGTGAGAGAGAGAGAGAGAGGGGGACGCGGGTCGCTTACCTGCAGGCACTGTTTCTGCTTGTGAAAGCTTCTTCCGTTTTCCACCAACAGTAATATATTTGTCCACAAATGATGCAGATGGCTGGAAGGACATGGCCAGCAGAAGGGACGGGCAAACCTGTCCGAGACCGAAGTTTCTTTCGGGGGGTTTCAGATGTGGCTCCGTCGGGGCCGATGCTGTCCGAGGCAGCGACTGCATCTAGTTCTCCCCCTGCACCGTCTGTGTGCAGCGTTTCTCGGCCAAACACAATCGTCGGTAACACGTGGCGTGAAACCCAGCGTCCTCGTTAGAGTCCTTTGATTCCCTTTTACGCACTTTCCCCCCGCTGTTTTGGTTTATTTCTCCCCTCTTCGCGGCTTGAACTGGTGGCCGCCATTGCTCTAATATTATTATGGGAAGGGAATAAAGCTGCTACGCGATTGGTCCACGTGACCAAAATTACACTATTTTTTTGGACTTTCTACCTATGAATCTCTTTTATGGAGAAATAATTGTGTAGTTCCCCTTCCGTGGGAACGGAACTGAACGAAAAGGGACCTCAATAATAAAACAATATGGCCTATATCACTCTGTGGTGAATAAACAACCTTGAACTAATTACTAAATCGCTGTGTGAGTGTCTGTTTTAGTGTTTTTAGGTTTACCTGCCTACCGATGTGTGACATAAACCAGAAAAGAAAGTGACAGAGACACATTCTGACCTGAGATCAAATTCTAAAAATGTCCTGGCAGTTTTCTGAAAAAGCTATGTCTCTGTGTCAGTGGTTCTTCGATTTTTCAAAAATAGCAGACCTACAAGCTCGTAGCGCGCCACCGCTTGTAGATCTGCTATTTTTCAATAGCTAAAGCATAACATAATGCTAACACCAAAAGGGGTTCCCGCCCAAAATGGGTTAAAGTATAGGGAACAACTAAAAGAAAGTGATACGGACAGAGACAAATAAATTTATAGGGAACAACTAAAAGCCTGTTTTGAATGGACAAACTGGGAACTCTTTCAGGAGAGTTCATTAGTTTGAATGATCATTTTGTGTACAGCTTGTTGTCCCCAAAAAGGAGATAAAAATCTATCCAAATAACAAATCAGGTGACTAGAGACACAATGCTATAAATACACGGAAAGTGGCTTTCAAAAAAGATTCAGTATAGCACTTAGGACTGAAAAAGAGCTGAAAAAAGATTCAGTATAGCACTTAGGACTGAAAAAGGGCTGGAAAAAGATTCAGTATAGCACTTAGGACTGAAAAAGGGCTGAAAAAAGATTCAGTACAGCACTTAGGACTGAAAAAGGGCTGAAAAAAGATTCAGTACAGCACTTAGGACTGAAAAAGGGCTGAAAAAAGATTCAGTATAGCACTTAGGACTGAAAAAGGGCTGAAAAAGATTCAGTATAGCACTTAGGACTGAAAAAGGGCTGAAAAAAGATTCAGTATAGCACTTAGGACTGAAAAAGGGCTGAAAAAAGATTCAGTATAGCACTTAGGACTGAAAAAGGGCTGGAAAAAGATTCAGTACAGCACTTAGGACTGAAAAAGGGCTGAAAAAGATTCAGTACAGCACTTAGGACTGAAAAAGGGCTGAAAAAAGATTCAGTACAGCACTTAGGACTGAAAAAGGGCTGAAAAAGTTGCACAAAATTGTCAGACAGACAGACAGCTTCTGGGAGATTCCATTGACGACTAAATGTGTCAGAAACGACAGTTACGCCCTCTCCAACTAAACCTACTGTGACGAACAATGCAATTTGTCTTGCCAATAACCAACAATTCATTAAAAGATCTGAATCACTAGATAATTCAAAATACTTAAAACTGTCACACCTGCTACATCAGATAGAATTGTCATCACTGACTGATTACAGTACTGTATACAGTATGTGTATAATCAGAGAAGAACCATGTCTGTCTCTTTCAGTTCATCTGTCCATCTAAATCAGGGGTAGGCAACCTTAGGCACCAGTGCCAACATTGGCACAAAGGAGGGTGATCACTGGCACACTGGCAAGTGTGTGAGAGAGTATTTTTGGTTTTAAATAAACTTTTTTTTTAAATGCAGTCAAATAAATGAAGTCCCTCACATTAGTGTGTAAATTACATCCTGCATTCTACATTCATTAAAACTGAACTCTGCCCTGAGTCTAATGATCATTATAACAACGTGAAAGAAAATATTTAAAAAGGAAAAACTTTATATTTGTTGACAATCAAAATAAGTTGGAATTTTTCCTGTGGTGTCATTAAAATTAATTAATGTTGATATGGCACACTGACGATCTAGAAAATAAAAACATGGCACTTCATTTAAAAAAGGTTGCAGACCCCTGATCTAAAAAGCATCCCCTGGTCTGCTCACAAGTTAACAGAGCTAACAAAAATGAATGAGCTTGATCCAAATCCAGTACTTCGAGACACCAAGCATTTATGAGATTATTTTAATGGGTCATTCCCACTACCCTTAAAATAGATGAATGTGTAGTATTCTCTATCATGCCGCTTCTTGGTCCGCGAGGCAGATCATTTTTAAACAGAAAATGATCTGAAGTCATCAACTCTCTCAATGAATTCTAAAACTCAGCATTTTTACTTAGAAATAAAAGCTAATGGCTATTTATCGTTCTGGCACTCTACTGTACCTTTAAGCACCTAAATGTGTAATTTTGTTGAAACGCAAGCCACACAATATAATTTGCATTTTAGTGAGACATTTTAAATGTTATTTTGTGGCTTTTGCCTTTATTTTATATAGGGACAGACAGTAGGCTGACAGGAAATGGGGAGAGTGATGGGGGAAGACATGCAGTGAAGGCCGTCGGGATCGGGAGTCGACCCCGCGGCACACTGCCAGGCTGGGTTGCCAGCCAAGGTGCCTGGACCACTGAGCCATGGCCCAGGCCTTAATGAGACATTTTAATGGATTTTATGACAGGACAGTTTCTCATTACACGTAAACAGTATATAGAACAAAGCGGAGATCCGGGCACACTTAATGATAAAAAGGAGGAAAACTTTAGTCAACCGACATGTTTCGACCTATACGGTCTTCATCAGGGACAAGTTAAACAGTGATTTAAGGTTTGAGGGAAAGCACTGAAATCAGGGATTCCCAACCTGTGGGCCCACATGGTGGGGCGTGAGCATATTGCGAGTTTATCAATGAATCTATCAAATTTAGAAAAAATGCAGTGCAGTCAGTCAGTCAGTCAGTCTTTTGCAGGTGTCAGTCAGGTGTTTGTGTGAGGTGAATTTAGAGTGGAGGTGATGTTGGGATCTTTTGAAGCAGAGCTGTCAATCTTTCCACTACTCTGTATACAAACTGGGACCTACTGATTCTTGACTTCCAAATAAGGGCCCACAAGCTCATGGCACACATGCATGCTAATGATGCACACGCACGCACACACGCACGCACGCACACACGCACGCACGCACGCACACACGCACGCACACACAGGGGCGGCAGGGAAGAGTCAAGCACACTCAAATAGATGAGTGCAGGAACTTTCTCTCTCTCTCTCTCTCTCTATCTCTCTCTCTCTCTCTCTCTCTCTCTCTCTCCCTGGTGTAAATAGTGTAGGCCTATATACTTGGGTGTGCAGTGTGCACTCATTGATGAGTTCATTTGAATGTAAAAATGTAAACCTCCCAAACTGAGCCACAGCTATTAATGAGATTAAACTGTCTACTTGATTTTAGATGAAAGGCTGAATCACACTTTCATCAACATTCTTTATTTTTGTCCAGGTCTCTGGTGAACTTATTCTTGTTCTTCTTTTTCTTTTTTAGATTTTCTCTGATCTTGGACAGGGAAAGCTATAGGGGCCAGGGGAACTGAGATGAATAAAGTGTTTAGTCCAGTCAATCTAGGTTGTTTGTTTTTCAATGTGATTTTATTGTGAATTTTATTGTATTATTATTTTATTGTCTGTCTACTCGCTGTGTGTACTACTAGTGTCTGAATTGTCACATGCTGCACTACAAATTTCCCTGAACAATTTTAATTGTATAAAGTAAACCTTTTACATTGGTCAGGCTAGGGATCTCAAACGTTTTCAACTCAAGACCCATTGGACATAAATAAGACATTAACATTTTAATACTATAGTAGGCCTAATTAGCTGAAATCAATAATGTATCAATGTTTTTGGATATTATTGTTCCGCATGTGGCCCCCGGGCCGCCAGTTGCCCGCATGTATGGTTTAAGTCCCAACAACCTTGTTTTTCTTTCATTTTTTTCTCTTGTTAATGCATTCCGGGGTTTTTTGACAACCGGCGTACCCAGTGGAGCGGGTATTGTAATCACCAGCATTTGTCTGTTTGTTTTACTCCAATTTGTTCAAGCTTGGCTGATGAATTGGGTTAGGCTTAATTTATTTTTAAATTCCTTGGCACCACTATAATGCTGCTCCCTGAAATGGGAAGTTAACCCTAGTAACATCTTGAGTAAAGCCCACCAGAGGCTTCACTTCCTACACCTCTTAAAGAAGTTCGGTGTGACCGGGGAGGCGTTGGTTCACTTCTACAGAGCCACTGTGGAGAGTGTCCTCGTCTTCTCAGTCACAGTGTGGTATGGAAACACCACCGACTTAGAGAGGAAACGGCTGGAAAGGGTGGTGCGCACAGTGTCAAAAATCATTGGCCTCGACCTCCCATCTGTCTCCTCTATCTACACCACACGCACTAGTAAGCGCAGAATGCAGAAGGTGATCGCCGACCCCTCCCACCCTGCCTGCTCTCTTTTCGCACCCCTGCCCTCAGGTAGGAGACTCCGGTCTCTAAAGTGCAACACCTCCCGCTTCAAGAACAGCACTTATCCCGAGGCTGTTCGCCTCTTGAATGCTGACCCTCTTTTCACTCGCACTTTACAGCGTGAAGCTGCTTTGTAAAACGATGAACTGTGATGAATTTGCTATTTATTTATTCAACATGAATTGTAACGTTTTGCATTCTTCTTATTTATTGGGCCCCCTCATATGATGTCTGTACTTTTGTATCGTGTTCTGTCTGATTATGTGATGTGAATATGTGTATGTATCGTATGTATGTTTTTAGTGCACTGAAACAAATTCCAATCAACTCTGTTGACATGGCAATAAAGTCTTATTTTATTCATTCTCTTTTTATTTTTTCAAAGGTCAAGGTCACAGCACAAGGTCAAAGTTTTTTGCCCCGTAGCATTTCTGCCCGAGAGCACTTATTTAGGCCTAGTTATATTTTTATAGTAGGCTACTCATACTCTATAAGTGACCACTGGTCACTTATATACTGGTTCAATAGTTCACGCTTCACTCATCAAGAAACAATACCCTGATTGCTTGGTGCAAAAAGAGCAGCTTTAACCAGAGTCTCAACACACTGCAGGTTTCAATCCGAGCATCTGTCAAGGTTAGATAACCAGAAAAAAAACATGATCATCAGGTCTTATTGTTATATAAGGAGGTATAATTTTTTTCAAAAAAGTGTACAGTATTTGTTAAAATGTTGCTTTTATGTGGGCGCGCCCACCAGTTCATTAAGTATGCCTGGTTTTAGTTAGGGGAGGGGCTGATAGTGTGATGTCACTATAATACTGTTTATTTCATTGGCCCGTTTGACTGTCCCTTGACAGTCAGCCTCCAGAAAGACAGTCAGCCTCCAGAAAGAAACCCTAAATACAAAGTTAATACACCATTGCACAAAAAAACTACTCCAGGGTGTCTAATGTCACCTCATAGACGCATGAAAAAAGAATACAAAAATTGTGGCACTCTATCTTTAACATTCAGTAGATTTTCTGTGGTCTGGGTTTTTTTGGCTCAAACATGTGCTCTGATTTCCCTGCTGTTTGTGATGTCACAGCCTGTAAATCTATGTCAATGGGATTTGCCAGCAGTCACTGTTTTCACTGTTTTGCCTGTTTTCATTGCAGCTCAAAAGGCTTCCAAACCCCACAGAAAAATCCAGCCCACAGAAAATCCACTGAATGTTCAAAGTTCAGGTTTTTGGGGTGTAATTGAGGTCATAAAACTAGAACCACCAACCACCATTGCCACATAGTTCAAAAGTACAACCTATTTAGTTTTAACAGCTTCAAACTCTTTGCAGATGCTTGTCTCATTTTTAAGATCTTAAATGGACTTGCACCTCCACCACTGAACCAGTTCATAGATCGAAGGGACAGTGGTGACAGAGCAACAAGGGCAACTACCAGAGGGGACTGTGAAGTGCCAATCAGACGTAGTGTGTTTGGTAAAACAGTCTTCTCTGTTAGAGCCTCCCATCACTGGAACAGTCTCCCCACAGAAGTAAGAGAGACTTCCAACTATCTGACCTTCAAATTCAACCTGAAAAGGTGGCTAAAAACAATTCAAATCTGTAATCATGAGTAACTATCAGCACTAATTAGTATTCGGTGTCATTTCTCATTTCACTTTGCAGTTGTTCTGTCCCCTGTACCATGTTGATCTGTATTGTATTGTATTGTATTGTGTATGGTCATGGTGTTGGGTGCCTGCACATATGTGACCAACTCCAGCAAAAAATGCCTCAAGTCGATTTTTACAGATTACAGATTTTTACAGATTATTAAAGTACAGAATGTAAGCTTTCATATGATGTATCATTCAATGAAATTGGATAATAATTGAAGGAGATATGACCATCTAAAACTTGTTTAAACAAATACCCCAAAGCAGAGAATAAGCCTTTCAAAGTATCCTGACATTTTGCACCTCTGGAAATGGGGGAACAATAGATCCTTGGCTACACCCCTAATGTCTTGCATAATCACTCCCCCATCCACTAACCACTCCCCCACTAGGTTAGCTGTCAATGACAGTTGAGTGGACACTCAAGTACATGAGTACTTGAGTTAAAGTAAAGAAATATAGGACTGAAGTTGTTTAGTGTATGTTTTGTAATAATACAATCTAAAAAGTAACTAGTAGGCTAACAGAGTTTTCAATGGATATAGGCTATGTAGTTTTACACCAATGCTGTTACATGAAACAAAGGGCAGAAGAATGAGATATTACACCTTAGGCTTTCATAAACAAAAACTTTTATTTGTCCAAACTTTGAAAATACAACATGCACAATAAAGTGGCCATAATAATGGTAATAAAAGGTACAGTAAAAGTATGCACAATAAAGTTGCACTATTTTCAATAACATAATAATAGGCCTATATAAAATAAAGTGGCTGGTATTTTGTTGAATATTTTCAACAACAAAAAATAAAGTGTCTTTGTTCAGTCACAGTGCAACACAAAAAAATAAAGTGTCTCATATTGTCTTTGCATGTGTCAAGTGTGGAAACTATTCACAAGCAGCACTATTTTCAACAACAAAAAATAAAGTGTCTTTGTTCAGTCACAGCGCAACACAAAAAAATAAAGTGTCTTTGTCTTTGCATGTGTCAACTAACACCGGAATTTCTTCTTCTTTGGCGCAGTGGACTTTTTTTCTTTTGGTGCTGTTGCAGGTTTGGGGTGTGTATCGTTTGGTGCTGTGGATGTTGGTTTGGGGCACGTGGTGTCTTGTGCATCATCACGACAGAACTTTCGGATTTCCTTAAAAAGATATTCCTGCCGGGCCATGTCGAGCCCAGGTGGGGGCTGCAACGGAAGACCATCTTTAGGGGGAAGGATGTCAGTGTTCTTCAGCAACTGAAACTCAATCACTTCTGCGTCGCGATGTGTTTGTGCCATCACCACTCCAGGCCTATCTGAAGCAAACCTGAAGTGTTGGTAACTCTTAATCTTTGGGAGCCTCCGGAAGTAGGGAGTCAGGTGGGTCTGCCAGTCGAAGCCTTCAACAAGCACTGTGCCATCTTCATGTCCGACAAGCTGGGAGAGGTTCACCGCCTTCTCCTCAGAGCTTTTATCCATAACCTTCACAATGTCTGCCAAAGTGTCCACTCTGCTCTTCCTGAAGACTTGCTTGAAACGTCCAAAACACCAGTCAGGACCGAACTTCGTGTGGCCAGCAATCAGAAGATGAAGGCCCAGCTTCAAGTGCTGCTTGTGAATCGTCCGCCATGCACAATACCAGAGCATGAAGTTGTTTTTGTTTTGTCCAGAACAATTGTCACAATGAAGGTCAACGATCTGTTCTCCAACTCCATAGTTGTTGAAAAAATGATGCAGGTAGCTGATGACTGCGTTGCTCCCTTTCGACGATGCCATCCCTTCATCAATCAGGTAGTTCACTTGCTTTATCAACCCTTCACAGTGGACACCGAAAAGACCACACTTCCGTGCAGTGAGAAAAAACAGTTGGCTGACCTGAAGAGCCGAAGATGGGTAGTGCACCTGAAAAAGAAGAAAAAAAGAAATGACATTAATATTGACATCTTAACTTTTGCTTAACACAGTAGGAAATCAACAATGTAAAAACAAATCGCATGTGAAAATGGGATAGAATTATGCTAACCTGTTGTGCAAAGTCAAAGCTGTAGTGTATCGTGATCTCCTTGCTTGCAGGTATGGCGGGGCCCAGAGACAGCTCTTCTTCCTCACAGACTTTCTTACAGGCAGCTGTCATCTCCTGGTACAACGCACGCTCTTTCCAAACAAGTGCCAGGTGGTCGAGTTGCTCTTGATGTTTTTCTGCTGTCTGTGCGTCGTCGAGGTTTACACGTCGCAGCTGGAAGTTGTTTTTGTGGCATTGCCAACACAAATCTGTCCTGGGTTTGATGCTTGTTATCTGAGGGAGGACCGCTTTCCACAGCCTCCTGAAGCAGCTCAAACCAACAACACGTTGCCCTGCACGTTGCACACATGGCATAAACGCATGGTGTTGTGTGCAGGCGCCCCACACTTTGTCTTCCTTTTATCTGTAGTGTACTGTGTTTTTGTATGGACGTGGTGATGGGTGCCTGCACATATGCACACATGGCATCAACGCATGGTGTTGTGTGCAGGCGCCCTACACTTTGTCTTTCTTTTATCTGTATTGTACTGTGTTTTTGTATGGACATAGTGTTGGGTGCCTGCACATATGCACACATGGCATCAACGCATGGTGTTGAGTGCAGGCACCCCACACTTTGTCTTTCTTTTATCTGTTGTACTGTGTTTTTGTATGGACGTGGTGGTGGGTGCCTGCACATATGCACACATGGCATCAACGCATGGTGTTGAGTGCAGGCGCCCCACACTTTGTCTTTCTTTTATCTGTTGTACTGTGTTTTTGTATGGACGTGGTGATGGGTGCCTGCACATATGCACACATGGCATAAACGCATGGTGTTGTGTGCAGGCGCCCCACACTTTGTCTTTCTTTTATCTGTATTGTAGTGTATTGTGTATGGTCATGGTGGTGGGTGCCTGCACATATGCACACATGGCATCAATGCATGGTGTTGTGTGCAGGCGCCCCACACTTTGTCTTCCTTTTATCTGTATTGTATTGTGTTTTTGTATGGACGTCGTGGTGGGTGCCTGCACATATGCACACATGGCATCAACGCATGGTGTTGTGTGCAGGCGCCCTACACTTTGTCTTTCTTTTATCTGTTGTACTGTGTTTTTGTATGGACGTCGTGGTGGGTGCCTGCACATATGCACACACGGCATCAACGCATGGTGTTGTGTGCAGGCACCCTACACTCTGTCTTTCTTTTATCATTTACTTTTTAAGAGCCTGCCCAGGGACTAGATGAAATTTAGCTTTGGCTAACTCTGGCCCATTTACATTGATGTGAAAACTGACATGTTGATTAATGAGCGTTGTCCCTGTCAAATAAATAAATAAATAAATAAAATAGAAGAAAAACGAAAAAAAAAAAAAAAAAGAATGTCATGAAACATTTAAAGTTATATTCAGTGATTTCACTTAATTCAAATTCCACTTCTTATTTTGTTGTTTTGTTGTGATAATCTGCCCTACTATAGAGTGTGCTGACCATATAAGGAGTTCCCCCCCTGTCCCCAGTTAACCCCTGGGGGTCAAAACCATGGGTTTCGTTTTTGGCTAGGTGGACCAGCCTTCATCCAATCAGGATAGAGAGGGGCCTTCCGCCAATCATGATCGAGCGGGGGCGGGCCTTGGTGTGTGTGCTGTTGGCTAACTGTATTTGATTCAGAACGCAGCTGTCGCTGGAGTCCTTACTAATACCAAGAAAGTGGTATATCACATCAGTACACATCAGTATCTTTACACTGGCTCTCTGTTGGTCAAAGGATTAGTTTCAAAATACTACTAAATAACGGTTCATATAAAACATCACATTGAAACAGAGGCTGGCTCACCTGCAGGCTAATAAAGCATCCATGGTTTAGGGCCAAAAATACACTTCTGATATTACGCGTACAGTACGTCATGAACCAGTCAGAACTCTCAGGTCATGTGGTCATGTGGGACATGTCTGCTTTCTGAACCCAGAGTTCAGAAAGCTAAACATTTTTATACACCACTATAGAATACTCCCAGATAACTGCAGGCCTCCAACATGTCATTTCTGTTTGTTTCTGCCTTTACTACTGCACTGTCATTTTATTCTCTTATTTTTCGGATTTATTTTTACTTGTTGTTTTGCATTGTGTTCAATTGTCCGTTTAAAGTGTGGTTCTTTGAATTAATGTTTCACGTAAAGCACTTTGAATTGCTTTTATATAGTAACAAAGACAGAAGGCCAAAAAGAAAGAAGGAGGGAGATAGATTTACTGAAAGTGTGCAGATTCACTTTCAACACAGCAGTTGTTGCCCATATGGTAATGTTGTTGTTGTGTCCCAGGAATTATTCATAGAGACTTTGAGCATTTCTACTGCATGCCGATTACCATCCACCCCACAGAATATCAAGGAGGAAATGAGAATTCAGAGGAAAAGACACACACATGTACTGTTAAGGGATTTAATAGCTCAATCACTTCTCTGTATTTTGTAGTGTAATTTTAACAGTCGGTCAATGGTCCCCTGTTTATTGAAAATCAGAGAGAGGCAAATACTTATAATGAGACTTATAAGAGAGAGAGAGAGAGAGAGAGAGAGGACACAGAAAGAGGTAAATAATTATAAGTCTTGTAGTAGCCATATATTTAGAAGTCAAAGGCCCTTCTATAGGGATGGGTGTTGCAAATTAGTATTTCAGTCAGACACTTAATCAGGATTAACCATTTATTGCAACGATAATTGCATTTTGGCGGTGTGACTCTGCTCTGCTCCTCTGATACTATAGATAATCTGCACAAGAATGGCACACAGTCTGAGATCACAAACCGCCCTATAGCTGTAGCAGAGCCTAAAATAAAGAGTCATTGCATGAACTTAACCTGATCCCTTCTGCATTAGTTAAGATTAGGGCCGGGACTAATTGCGATTAATTTAGATTAATTAACTACAGAAAAAGTAATCGCGATTAACTACAGATAAATTAATCGCACCTTTTTTTTCACCGCGGAACGTTTCTCACTGGGCGCTTTTCTATAGTACTGAAAACTGGAAATAATAAAAAGTCACACCATTTTGTGTTGCCTAGAACTGGAGGTCTGACAAAAAACAGTAACAATATGAAGTAAGTACAGCTTTGTGATGTCACTGAGATGTACTTGTTACTGTTACTAATTTTTTTTCAGACCTCCAGTTCTAGGCAACACAGAATGGGGTGACTTTTTATTATTATTTCCACAACAGGTATATTAATGACAGTAAAATGTTGAAAATGAGTGGTATCCTGTAGTCACTATTCATTGATTCACTGGGATACCAATTTTTTTTTTTTTAAAAGGTGTTCTCGGGTTGAATATTGATATGCGATTAAAATGCGATTAATCTAGATTAATTAATCGCAAAGCCTCTGATTAATTAGATTTTTTTTTTTAATCGAGTCCCAGCTCTAGTTAAGATATAACATACAAACCACAGAATCATACATTTCACTTAGAGAAGACATCATTCACTGTGAGCATTATTGTCCTGAGTTATCTGCAGGGTCTGGTGGGAGAGAGTTGGGCGTGGGTACTGTATCTGAGGCCGCCCCTCTCCTCCCTTACTGCAGCCAGAGATAAGGGAGAACAAGGACCGGCATGGTGGTCACAACACGACACATTCTCTTTTCAGCTTTAGGGACACGCGCCGTCACAATGACCGACTCAAACTTGCCGTAAGTAACCACATTTTCAACACGTTTTCAAGAACAATGACTATATGAGTGGTTCTCAAAGTGTGTGGGTCCAGGGTTCCATATCTGTAACTCTGAGGATATTGGAACCAAATGAACGCATAATGTTTTATGGTCCATTATCCCATTCTGACCTGAGATCAGATTCTAAAAATGTCAGTCGCTCTTCGATTTTTCAAAAATAGCAGACCTACAAGCTCGTATCGCGCCACTCGGTGGCGCGATATGAGCTTGTAGATCTGCTATTTTTAAATAGCTAAAGCATAACATGATGCCAACACCAAAATGGGTGCCCGGTCAGAATGGGTTATGGGGGTCCATTCTTAGAGTTATGGGGATCCTTATGATTAAAAAGTTTGAGAGCCACTGTTATAGATCCATAAGGAATGTTAGAAACACTAAGCGTGCATTTCATTGCAATATTAAAGTTAATTAGTTAACAACATGAGTTGTTGGTATGAACTATCTTTAGTGATAAGAGTCTGACGGACGACAGCACCGTGAAGAAGAACAAAAAGAAACCAAAGAAAGAAGCTGCCTGGAGAAAAGATGGACCACAAGACCCATTTGAGATGGTGTGTGTTTGTGTGTTTGTATGTATGTGTGTGTGTGTGTGTGTGTGTGTGTGCGTGCGTGCGTGCGTGCGTGCGAGCGTGCGTGCGTGCGTGCGTGCGTGCGTGCGTGAATAAAGGGCAGAATGTGGCACTTAATCTGACCAGGACTATTTCCCCTGGGGGCCACCTGTAAGTAAGTAAGTAAGTAGGTAGCCTTGAGAATCAATGGAGAATCAAGTGTGTGTCGCTGGGTCTGACTGACCCGCAAGCCAACGCTTCATGCTGAGTAGGGAGGTATTGAGTAGGATTTTGACAGTCTTTGTTATGACAGGATTGAACCCTGACCGCCCCAGTCTCAGAATGGATAAGCACAATAATAATAACAAGCACAAGGGCAAGGCCACTGAGCTGGTGGTAACTGCAAATGTTAAAGTTAAACGTTGCCAACAGATGCGTACTGTCTCCTCTAGCTACATAATTTGCTTTTGATGCTTCCATTTCCCTTGCTGTGGATACTATTATGTATACGTCCTGTTGGGTATACACAAACACAACCCCATCATCTGCTCTCGTTCTGCTTTAGCTCGATGCTATAATTGCCTCATATGTTCTTACTCTGCACTAGCTGGATAGTCTGCCTGAGGAGAAACAGCAGGAGTTCCAGAAAGCCCTCCACCTCTTTTCAGTGGCTCACCTTCTGCCCAGAACCATTCAGGATGCTAAAATGCGCTACTACCAGTTCTGGAGCACGCAACCTGTCCCTAAACTGGGTATGGATAATAAAAGGCTGCAATATCAACCACTGGCAGAGTATTCGTCTTTACATTAAAGTTAATGTTGTGTTTCCTGACTGCATGACTACAATCTCTGAATGCAGGAGTTTGTGGTCACTTAATCTCATTGGCTAACCGCCATGCCTAACCATATAGCCACTTAAACCCTATATACTTTGTTAACCAGGTTCTCCGAGTCCCGGGGCTCTAATCGTTTTCTCTCTCCACCAAATGTCTTTGCTGAAAATACTAGCCAAATGTTCACCCCAGAATTGAGACTATACAGGGTTCATGTTGTTAAACACACCAAACCCTGGCCTGGGCCATGGCTCAGCGGTCCAGGCACCTTGGCTGGTAATCCAGTCTGGCAGTGTGGTAAATGGTAAATGGTGCATTTATATAGCGCCTTTATCCAAGGTGCTTTACAGAGATTGTGCATTACATTCACCCATTCACACACACATTCATACACCGATGGCAGCGGAAACCATGCAAGGCACCAACTAGCACATCCGGAGCAATTAGGGGTTCAGTGTCTTGCTCAAGGACACTTCGACAGTAACTCTGGGGGAGCCCGGGTTCGAACTGGCAACCTTACGGTTACCATCCAGGCACTCTACCCCTGAGCCACCGCCGCAGGTTCGACTCCCGATCCCGACGGCCTTTACTGCATCACCCCCCCCATCTCTCTCCCCGTTTCCTGTCAGCCTACTGTCTGTCCCTCCATAAAAAAATATAAAATAAAAGCGAAAGCCACAGAAAATACATAAAAAAAACACACACACACACACACACCAAACCCATAACTGTACATTTAACCACCTGTAACATCGGCTTTACTGCAGCTGTTCATGCAATGCATAGTGGGTATAATAAAGAAAATGTCGGGATGGCTCCTAAATATATAGAAAAGAATGAATCATCGCAGCGTCATGCAGCCAAAGTACATTTGAAAGCGTGTGTATTTCAGAGATAGAAAATATGTCAGCATAGAATCTTTAATGCTTTTTAATCTCTTTGATCAAACAAGGCTCTCTCTCTCTCTCTCTCTCTCTCTCTCTCTCTCTCTCTCTCTGTCCTCAGGTGACACCATAACGTCCCATGGCCCGATAGAGGAGGTGAAGACCAGTATCCGTAAGGAGGCCTACTCTCTACCTGAAGGCTTCTCCTGGGACACGTTGGATCTGACCAGCCCTGCTGTGGTGGGTTACACACAATGCTTACACAATGTAGTTCACTGTCAATGAAGCATGTAACTACAATAAGGAGAGGTTCTGAGCTCACATGAAAGCAACCGACAAACCGAGTGTATATAGGTGTTGCTGATACATTTCCAACCAGAATTGTAATCACAAATAATGCATTGTTCGGCGTAATGATGAGTATCGTTTACTGTACATTAACCCATTCTGAACGGGCACCCATTTTGGTGTTGGCATCATGTTATGCTTTAGCTATTGAAAAATAGCAGATCTACAAGCTCATATCGCGCCACCGAGTGGCGCGATACGAGCTTGTAGGTCTGCCATTTTTGAGAAATCGAAGAACGACTGACATTTTTAGAATCTGATCTCAGGTCAGAATGGGTTAACGAGATACAACATAGGCTGGTGTAATGGTTCTAAAAGTGGGATCCCATAAATAATGTATTCTATACGTCTATAAGCTCATATCAGCTATTGTTGAAATATTTAGAAAAATGAAAATTACACCCGTGTGAAGCATAGGCGGAGCTTGAAGTTGACGCTGGGGGGTGCGACTGCTTGGCCAACGACACCCGCGCGCACGCACAGCGTGCGCGCACGATTTTTTTAACCTTTATTTTATTATTTTAGCGTTTTTACAATGCCCTAACCCCTAAAAATGAGTTATTTAGGTAGTACAGCAGCTCACACACATGCACTACAGCCGTACAGCGAGTCATCATATCATGATAAGAGAGATGATTACAAACTACAGTCAGAAGCCAGAAGGTATTAAAGTTAAAAAAAATATATATATATATATTTTTTTTTTTCAGGGGGTGCAGTGCACCCCCTGAACCCCCCCAAGCTCCGCCCATGGTGTGAAGTGAGGGGTGCTCTTATCATCGTACATCATGACGTAAATTCTCCATTCATTGTCATTGGTTTGTAATAGCTCAATATAGGAGGGGCTATGCCCCTCAAAAGATGCAGTATAATTATTGTCGAAAATGTTAACACAAATCTTCTTTTATGGGGTGCCTGGCACAAATCATTTCAGATGGGGTCGTGGGCCAAATATGTTTTCCAAAATAAGTAATTGCACAATAGTGCTCTTTTCACTTCATCCTGGCTCTGGGCCTGGGCTGACAAATATCACAGCCACTGTAATTGACTCCATGCAATTATTGTTGCAAGTAGAGGGCTGTGTGTGTTTGTGTGTGTGTGTGCGTGCGTGCGTGCGTGCGTGCGTGCGTGCGTGCGTGCGTGCGTGTGCTTATAACGTTTCTCTCTGTCTCACGCACGCACGCACACACACACACACACACACACACAGGGAGCATAACGTTGGACTGTTACGTATCTCCACCTTAATGTGAATTATTTTAGAGACACATCTCAGGGTCGTGTCCATGGGTGAAGTCAGCTGTCAGACACTAAACAAAATGCAACCTTGACTATGCAGTATGGCTATATATTTCAAAAGCTACTGCAGCTCTTTGTATTTTTGTGCTGGGATCAAGTAGTCCTTAATTCAAATCAGATAACATGAACTATAGGCAACTCTTCTCATACAGAACAGATACAATCCTCTATATTGACTGGCTTCATCAGGCCATGATGAATTGTCACTATGTGACATTTGTATTTTCTGATTTGTTCCCAGGTGTTATGATTATACTAGGAGGGAGATTTCTTTCAAAAAAGTGTACAGAAAGTGTTAAAATTATGTTTTTATGTGGCCACGCCCACCAGTTCATTAAGTATACCCGGCATATTTGAATATTATAACCACACCTGGAGGTCTATTAGAGTAATGTTAACTCCATAGACACATGCAAAACAAAAAAAGGCAGAATCACGGCACTCCATCTTTAACCACTTAAACCCTCTATTCTTAGGGAACAATCTACACCAAATCTCCTCGACCAAAATAGCCATCTACAAGTTCCCAGCACATCGGTTGATTGGCTTTCAATCAATTGGAATTGATGTTTCCCCACGAATATGGTGGATGCTGGAGTGTTTAGTTAATTTGGACAACAAAATAAATGGCACAGTTTGTTGTTTTCATGGCTGTGTTGGTGTTTTAATAGAACAGAGGTTAACCTTTCCATACAAGGATCCCCAATTAGCATCTGCCTGCAGCCCCCCTGTGAAATTATTAAGGGATTGTAACATTAAAAAAAAGGTTTTGGAATTGTTCTTATTTTTTTTAGGTTTTCTAATCTCAATTGCACCCAAAAAACATGAACTTTTAACATTCAGTAGATTTTCTGTGATCTGGGGTTTTCTGGCTCAAACAGGTGCTCTGATTTGCCGGCAGTAAGTGACATCTCTCTCTAGGTCGTCCTCAGACGAGCCCTCCATCGTCGTTTCCAGTCATCTCGATTCTCCATACATCCGGCCAGTTCGTTGGTACTTTGCACTCCTGCATCGCTCTTGAGTACATCCACGTATGTTAGCGTGGGGCGTCCTCGTGATCGATGCCCGTGTGTTGGTTCCCAGAGCACCAGTTTGCTGGCTGGCAGTTCTTGATGCCTTTGGCAGTGTCCTGCTAGTCTCATTCTCCTGGCTGCTATTTTCTGGCTCACTCTTGGTAATCCCTCATACAGAGTCTTGTTAGTGACATGTACAGTCATGCTGATGTTAAGCACTGCACGCAGCATTCTGGTGTAGCACCCGTCAAGGGACTTCTGCAGGGTTGGCTTCAGGGTCCAGCATTCACTGCCGTATAGGAGAACAGACTGAGTTTGGTTTGACGGGGGAGGTTGGAGTTCCGTACACTGGCCATGCCGCTTAGGGCCCTCCATGCAAGTGCCTTCCTCACTTTCAGATCTTGCTCGGTTGAGTTGACCCATGAGCCCAGGTACTTGAAGTCCTTGACTTCCTTCAGCACCGTGCCTCCTGTTGTTGTGAGAGGTGGATGTTCCGGTGAGATGTTGTAGGTGATAACCTCAGTTTTCTTGGCATTTAGCCAAGACATCACTTACTGCAAATCCCATGTCAATGGGATTTGCCAGCAGATGTCACTGTTTCACTGTGTTGCCTGTTTTCATTGTAGCTCAAAAGGCTTCCAAACCCCAAAGAAAACTTCAGACAATCCACTGAATGTTCAAAGTTCCGTTTTTTTGGGTGTAATTGAGATCATAAAACCTAAAAGAAAAAAGAAAAAGAAAAAAAAATGAAAATGAATGTCATAAAACCTTTAAAGTGGCACAGCCACACTTTTCCTCTCTTTTCCATACCCCCCCCCCCCCCTACCCCCTCCCCCCGAGACACCCCTCAGCTCCCACATTGAAAACCCCTGTTTTAGAACACCTAGAAGCGTCGATAGCCAGGATTAAAGGAGACCAGCAGCCATCTCAATGCTTCTCCTCCTCTGTCATTCAGGGCACAACGTGTCAGTAGCAAAGACAAGCAGCCATCTCAATGCTTCTCCACTTGTCTTTCAGCTGAAAGAGCTATGCTCTCTACTGAATGAAAACTACATGGAAGAGGATGACAACACTATCAGATGTGATTTCTCTCCTGCGTATTTGCAGTGGTAAGATTCAAGCATTGACATTTTCTCTCTTTTTTTCTCTATTTCTACAATTGACAATTTAGGCATTTAGCAGATAATATTGTATCCCTATATTTACTACAGTATGTAGCAATACATTGACATTGATAGCTTGAATCAGCACCCAATGCCATACATTTATAAGTTGGCCAGACTGACCAAAAGGTGGAGGCTTGTGTGGTGGAGGCCAGCAGAGAGCCGTATTTAAGCGGACCGTCTTGTTGAGGGAATGAGGTGTGATTGGAGTATGGAAGTGTGACGTAATGATCAGCTGAGATGTGAATGAATGAATGAAACTTTATTGACAGCCGTAGCCAGTTGATGACAAACAACAATTAAAAACATACAAAACAGTTACAAATAAATACATTGGTTCATAAAACTCTAAAACTCTCTCGTAAAAAAAAGAAGAAAATCTATAAGAGGCACTCGTACCAATGTTTCCACATCAAGGAGCGGTATCTAACAGTGCTAAACATGGGATTAGTCAACATCTTAATCACGTTGTTAAGTGACCCATCAAGTCTGCTTTTAAAGCTGAACATGAGGTTTCTCAAGAGAGCCTGGAAGGTGGTTAGACCAGAGTCGCAGAAGAGCTGACTAGCACTGCCACACCTAGGCTTCTTCAGGAGAATCCTGAGAGCATCGTTATAAGCCACCTTTAGCTTGCGCAGACTCTCTTTTTTATAGTTCACCCATAAGGGGGCTGTATACAGCGGGGTGCAGTACGCTCTAAATAGGTTCACCTTGACCTCAACTGAACAGTAGTGAAATTTCCTGGCTAACATATTGGCTTGGACATAGAGCATTCTATGCTGTCTATAGCCTACATGTCAGAATCATCTTCCATCTTATCTGTAATGATGTGCCCCGAATATTTACAGCTGCTACAAACAGAGAGGGTTTGATCCAACAAGTAGAACACTGGGAAATGCTGTTTCTGATCCTGCAGACTAGCTACCACCAAATGACTGCATCCACACAGTAGATTGCCAAATGCCGGGAGCGGCAGGCGTCTCTTCCTGGTTTTTAAACAGCTGGTGGATGGAAATGAAGCTCCACCCACGCTGCAACTTGCAGCGTACGGCCAGAAAACTGGAAACGCTTGCCTCCGCGGCAAGTGGAAGCCGTGCACGAGCTTAATTTTCCATCCACCAGCTGTCTAAAACCCAGAGACGCATATTTGGCATATCTGTGAATCTACTGTCTGGATGCACCCAATGAGGAATAGGAAGCTACGCTGATTGATACAATCAGCTGGCTGACAGATTACAGCTGAGGTGTGCAGACTCCCATGTCCCTGTATAAAGCTGTGCTTCGTTTATTTTTATACATGCAAAGAATGTATATCAAAATCTAAATAACATCATACGTCATACAAATAACAATTTATCTGGCCCATAGCACTTACCCTAAACCCTTAGATAGCATTTCTGTTGGATTATATAGCATTTGATACAGACTTATAGCATGTTATGTAGACAGCACTGTAATTGTATTGTATGTAGTCATAGCACGCCATAGTACACATGTATAGCATAGTAGTAAAGATGTATAGTTTATATGTATAAGTGTATGTATAGTTTCACTATATAGATATTCCACTGTTACTTTCTTAGCTTACGCATGTTTCATGATAAATACTTTTATGTGATGTATTCCCATGCTTTTGTTTTTGCTCAAATGTAAGTCGCTCTGGATTAAATGCCTAAATTGTAAATTGTAAATTGTAATCTGCGTAGTATAACTATAGCATCTATTTTTAAAAAGCGACAAATGGGGATACAGGGACTGAGTAGTGCTAGTGAGGTGAGGTGGTTGGCCAGCAGGGTGTTTTACTTAGCCCATTCTGACCTGAGATCAGATTCATACGAGGTTTCCGCCGGACACACACTGGTCTGATGAACCCATTCTGACCTGAGATCAGATTCTAAAAATGTCAGTCGCTCTTCGATTTTTCAAAAATAGCAGACCTACAAGCTCGTATCGCGCCACTCGGTGGCGCGATATGAGCTTGTAGATCTGCTATTTTTAAATAGCTAAAGCATAACATGATGCTGACACCAAAATGGGTGCCCGGTCAGAATGGGTTAAGGTCAGTGGTTCCCAAATTGGGGGTCAGGACACCCAGGGTCGATGTTTCAAATTAAATTTCAACGATCCAAACATGTTGATATGCATAACAGCAAAAATATTGATTTGTTTGACTTTACTAACTACTTAGAGGAGTTTAATTACTTTTACATTCCACATTGCTACACTTGGTCCATCGGTTAAATGCGTAATCTCTGCGTTTATGACAAAGTGCGGGTTTGTGTTCAAGGCTGCATGCTGCTTCAGCATCACCACACCACTTCACATTTATATACCGGTAATATATTTTCACATGCACATCTTTTCCCCCGTGGGAGCAACCTCCATAAGTCTCCCAAGGGTCCTATGGCAGTACACTGTTATGTCCTTTTGGTTACATTTGAACACTCAGCGTTAAAGTAATAAATAAGATTTGACTGCTAATGAGATACAGTGAGTACAGCCACCAGCTCTTCCTCTGCAGGGCTCTGCAGTCTCCTGGCTGGCTGACCCAGTGGCACTGTGGGGTGAGAGTCAACATCAACAAGAAGCTTGTGGGCTTCATCGCTGCCGTTCCTGCTAATATCCGCATATATGAGACGTGAGTACTGTAGTTAATGTAGTTGCGAACGCAGTGAGCACTAACTATGAGAACCTGCAGATCATGTCTGTCTGTCTGTGTGTCTGTGTGTGTGTCTGTCCCGCTGTGACACCACCCGCCCGCCACCAGAGGGCGCAGCTGTATCACACAAAACACACACGCACGCACGCACACACACACACACACACACACACACACACACACAACTTAACTTAACTAAAAAAAAACTTAACTTAAAATGAAAAAGAAAAAACTTAACTTAAAATGAAAAAGAAAAAACTTAACTTAAAAAAAACTTTAAAAACACTTAACTTCAAAAAACTTAACTTAAAAATAAAATCTTAAAAAAACAAAAAAACTTAACTTAAAAAAAAACTTTAAAAACACTTAACTTCAAAAAACTAAAAAAAAAACACAAAAAAGAGAACTTTAAAAATAAAACCTTAAAAAAAGTATGTAATTTATTCTAATTGTTGTTATTGCCATTTACAAGCTGCGTTCGCTTCCCGCGTTTGCGCGTCTTACTTGTATACTATACATCCTGGGCCCTATCTTGCCTTGCCGTACCCCATTATGCCTTTTTTTTACTATTTTGAAAAAGATTTTAAAATAGTTAGATAGGGTGCAGAAGATAATGGCCCCTATAGTCACTCCTTTCACTTCACTCTGCTGGCATGTGGTACTGAGACCAGGACCAGTGGTGGAGAAATAACAGCCCGTTTGCTCAATTACAGTACTGTACGATTTTGCAGTACCTTTTTACTTCTACTCCACTATATCTCATGGGCAAAAATTGCACTTAAAGGGACACTTCACCCTTTTTGCAAAATAATATATGTTAATGACGTTTAGAAGCTTTAGAACACTTTCCTGGGGGTCTTTATGTGTGTAATATGTGGTTTTAGATATTCTAGATTGTAGCAGTGAGCACAGTGTCTCTGATGTCATGGACACTGGGCTCACTACATTCCTGGACTACAATTCCCATAATTATTTGGTGCACTGCTACTCCTTGTGGATAGGGGGAGGGCTGTCTTACTGAGACAACATGTAGTCCAGGACGTAAGTCAGCCCAGTGTCCATGACATCAGAGACACTGTGCTCCCTGCTACAATCTAAAATATCTAAAACCACATATTACATACATAAAGACCCCCAGGAAAGTGTGCTAAAGCTTGTAAACGTCATTAACATATATGTTTTTGCAAAAAGGGTGAAGTGTCCCTTTAATTACAATTATTTGACATTGAAGCTTTTGTTACTAGTTACTTAAATATGGAAAAAATTACAATATTAATGGTTAGGATATCCAGCAGCCCCTCCTTTACCAACTGGAATATTAAAGTGGTGAACATTAATGCTTTACTAATTCTGAATACAATTGTACGTGTAACAGACTATAGGCCTATATTTCTACATTGTGTTATTGCTACTTTTAACCCATTCTGACCGGGCACCCATTTTGGTGTTAGCATCATGTTATGCTTTAGCTATTGAAAAATAGCAGATCTACAAGCTCATATCGCGCCACCGAGTGGCGCGATACGAGCTTGTAGGTCTGCTATTTTTGAAAAATCGAAGACACTTTTAGAATCTGATCTCAGGTCAGAATGGGTTAATAATGAAACTGTCAGGATGTAATAGACATTTTTAGAATCTGATCTCAAGTCAGAATAGTACTTGTTCCACCACTGTCCATGCAGTACCCACAACAACAGGGTGACAACAGAACGTCACGTTTTCTGCTTGTAAGTGTGCGCCTCAAAAGCAAGCCCCAGAGGCAGGCGTCCTGACAGAATGTGTTCCCAGGGAGAAGAGAGTGGCACGGGTTAACTTCCTGTGCGTCCACAAGAAGCTGCGCGTGAAGCGCATGAGTCCGGTTCTGATCCGAGAGCTCACCAGACGGGTCAACCTGCAGGGAGTCTTCCAGGCCGTCTACACAGCTGACGGAGTGCTGCCCTCACCGACGGCCACTGGCAGGTACTGTGGCAGGCTACTGCACACTGCAGGAACATCCTCCATCCTCATGTGTTCATTGTTAAAGGGATAGTTCAGATTTTTTTGAACTTAAGTTGTATGAAATACTTGCCATTAATATAGTGGTTGCAACTGTATTAATTGATTGCCTGAGTCCCATGGTGGGAGTTCTGCTCTGGTTTTGGTAAATTTTAAGTAGTTCCGGTCATTTTGTGGGGGGCACTGGGGCCAGGGCTCGACAGTGCGACTAGGTACTCGCATTTGCGACTAAAAATATCACCGTGCGAGTTGTAAAATTCAATTTGTAGCACAGGTGCGACTACAGGATTTGACCATTCAATCGTGATAAAGACAAGTCTCTGTCTACAGCAAGTGCACATTCTATAGTCGCGGTTCTATACCTAAATTTATATTTCTGAACGGCGGTGTCGTTCGCCGAAAAGAGCAGAGCTACAAGCTAACAACGTGTCGAGGCTCAATGCGGTGTTCATTTGAAGATCTGTCCCTTTGCTCCCACCGCCCCGCCCCTCCCTGTGTTGCTGCTCAGTTCTCTTCTCTGTCAGCAGCGGAGCGAACGCAGCTGGGTAGCACAGAAGACAGAAGGAGTTGAACCCCGACACGTTGAATACTAAAGTTATTTAGAAAGTTTGTAATGTTAAAACATCACTTGATATAACTTTTAACCAAACGTGGGTGAAACAGCGTGCAGCCGCGCACGTAAAGAGTGCATGTGCGCACGCACATGGAGTGGACGGATTGATTGATATACCAAAACAACCCTTGCTTAGCACTCGCTAAAAGCGTGTGCGCAGCACAATACGAATGACCGACCTGGCTGGATATATTAGTCCGTGGCTAGCTCAGGTCCAGTTCAGTTTCTGTAGCATTCCTAAGCCAATCATTTGATGATCTCTCTGCACAGGTGACACTATGGCTGCGCACACAGTTGCTGCGGCTCAGTGCTCTCCCGGTCGGTGCTTTGTATGGCTTGTTGTGTATTTGTTGTTTGTTCTATGTACTTTTTGTGAAGCGTACAACACCTACAGCCGGCAGGATCTCCTTAGGATAGGAGTTTGCCACAAGCGGAATGTTACAGCCGAGTTTCACCGCTTGCACAACACACCGGCGGACATCGCAAGGAGCCCCGGCTCGGTATGGTTTACTATCCCCGCCGGGAGGAGGCGAAGGCGGCGCGGAGAGAGGAGGCAGAAGCGGGGCTGCAGAGCTGGCGTGCTAGTCAGGCTACGGAGGCAGCCGCTCAAACCACCGCTTCCCAGCCTTTTTATCACAAACGCCAGATCCCTCGCTAACAAGATGGATGAATTGAGGCTACAGACTTCAGCGAATAAAACCGTGAAGGACTGTTGCATCATGTTGATCACGGAAACTTGGCTTCACTCACTCATACCGGACTCTGCTATCGAGCTGACAGGCTACACCGCACAGCGTCATGACAGGACGGAGAACTCGGGTAAGAGCAAAGGAGGGGGGCTCTGTATGTACGTCAATAACAACTGGTGTACAAATACAGTGATTGTAGATAGTCACTGCTGCCCGAACCTGGAGTATGTGACTGTGAAATGCAGACCCTTTTACTTGCCGAGAGAGTTTACCGTTGTCATGACGACGGCTGTTTACATTCCACCGGATGCTAATGCTAGCTTGGCTATCGGACAGTTACATGGCAGCATTAGCAGCCAGATGAGCAGACATCCTGACGCTGTACACATCGTAGCGGGGGACTTTAACCAGGCGGATTTGAAAGCAGCACTCCCCAAATTCCACCAGCATGTTAAATGTGCTACGAGAGGAGCTAACACTCTGGACAAGGTCTACTCTAACATCAAACTTGGCTACAGGGCAAAACAACTACCGCACCTGGGCAAGTCTGACCATTATGTCCCTGCTTTTAATTCCTGCATATGCCCCCCTAAGGAAAACTGCCCCCACCATCACAAAAACTGTCAAAACTTGGCCTGAGGATGCCTCTGAGCAGCTGCAGGACTGCTTCGACAGGACCAACTGGGAGGTTTTTGAACACCAGGACCTGAATGTGTTCACAGACAGTGTTCTGTGCTATATAAAAAATTGCACAGACAATGTCACAGTGGACAAACGCATCCGGGTCTACCCCAACCAGAAGCCCTGGATGACCCGGGAGGTCCAGCGGCTGCTGAAGGAGAGGAACACCGCCTTCAGGTCTGAGGGTAGGGCTAACTACAGCGCAGCCCGAACGAACCTGAGGAGAGGCATCAGAGAGGCCAAGGCTGACTACAGGAGGAAGATCGAGGACCATCTGGACAGCAACAACAGCAGGCAGGTGTGGCAGGGAGTCCAGCAGCTTACCAACTACAGGACTACCGTCGGAGCTGTCGAGGGTGACGTCTCGTTGGCAGAGGAGCTAAACACCTTCTTTGCCCGCTTCGAGGCAGAGCCACCGGAGGCAGCAACGTCACACCCCACGGTCCACAGCAGCTTCACCTTCACAGTGGAGGAGCACGAGGTGAGGCGCACGCTGCGGGCCATCAACCCGAGGAAGGCTGCAGGTCCTGACGGTGTCACTGGACGTGTACTGAAGGACTGCGCGGACCAGCTGGCTGGGGTCTTCACCAAGATCTTCAACCAGTCCCTCGCCCAGTCCACTGTCCCACTCTGTCTGAAATCCTCCACCATAGTCCCCCTGCCCAAGAAGCGCAACATCTCCAGTCTAAATGACTACCGGCCAGTCGCACTCACACCAGTGGTGATGAAGTGCTTTGAGAAGCTGGTCCGGGGTCACATCACATCACTCCTGCCCCGTGGCTTTGACCCCCACCAGTTCGCTTACAGGGCAAATAGATCCACAGAGGACGCCGTGGCCACAGCCCTCCATGCTGCACTGTCCCACCTGGAGCAGCAGGGGAGCTACGCGCGGATGCTCTTTGTGGACTTTAGCTCTGCTTTCAACACCATCCTCCCCCACAGACTGGTGGATGTTCTGGGGGAACTGGGTTTTCCACACAACACCTGCATGTGGATTAAAAGCTTCCTGTCTGGTCGCAGTCAGAGGGTGAGAGTGGGACAGCACGTCTACGTCCCTCAGCCTCAGTACCGGCTCCCCACAGGGCTGTGTGCTGAGTCCGCTGCTCTACACCCTCTACACACACCAATGCACCCCCGCCCACCGCAGCAACACCATGGTGAAGTTCGCGGATGACACCACAGTAGTAGGGCTCATCTCCAAGGGAGATGAGTCAGCCTACAGGGATGAGGTGGTGCAGCTGACGGACTGGTGCAGAGAGAACAACCTGCTCTTGAACACATCCAAGACCCAGGAGCTGGTCATAGACTACAGGAGGAAGAAAACAGTCATTCCACCCCTGTTCATTAATGGGGACTGTGTGGAGAGGGTGTCCTCTTGCCGGTTTCTGGGAGTCCACATGGAGGAGGGCTTGACCTGGAGCACGAACACCTCTGAGCTGCTGAAGAAAGCCCAGCAGAGGCTCTACTTCCTGAGGGTGCTCAGGGGGAACAACATCACACAGAGACTGCTGGTGTCCTTCTATCGGTGCTCCATAGAGAGCATACTAACGTACTGCATATGTGTGTGGTACACCAGCTGTACAGTGGCGCAGAGGAAAAAGCTCCAGGGGGTCATAAATACGGCACAGAAGATCGTTGGCTGCCCTCTCCCCACACTGGAAGAACTACACAGAGACCGCTGTCATAAAAAATCTCTGAACATTATAAAAGACACTTCCCACCCCGCTCACTCACTGTTTGAACTGTTGCCATCAGGCAGACGGTACAGAGTGATCAAGTCCAAGACCAACAGATTCAGTAACAGTTTCTATCCCACAGCGGTAGTTGCACTAAATGCTGCTAAAAAATGATCTGTTGCTGCGACACTTTTTAGTTTCTATTATCTATTATCTATTACCTTCTATTACTATTTATTATCTTAAGTACAATAAGGGTTTGTTGTACAAAGCTACACAGCTGTACACAGCTGAAAATGACATGCTTGTGCATTAGGGCTGCTGGGGTTGTGCAATAACAAGAAGTCATGTGTTTTTTGTTTTATCTTGTACAGTATGTTTTGTGATATGATGCACTGATTGGTTGGCACTTTTAATTTCGTTGTACACGTTGCAATGACAAATAAAGATCTATCTATCTATCTATCTATCTATCTATAACTCTAAATGCAACGCATTAGACTAGAGCTATGGACCAGAGCTAGTCAGTGGCCTCACTGGCCTGCATAACGAGCAACGTAAAAAAGGCAAAGATCATCACCACCACCATCTCCTTCCATCACGCCGAGGTGTAGCCTTATGTCCGATGTTCTGTCTGAACTGAAGGCAAGCAGTCAAAGCCAAGGAGAATGTTACATTACTAATTCACCATTGAGTAGCCTCTGCACTAAATGTCACACTCACATGATAGAAAAACACGAAGGAAAAAAAAATAACCGTGCACTCTCCCACAGTAACAAGGAAAAATAACCGTGAACTCTCCCACGGTAATAATGAAAAATAACCGTGAACTCTCCCACGGTAATAATGAAAAATAACCGTGAACTCTCCCACAGTAATAAGGAAAAATAACTGTGCACTCTCCCACAGTAATAAGGAAAAATAACCGTGCACTCTCCCACAGTAATAAGGAAAAATAACCGTGCACTCTCCCACAGTAATAAGGACAAATAACCGTGCACTCTCCCACAGTAATAAGGAACAATAACGTGCACTCTCCCACAGTAATAAGGAACAATAACGTGCACTCTCCCACAGTAATAAGGAACAATAACGTGCACTCTCCCACGGTAATAAGGACAAATAACCGTGCACTCTCCCACAGTAATAAGGAACAATAACGTGCACTCTCCCACAGTAATAAGGAACAATAACGTGCACTCTCCCACGGTAATAAGGAAAAATAACGTGCACTCTCCCACAGTAATAAGGAACAATAACCGTGCACTCTCCCACGGTAATAAGGAAAAATAACGTGCACTCTCCCACAGTAATAAGGACAAATAACCGTGCACTCTCCCACGGTAATAAGGACAAATAACTGTGCACTCTCCCACAGTAATAAGGAAAAATAACCGTTAACTCTCCCACAGTAATAAGGAAAAATAACCGTTAACTCTCCCACAGTAATAAGGAAAAATAACCGTGCACTCTCCCACAGTAATAAGGAAAAATAACTGTGCACTCTCCCACAGTAACAAGGAAAAATAACTGTGCACTCTCCCACAGTAATAAGGAACAATAACGTGCACTCTCCCACGGTAATAAGGACAAATAACCGTGCACTCTCCCACGGTAATAAGGACAAATAACCGTGCACTCTCCCACAGTAATAAGGAAAAATAACGTGCACTCTCCCACAGTAATAAGGAAAAATAACTGTGCACTCTCCCACAGTAATAAGGACAAATAACTGTGCACTCTCCCACGGTAATAAGGACAAATAACCGTGCACTCTCCCACAGTAATAAGGACAAATAACTGTGCACTCTCCCACAGTAATAAGGACAAATAACCGTGCACTCTCCCACAGTAATAAGGACAAATAACCGTGCACTCTCCCACAGTAATAAGGACAAATAACTGTGCACTCTCCCACAGTAATAAGGACAAATAACCGTGCACTCTCCCACAGTAATAAGGACAAATAACCGTGCACTCTCCCACAGTAATAAGGACAAATAACTGTGCACTCTCCCACAGTAATAAGGACAAATAACCGTGCACTCTCCCACGGTAATAAGGACAAATAACCGTGCACTCTCCCACAGTAATAAGGACAAATAACCGTGCACTCTCCAACAGTAATAAGGACAAATAACCGTGCACTCTCCCACAGTAATAAGGACAAATAACCGTGCACTCTCCCACAGTAATAAGGAAAAATAACCGTGCACTCTCCCACAGTAATAAGGACAAATAACCGTGCACTCTCCCACGGTAATAAGGACAAATAACCGTGCACTCTCCCACAGTAATAAGGAAAAATAACGTGCACTCTCCCACAGTAATAAGGAAAAATAACTGTGCACTCTCCCACAGTAATAAGGACAAATAACTGTGCACTCTCCCACGGTAATAAGGACAAATAACTGTGCACTCTCCCACGGTAATAAGGACAAATAACCGTGCACTCTCCCACGGTAATAAGGACAAATAACTGTGCACTCTCCCACAGTAATAAGGAAAAATAACCGTGCACTCTCCCACAGTAATAAGGAAAAATAACCGTGCACTCTCCCACAGTAATAAGGACAAATAACCGTGCACTCTCCCACTGTAATAAGGACAAATAACCGTGCACTCTCCCACAGTAATAAGGACAAATAACCGTGCACTCTCCCACTGTAATAAGGACAAATAACCGTGCACTCTCCCACAGTAATAAGGAAAAATAACCGTGCACTCTCCCACAGTAATAAGGAAAAATAACCGTGAACTCTCCCACGGTAATAAGGAAAAATAACCGTGCACTCTCCCACAGTAACAAGGAAAAATAACCGTGAACTCTCCCACGGTAATAAGGAAAAATAACCGTGCACTCTCCCACAGTAATAAGGAAAAATAACCGTGCACTCTCCCACAGTAATAAGGACAAATAACCGTGCACTCTCCCACAGTAATAAGGACAAATAACCGTGCACTCTCCCACAGTAATAAGGACAAATAACCGTGAACTCTCCCACAGTAATAAGGACAAATAACCGTGCACTCTCCCACAGTAATAAGGACAAATAACCGTGAACTCTCCCACAGTAATAATGAAAAATAACCGTGAACTCTCCCACAGTAATAAGGAACAATAACGTGCACTCTCCCACAGTAATAAGGAAAAATAACCGTGAACTCTCCCACAGTAATAATGAAAAATAACCGTGAACTCTCCCACAGTAATAAGGAACAATAACGTGCACTCTCCCACAGTAATAAGGAACAATAACGTGCACTCTCCCACAGTAATAAGGAAAAATAACCGTGCACTCTCCCACAGTAATAAGGAAAAATAACCGTGCACTCTCCCACAGTAATAAGGAAAAATAACCGTGCACTCTCCCACAGTAACAAGGAAAAATAACCGTGCACTCTCCCACAGTAATAAGGAAAAATAACCGTTAACTCTCCCACAGTAATAAGGAAAAATAACCGTTAACTCTCCCACAGTAATAAGGAAAAATAACCGTGAACTCTCCCACAGTAATAAGGAAAAATAACCGTTAACTCTCCCACAGTAATAAGGAAAAATAACCGTGCACTCTCCCACAGTAATAAGGAAAAATAACCGTTAACTCTCCCACAGTAATAAGGACAAATAACTGTGCACTCTCCCACAGTAATAACGAAAAATAACCGTGAACTCTCCCACAGTAATAAGGACAAATAACCGTGAACTCTCCCACAGTAACAAGGACAAATAACCGTGCACTCTCCCACAGTAATAAGGACAAATAACCGTGCACTCTCCCACAGTAATAAGGACAAATAACCGTGCACTCTCCCACAGTAACAAGGACAAATAACCGTGAACTCTCCCACAGTAACAAGGACAAATAACCGTGCACTCTCCCACAGTAATAAGGACAAATAACCGTGCACTCTCCCACAGTAATAAGGACAAATAACTGTGCACTCTCCCACGGTAATAAGGACAAATAACTGTGCACTCTCCCACAGTAATAAGGACAAATAACTGTGCACTCTCCCACAGTAATAAGGACAAATAACTGTGCACTCTCCCACAGTAATAAGGACAAATAACTGTGCACTCTCCCACAGTAATAAGGAAAAATAACCGTGCACTCTCCCACAGTAATAAGGAAAAATAACCGTGCACTCTCCCACAGTAATAAGGACAAATAACCGTGCACTCTCCCACAGTAATAAGGACAAATAACGTGCACTCTCCCACAGTAATAAGGAAAAATAACCGTGCACTCTCCCACAGTAATAAGGACAAATAACCGTGAACTCTCCCACAGTAATAAGGAACAATAACGTGCACTCTCCCACAGTAATAAGGAAAAATAACCGTGCACTCTCCCACAGTAATAAGGACAAATAACCGTGCACTCTCCCACAGTAATAAGGAAAAATAACCGTGCACTCTCCCACAGTAATAAGGACAAATAACCGTGCACTCTCCCACAGTAATAAGGACAAATAACGTGCACTCTCCCACAGTAATAAGGAAAAATAACCGTGCACTCTCCCACAGTAATAAGGAAAAATAACCGTGCACTCTCCCACAGTAATAAGGAAAAATAACCGTGCACTCTCCCACAGTAATAAGGAAAAATAACCGTGCACTCTCCCACAGTAATAAGGACAAATAACCGTGAACTCTCCCACAGTAATAAGGAAAAATAACCGTGAACTCTCCCACAGTAATAAGGAAAAATAACCGTGAACTCTCCCACAGTAATAAGGAAAAATAACCGTGAACTCTCCCACAGTAATAAGGAAAAATAAGCGACCAAAGTAAAGTTTCCAAACCTTTTGTGCCGAGTTTATATACATTATGTTATTTTGAGGGCTGCTAGCCCTCCTATATACAGCTTTTGTCCGCAACACAAACATTAAATACCATTGACAAAGGGAAAATGTACGTCATCTTGTCTCATTGGTGGTGATGTCATATCGGTGATGTCATAGCGGTGATGTCATGGTATAGGAGCGTCCTTCGCAAATGGACAGCCTGCGCAAATCTGAATTTCTACGCTCGCACGGCAACAGTTTATGTTGTGTAACGCTGTCAGGACCTGAGCTCCCGGTCAGCATAAATATCGTGCAAATTATCTTTAGACTTTCACTCATCTCGGTGTGTAGCATAGAGCTTTATCCCGAGGGAGTTTCTTCAGGTACGCGGCGTGAGCGAGTTAAGAGAGAAACGTAGAAGAGGGATTTATAGTACAAAAAGACTATTGTCCAACCTAGAACTCTCACCCGCGACACAGTCCATTTGACGATGAAAGCGAGGAGTGAGCCGCAATCGTTCCAGATTCGGGTCTCCCGTTCTCAGCGTCCACATGCCCGTGCCTCCACCCATCTCCATGAACCCATGAAGAGGAGCCACATCGACCTCTACGGCCAAACGCAGAGGAACGAGCAGGTCCATTCACCAGCCCCGTCAGCGAATAAACTGCTCTGTATAGCCAGCCAGAACCAAAGAGAGACGGATGAGCATGAATCCAACGGTCGTCAACAGTTTACCAAGAATGTAGCTCTGGCGGGAGAAGTGAAGGCAAATCGACCGAGTTACACAGGAAAGAAGACCCACATGTGCAAACGGTGTGATAAGAGTTTCAATCGGCCAAAGAATCTGAAGACACACCAGCGTGTCCACACTGGAGAAAAGCCATACGACTGTCAACAATGTGACAAGAGTTTCAGTGTGTCAGGTGACTTGAAGACACACCAGCGTATCCATACTGGAGAAAGACCATACCACTGTAAAGAGTGTGACAAGAGTTTCAGTAAGTTAGGTAACTTGAAGACACACCAGCGTATCCACACTGGGGAAAGACCATACCACTGTAAAGAGTGTGACAAGAGTTTCAGTCAGTTAGGTCATCTAGAGGTACACCAGCGTATCCATACTGGAGAAAGACCATACCACTGTAAAGAGTGTGACAAGAGTTTCAGTAAGTTAGGTAACTTGAAGACACACCAGCGTATCCACACTGGGGAAAGACCATACCACTGTAAAGAGTGTGACAAGAGTTTCAGTCAGTTAGGTCATCTAGAGGTACACCAGCGTATCCATACTGGAGAAAGACCATACCACTGTAAAGAGTGTGACAAGTGTTTCACTGTGTCAGGTCACTTGAGGACACACCAGCGTATCCATACTGGAGAAAGACCATACCACTGTAAAGAGTGTGACAAGAGTTTCAGTGTGTCAGGTGACTTGAAGAGACATCAGCGTCTCCACACTGGGGAAAGACCATACCACTGTAAAGAGTGTGACAAGAGTTTCAGTGTGTCAGGTGACTTGAAGACACACCAGCGTCTCCACACTGGGGAAAGACCATACCACTGTAAAGAGTGTGACAAGAGTTTCAGTGTGTCAGGTCACTTGAAGACACACCAGCGTATCCATACTGGAGAAAGACCATACCACTGTAAAGAGTGTGACAAGAGTTTCAGTGTGTCAGGTCACTTGAAGACACACCAGCGTATCCATACTGGAGAAAGACCATACCACTGTAAAGAGTGTGACAAGAGTTTCAGTGTGTCAGGTGACTTGAAGAGACATCAGCGTATCCACACTGGGGAAAGACCATACCACTGTAAAGAGTGTGACAAGAGTTTCAGTGCGTCAGGTGACTGGAAGACACACCAGCGTATCCATACTGGAGAAAGACCATACCACTGTAAAGACTGTGACAAGAGTTTCAGTGTGTCAGGTAACTTGAAGACACACCAGCGTATCCATACTGGAGAAAGACCATACCACTGTAAAGAGTGTGACAAGAGTTTCAGTGTGTCAGGTGACTTGAAGAGACATCAGCGTCTCCACACTGGGGAAAGACCACACCACTGTAAAGAGTGTGACAAGAGTTTCAGGCAGTTAGGTCATCTAGAGGTACACCTGCGTAGCCACACTGGAGAAAAACCATACCACTGTAAACAGTGTGACAAGAGTTTTAGTCAGTTGCATAGTCTTAAGACACACCTGCGTAGCCACACTAGAGAAAAAAACATACAACTGTAAACAATGTGACAAACGTTTCAAGTTAACTGACTCGAAGAGACACCAGTGTATCCAGTCTATGTAATTGTTGTAATCCCATGTACTGTGTGTGTGTGTGTGTGTGTGTGTGTGTGTGTGTGTGTGTGTGTGTGTGTGTGTGTGTGTGTGTGTGTGTGTGTGTGTGTGTGTGTGTGTGTGTGTGTGTGTGTGTGTGTGTGCGCGCGCGCATGCACAGGCTTTAAAACCGTTTTGCGTGTTTGTGTAAACACAAACATTGAAGATGAAGGTGAGGACGCAAATTCTCATTGGCCGGACGAGATGATGTATGATAAGAGCGCCCCTCACTTCACACGGGTGTGATTTTTATTTTTTAAACCTCTGAGGATTTAGAACGGTGGTGCTCTAAACTAGCAGATCTACAAGCTCACAGCGTGGCACGAACATTGTACATCCATTTTTTAATATTTTAGTATTTCTAAACTCAAAATGTTGTTGGCTTCCATTCAAAATGACTTGCAGGCATCATTGTCATGTTGTCGCTTCCAGGGCTCGACAGTGCGACTAGGTACTCGCATTTGCGACTAAAAATATCACCGTGCGAGTTGTAAAATTAAATTTGTAGCACAGGTGCACATTCTATAGTCGCGGTTCTATACCTACATTTATATTTCTGAACGGCGGTGTCGTTCGCCAAAAAGAGCAGAGCTACAAGCTAACAACGTGTCGAGGCTCAATGCGGTGTTCATTTGAAGATCTGTCCCTTTGCTCCCACCGCCCCGCCCCTCCATGTGTTGCTGCTCAGTTCTCTTCCCTGTCAGCAGCGGAGCGAACGCAGCAGGATAGCATGTATTGGTAGCACAGAAGACAGAAGGAGTTGCTAGGACCCCGACACGTTGAATACTAAAGTTATTTAGAAAGTTTGTAATGTTAAAACATCACTTGATATAACTTTTAACCAAACGTGGGTGAAACAGCATGCAGCCGCGCACGTAAAGAGTGCACGTGCGCACGCACATGGATTGGACGGATTGATTGATATACCAAAACAACCCTTGCTTAGCACCTCGCTAAAAGCGTGTGTGCAGCGCAATACGAATGACTGACCTGGCTGGATATATTAGTCAGTGGCTAGCTCAGGTCCATAACTCTAAATGCAACGCATTAGACTAGAGCTATGGACCAGAGCTAGTCAGTGGCCTCACTGGCCTGCATAACGAGCAACGTAAAAAAGGCAAAGATCATCACCACCATCTCCTTCCATCACGCCGAGGTGTAGCCTTCTGTCCGATGTTCTGTCTGAACTGAAGGCAAGCAGTCAAAGCCAAGGAGAATGTTACATTACTAATTCACCATCGAGTAGCCTCTGCACTAAATGTCACACTCACATGATAGAACAGCAAGATAAAAACGGATAGTCTGTCTGTCCATCCATTCACAAAATGAATTGACTATATCTATCTGCATTAAACTAATAGTCTATCAGTATAAAAACAAATTGATTATATAGATTATATAAAAAATATATGATATCCAGAGGAATATCAATATTGTGATCATTTCTGAAAAGATATTGTGATATAATATTTTGTCATATTGCCTGCCCCTACCTCATATCACTTTATTAAAAAAAATCACACTTGTATGAAGTGAGGGGCACTCTTATCATCATACATCATGATTTAATTTACGTCATATTTAGCGGAATTTTGACCTAATTTCTCCGTTCATTGTAAATGGCAAATATTGAGACGTGTGGGGACTAAAGCTGTATATAGGAGGGGCTAGCGCCCCTCAAAAACACATTATTTGATAACTTTTCATTGTGCTCCTAAAATAATTTGTGTGCTACTAGACTTTTCAACTTAGGCGCACACGTGCTACTTGGAAAAATGCTAAGCGTCGAGCCCTGACTGGGGCCACACAGTAAAAGTAAATTAATCCACAAAACGAACGTAATTTGTATTGTTGACCTATTTCTAAAATATTAGCGTGACTTTCGTTCAACTTTGACCCCTCTATCACATGGAACTATTTTTTGGGCGTAGTGATATGGACATAAAAAGCATAGTTCTGTGTGATAGAGGGGTAAAAAAGAACGAAAGTTGCACTAATATTTTAGAAATAGGTCAACAATACAAATGACGTTAGTTTTGTGGATTACTTTACTTTTACTGCGTGGCCCCCAGTGCCCCCCACAAAATAACCGGAACTACTTGATATTTCACCAAAACCAGAGCAGAACTCCCACCACAGGACTCTGGCAATCAATTAATACAGTTGCAACCACTATATTAATGGCAAGTATTTCATACAACTTAAGTTAAAAAAAATCCCTTTAAAGCATGCTTTGGCCCGTGTGCCCATTTTTCCATGGGTCACAAATACATATCCACACTTTGTTTTGGTTGCATTTCGTATTCTTTTATTTATTAAAGAAATCACACATTATTTAAGAAATCTTGATTTTCGCATGTATGCAGATCACACATCTTGTCAGCTTGAATGTTGGCTATTTTTGCTTGGGACCAATGATTTAATGATGCAATTTGTAACGTAGTAATAGTATTGTCCTGCCCGGATTCGAACTCGGGTCAGAGAATAGAACATCACCTACTACGAACATGTAGTAACATACTCTACCATACAGATTGGTTAAAATAATATTAGGCTATAGGCTATTCACTAGTTTTAACTCTTACACTTTGAAATAGATAAATGAACCGTAATTAATTCTACTGTGTAAGAGCTGGTATAAACCAGGAGGTTTGGACTGATCAGCATTCATTCAGTTCATTCAAATCAAAGTGCAAACTGATACTGGAATACCAAGAACTTTACACCATGATTGAAACTAAGAATACTAATGCACACCGGTATTCTAATTATTCTGCTCATCGGTTTCTATCTATTCTGCGGCTCTGCACTAAATTAAATGTGAAAATACGTTAGCAAGGGTCCTTATCCTCCTATAATGTTCATTTGGTTGGAGGTCATTGACACAAAAACTAATTTAAGATCCTCAGCAAAGCTTTATGAATAAATTGTAACCATTTCTAAACCTTATATGCACCAACAGATGTCTATAGTGTACTAATTAGGCTACATAGCCTGTGTGTGTGTGTGTGTGTGTGTGTGTGTGTGTGTGTGTGTGTGTGTGTGTGTGTGTGTGTGTGTGTGTGTGTGTGTGTGTGTGTGTGTGTGTGTGTGTGTGTGTGTGTGTGTGTGTGTGTGTGTGTGGTGCACTAATTAGGCTACATAGCCTAAAGAACAACAAGTCTTGTGTGTGTGTGTGTGTGTGTGTTTTAGATACTGGCATCGTTCTCTGAACCTGCGTAAATTGATGGACGTGAACTACCCAGGTCAAAGACAGAACATGGCCCTGCAGAGAGCTCTCAAACTCAACCGCTTGCCTGAGGTTTGCATACAGTGCCACCTTGTGGCAAAATGCGTTTCACTACACATTGGCCCACACAGCCATATCAGACCTATGTGACTAAGAGGAATAAAGTAAAGTAAAACCGCACATACATGTATCTTCATGGGCGGAAATACCGTAGACACCTTTAAATTCATTTTTTTTTTAATATACCGCGATTTTTGCAACCCATTCTTTCACCCAGTGTCAATTATCTAATGTAATCCAAGGAGCTACACTTCCTGTGCCAACTTGGGGGGGGCAGCGGACTGACCTCATGCTTCCTTCTATGCATGAGGAGTCAAGCTGCTTCTTTTCACCTGACAGAGGGGAGTTCGCCCGGCCGGACGTAGCGCGTGGAAGGAACACGTTATTCCGACCAGTTCCTTTCCCCTCCATCAGGCACCCCGGCTGGCCAGGGGGATGTAGCTTAGAGAGACCAGGATTACTCAGGCTAGGGGACACAGGGAGAACATGCAAACTCCACATAGAAAGGCCCTTTCGCCAAACCCCACCTCAGGGATACACGTGCCCCTATATATACACATACCTTAGACACCTGAAAAAATCGCAGTAGTGAATATATCGACCAGTTAAAGGGACACTTCACCCTTTTTGCAAAATAATATATGTTAATGACGTTTAGAAGCTTTAGAACACTTTCATGGGGGTCTTTATGTGTGTAATATGTGGTTTTAGCTATTTTAGATTGTAGCAGTGAGCACAGTGTCTCTGATGTCATGGACACTGGTCTCACTACCTTCCTGGAATTCCCATAATTCGTTGGTGCACTGCTCCTCCTTGTGGACAGGGGGAGAGCTGTCTTACTGAGACAACATGTAGTCCAGGAAGGAAGTGAGCCCAGTGTCCATGACATCAGAGACACTGGGCCCACTGCTACAATCTAAAATATCTAAAACCACATATTACACACATAAAGACCCCCAGGAAAGTGTTCTAAAGCTTCTAAACGTCATTACATTATGTTTTTTGCAAAAAGGGTGAAGTGTCCCTTTAATGTTGTCAAATGTTGTCAATGTTTTGGGACTTTTTCTACAGCTATAGGCAAGCACGTACCTTACCATATTTACCGTTTCCTATATATGCTGCCTTGTTTTTCTGGGTTTTCTTCAAATACCTCAAAGTAAACATATCTGTGCCATGTTTGCGCTATCCTCCTCTCACCCAGGTGACCAAGACACCAGGCCTGCGCTGTATGACGAGGCAGGATGCTCCGGGGGTACATTCTCTCCTACAGGGACACCTCCAGAAGTTCCACCTGAGCCGCATCTTGTCTCTGGAGGAAGTAGAACACTGGCTTTTACCAAGGGAGAACGTGATTGACACCTATGTTGTGGAGGTTCGTCGGTGTCAAAAAGGTGTTTTCACTGGTTTAAATAAAAAACAACTAAAAACTAATAAAAGACCCATTAGGCAGCCTCTATGGGGCTATGGAGGTCCTTACTCCCAACTGGACCAATGTGGTTTGAACTGAAGAACCATCCCTTTGGCCTTTTTTTGATTGATTGAAATATTTATTAACAGTTTGTAGAATTTACAGTACATTTTAAGCACAAACTCAATACAAAGCCTAATTTGTTACTACTAGAGGAAAGGGGTCACTGGTCATCTAAAATCATAGGGTTCATTCAGCATGGAGTGCATGACGTTAAACAGCCAATGAAGTCTTTGACAAGGCAATTAAGCTGGAACAAGGATTTGGAGAGTATTTCACAGCCATTGTAGCCTACTCATTGTACAGGGTGACTCATAAGAGGAGATCCAGCCTTCACACTGATGAAGGCTGGATAGCCATTTGTCTCCTGTTCAAAATGTCTTGGTGTGTGCGACCCAAGGACCCCCAGTTTGACATGCATAGTAGTCTACAGATCCCCATTGAATGGCATTTCTATCTCTGAGACGCCAATTTATATTGTGAAATCAATGTAGTCCGCTTGGTTCCGTTTGTACACTCTCAGAGTTCCAGACCGATTAAGGGTCCATTTGGTTCAAAACTATCATTTAGCTGGGGGGACCCCCTGGAACTCCCTCAAAGGACCCCTGGGGAACCACTGTTCTAAGATATGGGACCAAAATGCTGAACGGATTGACATACTGCAGCCCCCCTCTCAGCCCCCTCTCTCTCTCTCTCTCTCTCTCTCTCTCTCTCTCTCTCTCTCTCTCTCTCTCTCTCTCTCTCAGGGCAGTGATGGCGTCCTGACAGACGTGGTGAGTTTCTGCACTGAGTCCAGCAGGGTGCTGAACCACCCGGTGCACAGCAGCCTGCAGACTGCCCAACTCCTCTACTGTGTGTCTACTGCTACACCGCTGCTCAGTCTCATGGAGGACACACTGGTTCTGGCCAAAACTGTAAGTGAGTGTGTGTGTGTGTGTGTGTGTGTGTGCGTGTGTGTGTGTGTGTGTGTGTGTGTGTGTGTGTGTGTGTGTGTGTGTGTGTGTGTGTGTGTGCGTGCACGTGCGCGTGTGTGTGTGTGTGTGTGTGCGTGCGTGTGTGTGCACACGACTGCGTGTGTGTGTGTGCCAATTCATTCATTGTATATGTCGTAGATGATTAAAATGTTTCTCACGGTTGTGCATAAATAAATCCATTTCACATGCTGTGTGTAGGCTGTGTGTAGGCTGTGTGTAGGCTGTGTGTAGGCTGTGTGTAGGCTGTGTGTAGGCTGATCACGGACACTGGTGCTGTGTAGCTTTATGTACATGATAAAATCCTCAGTGTTCAATTAACAGTATGGATTTAATTTACTGTGCACTAACACACATGTGAAGGCAGTAGAAGTGCCAGCCTGGTCATTTGGTGACCTTAAATATCTTATTTTAATAGTACAGTATTTTTTTAATAGAAAACTAATTTTAATTATTTTACTACCAAAAGCCATAACAGTATTGTTTCCACCAGGCCGAAGGCATGGGGAGAGAGTATATGTTTTGCATTCCGTCCGTGTGTGTGTGAGTCCGTGTGTGTGTGTTAACAGCTAATCTCCGGCACTGTTAACCCGGTCGATGCCAAATTTTGCACACACACTCCCTGGATGCCAACAATGAACCTCTGCTCCAAATTTTCCAGAACGGCCTGTTATAGCGCCACCAGGAGTCCGACTTTTGTAAAACACATTTTTTGATATTACAAAAATCCCACAAATCGTTACACAGTATCTCTATAGTCATGTGTTCAAGACGGATCTGTCTGATATTTCTAATTGGCATTCATTGGATTTCAAAGTTTGCAGGAATGGCCCGTTTTGAACAAAAAGCCTCAATTCATGAACAAGTGCAAGTTACGTGAATTATTTCACAGACTTTCCTACTAGGCTGAGGAATATATCCCACCCTTTTCACATTGGCCTGTTATTGCAAAACACATTTTTGGAACAAAATGCCTCAAATCATCCAATTGCCATCCAAGGCGTAAGAGGAAATGTCACCCTTTTCACATTGGCCTATTATAGCTCCACCAGGAGGCCACAACCTGACCTGCCCTGGCGGAGACCTGTGCCCCGAGGCGCACTTTATAATAAATATATGAACTCAATTGGAAGTCGAACATGTGTTCTCTCTCCTGATTGGTTGCAATGTGTAACCCACCACATTCCTGCAGAGACCGGATGAGACAACAAATAAACTCTAATAAACATGTGATATCTCTCTCTTTGACAGAAAGGGTTTGATGTCTTCGTTGCATTGAATGTGATGGAGAACATTGGCTTTCTAGAGAGGCTCAAGTTCAACATTGGTGACAGGAATTGCCACTATTATCTGTACAACTGGGCCTGTCCTAACATAAACCCAGATAAGGTACAATATGAATACTGTAATATGTCAGCAACAAAGAGTCAGAATGCTAAGTATAGTGTGACACTATTGAGTGTCGTTTTCACAGTTAACCTATTTTATTTTTATTCATTTTTATTATTATGAATATTGAGATTGTGCTACAAGTAAATTCTAGTGCAGTATTCAAGTTGAGGGAATCATGTATTTATTCATTTCAACTGTGATTTCTTTCTTTCAACTGTGATTATTAGACACCAGTAGTTAATTTAAATGATTTACACAATCTATTTGTTTTCCAGGTTGGATTGCTGTTACCCGGGTAAATTCACACCTGAGAGAGGAACCAAATGAGGACTGGTGCAGCGCAAAACATAAAAATGCAACACTTTTGTTTATGTCTTTAAACTCTTTCTAAGTTTATACTTATACTACAATTTTCCTAGACACCGATGATTATAATCCACTGCCATTATTTCCATCCACTGAAACACATCTGCAAGATAGCAAATTAGATTTTACCCAAAGGCCCCACGAACATTGTCATATTCCTGCAACAGTCCCATATTATTCAACACCTGTGAAACAAGTGTGTGTGTGTGCGTGTGTGTGTGTGTGTGTGTGTGTGTGTGTGTGTGTGTGTGTGTGTGTGTGTGTGTGTGTGTGTGTGTGTGTGTGTGTGTGTGTGTGTGCGTGCGTGCGTGCGTGCGTGCGTGCGTGCGTGCGTGCGCGCGCGCCACTGTGTGCGCATCCATGACTGGCAGGGATAATTGGATGGATGGATAAGTGTGTGTACTGTATCACCACATACATTGGTGCAAAAAGCCTACTTTTCTAGACTTTGGTATCTTCTAACCAGAGGCAAAAAACATGTCTTAAAACATTTAGAATAATAATAATGTCCCCACTTTCCCCAAAGCCTGCGAAATAAGAAAGCTTCCAAGATGTGTTATAGATTGGGACAATGACCCTTGGCAGGAGTAAACACAACTGAATCAATTATCCCCCAACACATTATGTCCCCACATTACCCTGTTAAGCAGTCAGGAGAAAGAGGAATGCTGCTGATAGTAGTCAGGACAACATGCTGTGTCATTTTAGAGTTAAGTTATTACTGAATGTTATTCCCTCCCTCTTATCTTTTGAAACACAGCAGCGTGCTTTATTTGCTCAACTCAATCCCCAAACATTTGCCTTTTTAAGGCTTGAGTTCTTAGGCATGGTGAGGTCGTCTAGAACTAATCTACGTTGCTACACTAACAAGTCTACATGGGAAAACCATGACATACAGTAGGCCTAGGCTTATAGTTTAACTTGTAAATCATAACAGCTCAAAACTTTGTTATACATGCAGTAGGAGGTGCTAAAATCCCACAACTACGATGTACATTTTATGTGAAATATGAATTGAGTGGTATAGTGGCTTTAGAATAGCAGATTGTCTCTTATCTGTGACTGTGTATACATTATTTGTGAACTTGGAATAAAATGTGTCATGTTGGATTTTTAGAAATACATACAATAAAATACATTAATATTATTGTATGAGAGTGAGAAACAAGTTCTTCACTAAAATAAATAATATAGTGAATTTAGTCCACTCAACTTAAATTAATTTAATTAATTAAAAAGGTCTCTGATAACTAAATAGAAAATCTTGAAGAATCACCCTAGCAAGAGCAAAATACAAAAGCAACTAGAAAAACTACTATAGAGATCATGTGTACCGATTTGCGTGAAATTTGGATAAAAGGAGTAGTATAAAAATAATCTTTTACATAAGTCCTGGTGGCGCTATAAAAGTTGTTTTGAGGTTAGGCTTCTGGTTTAAGGACTTCAGTGTTTTGTACCATACATAAGTACAGAACAAAGAATGTTTGCTTTCGCCATCTTTGTTGAAGAAGAGTCTGGGCAATTAAGATTTAGTTTGACTAGAAACACTAAGGTCACATTCATACCAGAGAGCTTTGCTGCGATTAAAACGAATCCTGCTGCGCATTGTCAGAAAGTGCGCTTCGTTTGGCAGGTGTGAAGGCTCATTCGAATCCTAATGCCCAGCAAATAACCGCATTTTACTCCGCCCAAAAACGTGGGTTTCGCTTCGCTTCGAATCGCACTTGACTACGATTCGGTGCAGGTGTGAATGCAATCCGCAGTAAATAAAGGAAATGAAGCAAACATAATGTGGCGGGTGAGGAGCTGAACACAGTTGGAGACGGAGAAGGCATATTTTACGCAACGCAAAGATGTCCCGTTACTGTGGATAGACGTGGTCGAATAAGGAGACTGAAGCCCTGATCGAAATGAGGACATTAATCAATTGCTTAAGAAAACACATAAAAACACTGCAGTGTATTATAGCCTACATAATATTCTGTCTGTCTGTGCGTGCCGTAAACATGGAGTGCTGTCACTGTGTGGGACTGGGGAGTTATATCAGTGCGCTCATGCAGCGCTGTGCTGCATGCCCAAAAGAACAGTGTGTGGCGGCTGCGTGCGTAGAGAGGGGGGGGGGGTCCCAGACGGCACGACACATGCACGTTATGAGTGTAATTTTATCACCATAGATTTCACTGTGTAGGCTATAGTTTATGAATGGAACACATTGATAAAGGTCCCCCCTGCTGCGTTTCCAATTGCTGCGAATGACAGTGTGAAGGCAAACCGCAGCCAATTAAATATGCAAGAATCCCAATTTCCCCGCCCATGCGGATCTGAGTCTACCGAAGTATTAGGTGAGAATCTGACCTTAGTGTCTTGCTTAATCTAGTCACCTCTGAGGTAAGGTTACTGGAGATCAATGCTTAAAGTGTGATTACCTTTGAGGTGATTAAGTATACCCATGAGTTATGTGTCAGTGTCGGTGTCACTGTCAGTGTCACTAGTTAGTAGTTACTGTGTTTCTGCTTTCATCATTTCCTCACGAGCTTTCGTCAGATTAACGGTAGGCCCTACGTATGTATTCCCCTGAGCGTGTTTGTCATGACAAATATATTTAGTCTGACTGCTTGCATTTAATTTAGAAGACAAAACTCTGCCTACAAGCTCAGTGTATAGTGCGTTTGAGTCCTGTTCTAGAGTGATTCTTACAGTAAATTTACATTACAGTAATGGGTTAAATTTGATATATGGTGGGTCAAGCCCCCAAGTCAATGTCCTCTTCCGCCCATCAGGAATCACAGGCTGACTTCTGGTGGTCCCTTGGCTGGTAGGCCTACTATTCGAGTTCCACATCATGCCTGCAATTTGACCTGTAGAACCGAGCCTGAAGTCATTGCAGAGAACTGACCCCTCAAGCGCTCATCATGACCATCTGAGCAGCCATCAGCTGGGAATTTACCCTGCAGGCCAGTGGGATTAGATTTTAAGAAGATCCCACTCCTCCAGCCAGCTGGAGTACTTGAATGCAGAGTACTGTAACTGTCGGGCTTCTCTCCTCAGGTGCTTGCCAGCTGTTGTTCAGCCAAGCCTTACAACTGTCCAAGTGTCCAGAGCTGATGCCGAATACCATTCAGGGCGTTGACTAGGGGTTGACCTGTTCCAGTCCAATCCCAGACCCGGTTGAGGGTCACTGTCCTACTTTCTCTACACAGCCTCTGAGACTGGGAAGTTGAGGTTTCGGGGGGTGCAGGAATGACACTGGCCGTCATTCTCTGTATTAGTGTCAGCTTGGAGAGCTGATAGCTTTTGTGTTCCATTCTTTGAGGCACTGGGTGATCATCAGTGTCATTCAGGTCACAGTTCTAGTATAGCCGGCTTTCCCCTTTCAGCTTGGCCTATCTGGTCAAGTCAGTGATCAGGTGCTGATCCAGCCGTGCTCTCTGTCCTTGTCACAAGATGGCACTGTCTCGCCAATGTCACCATCAAATTATTGTGTCATAATATTCCACCCACTCTCTTATTCTGGTGTATGGGGACCTGCCACTGCCAGCTGTACTACTTGTAGAGCATCGTAGAGTGTAAGGAAACGCAGGTCAGCAAAAGTTCCCAACAAAGCTCTCCTTTTCTCTCCTCATACAGTAGATTTATTATGGCATCCTCTTGGTAGTTATCCAAAACCAAAATCTCTGCTTTAAGTTGGCCATAAGGGAAGCAGCTTTTCTGTTCCTCTGGGCAGACGTCTGACAGGATCTTTAGTACCTGCATGCATGGATGCATGGATATTAGTATACTGTATGGAGCCCGTCTTTGTTGTAGGGTAAATAATGAATTAACTCCTCTAGGTGGCATGCCACCGCTGAAGAGCATTGGATGACAGAGTACAGCATCTCGGCAGAGTACAGCATCTTGCAATGGGTCTGGTCCACAAGATTCGATACACCACCAAGATACCCATGTACGTGTCTAAATACTTCACTAAGATACCCATGTACCTGTCTAAATACTTCACTAAGATACCCATGTACGTGTCTAAATACTTCCTTAATGTAAACGAAGTCCACACCCACAACACCAGAGGGAGTGCAACAAACCATGTACAACCCAGATTCGGCACAAACAAGGGACTAAATTATTTTCGCTCCTATGCCACCAAAATGTGGAACGCCCTACCAACAGTCATTAAGACATGTGAATCCCTTGACTCCTTCAAAACCGCTCTCAAAGGGCACCTACGGATGGCTGCAATTCGAAACTGGCCTCTGTAAAATCTGAATCCCCCCCCCCCCGCCCCATTTCCCCTCACTGTATATACATGTATCTTTTCCCTTTTGGCTTCCTATATGATGAATTCCTGTTCTGTTCTTTAGCTACATAGAAGTGTCTATTTGTATGTCTCTAAATGTTTTGATGAATTGAACAATGTGGACCCTGTTGTAAACAAGTGTAATGCTTAATTGGGTCGTCCACTCACAGTTAACAGTCTTTGTATTGAGTTTGTGCTTAAAATGTACTGTAGATTCTACAAACTGTTAATAAATATTTCAATCTGAATCAATCAATCAATCAATGCCTGTGGTCCCCCCTGGAGCTGCTGGTGGTTGTGGTCCCTGGAGTGCAGTGCCTGTCTGCAGGCTTGGAGCAGTGTTGTTCACTCTCTCAATGGAGGCATAATAGGCTGGATCATCTAGTGTCCAGGTGGGCGTGGTTTTGAGGTTAGGGTTAGGCATAGTGTTTGGGATGTTTTAGGGTTAGGTTTAGGCATATAGTTTTTGTGATTTTAAGGTTAGTTCAGTCAAGACAACTCATGAATGGATGAAATATGTATTGAATATAAAATGAGCAATGGATATTTATTATGGTTTGGCGATGAATTGGATCTGCTTTTTAGGTACTCTGATCAAGCGCATCAGTCCCAACCATAGGGACTCCGAATTCCGTACCTAAACAGCAGATCCAAAACGACAGGTGGTAGCTGGGGTGGAGGAGGGTGAGCAGCATGTCTGTGACAGGCTCGCCGCTCATTTGTAGGTTTAGGCCAGGTTTAGGCATAACCATGCTCGCCTGGGAGAAACACGAAAGAAAGTGTTCTAGTAGCATACTGCCGGCCTGCCGCTAGTGACACCTGGTGTGGAGGAACATAATATGCATTTAATTGCTCTCTTTTAGTAAATGGTAAATGGTGCATTTATATAGTGCCTTTATCCAAGGCGCTTTACAGAGATTGTGCATCACATTCACACATTCACACACCGATGCCAGAGGAAACCATGCTGCAAGGCAACAACCTGCACATCGGGAGCAATTAGGGGTTCAGAGTCTTGCTCAAGGACACTTTGACAATAACTCTGGGGGAGCCCAGGATCGAACTGGGAACCTTGTGCGGTTGCCATCCAGTCACCATGAGCCACTGCCTATGAGGGACGGGAAGGGGCGTCCCTCATAGTAGCCCTCCCTCATAGTAGCTTGATGAGATTTTGCTGCACGGTCACGGTGCACCATCAGTCAAGCCTCACCAACACATTCTCATCTAAAACACCTTTTCATGTCAAGGACCCCCAAATTAATAGTAGGCAGCGGTGGCCGAACGGTTTGCGGAGCGGTCTTGATATCGGAAGGTGGCTAGTTCGTATCCCCGGACCGGCACGTTAAAATTACCACCGTTTAAGTGCCCTTGAGCAAGGCATTGAACCCCTACCATGAAATGTTCTATGAGCTTAGTCCAGTTACCCTGCAGGGTAAACATGGTAACTTTGCTTTGCTTTGCTTAGGCTATATATTTGGCCACACAGTCCCCCATTGGAAAATATTTGGTGAGCAGGAGTCAGGACCCCCTACAAGATTGTTAAAATGTTAAAATCTGACAATGTTTCCCAAACAGTGGGTCGGGGACCCATTTTTATGGGTTGTGAGTAAATACGTACGTCTGTTTTATTGTTATACATTGTTTTATTGTTGTATACTTGATTGTTATTATTGTTATATTGTCGTACAAAATTGCACATTGACACAAATATAACATCATCCTGCTTGCAGTTGCACTAAAGGCATGGGCCTAAAAAAGGCATAAAAGCTCTGTGTGAAGTAGACTACACTACAGTATAATTTACTATAATTTAATAGTACATAGCCTATTTCCAGTTTTCAATAGGCTACTGTCATTTTTACTCCACTTGATTACACAACACGTCTACCTTTCAGATTTTGATTATTAATATATAGTTAAACGTAGCCTACATTAACCATGCATTACTGCCATTTTTTATGTTTGAGAATATTTTTTATTTTTTAATGTAGGCCAATATTTTGATGTTTTTTGACTTTTTATTTTATTTTTTTAATAAGTACCACCGCTGGCTGCAGTAGGCCTGGCTCTGTGTATCTGTTGAACACACATAGGTTGAACATGAACCAATAATGCACGCTCAGCAACAAGGGGCGGAGTTTCCACTTTTGAAGTGAGTGTGCGGTGTGCGCGCCGCTCACTACTTCAGCAGGCAGACAGTCAAAACGTTAGAGCAGCAGGCGGTGGTACCGTGGCACTGTTTATTTACCTACTACTGTACCTATGTTTTCGTCTCGTCGTGAAGCTTGCAGAGTGGCGCAAGGAACATATCGGGAAGTCTCTTTTCAAAGAGAAGTTTCCATATGTTTTTGTTGAAGCCTGTCTCCTCCCGCGCGGTTTGGAAAACAACACAAAGCCTTTGCTGTCTTCATCGCATGCCGTGTCCGTATGTTGCATTTTCCATGACTTTATTTTCATTTTCTGAAATATAGCTTCACGCCGTCTTTTCGAGATATATATTTGAACTGTCAGTCTGCGAAAACGTATCAGTCCAGTGACTCCAGTCTCCACAGGTTTCCAGGATAGCCCATACTGCTTTTACTGGGGAATGTTGTTTTGCTGAGCAACATCAAACGATTACGGGTAAGTTGAAGTAAAGTTAGTTACATGCATTTATTGTATGCATTCTATGTCATGTTGTTACTGTGTATGACGACAAAACTGAAACTGTATTGCTCATGGTTGGGGTTGGAAGTGTGTGTCACTGTTGCGAAAACGTTTCCTGTTAAACTGGTGTTGACAGCTGTGCTGATGATGCCTGGTGATATCCTAAAGTAGCCTATAATGATATTTTGCGGCATCAGCCACAATTGGACAAGGGTATGACAACATTTAATCATTGCACTCAGTCTTTATTATAAAACTGTAGTACTACACACTAGGCTACACAGTACACACACATGTTAATTGTTCAGACTCAGACAGAGACAGCAGTTTCCTCCTTCCCTAATCTGTCTAGCTCTCATTGAGATAATGAATTGACAAAAGGACAGTCATTCTTTATACGACTCTGATCTCCTCAAATTGAATCTCATGCGATGTTCAAAGACATTTGATCCAATTTAGTGGAAGTCTTATTTGCTTACTACAGTTAAAGTGACAGCTCCTCCATCATGCCAGCTGGTGTGCCAGACGGTCTATTGAATGCGTGTGTCTGTCACGCACTGTGCTTGAATGGAAGGGGCCATGGAAGACTGAATGAGTCTCCACGTCATACCAGCCAGGCTTTAAAATTATTTAGCCCACTGTCCTTGGACTTGGCCCGCTGCCCAGAAGTGTTCTGGTTGATGGAGCCCAGTTGACCACAGTTCGCCTCCACTCTTTCTTCAAGTGAGAGACCAAAGCGCCCTGGGAATGGGGAGTCCCTCTGCAAGCAGTGACAGAGGGGAGCAGTTCAGGGAAGTTTTCTGCATGACACCTGTGAAAACAATGGGATAAGAAAGCGAGAGGGGGAGGCTAAAGGCCAAGTGAAACATGCTGGAATACTTTACAGAGTGACAGAGTTACTGTAAACACTCATTTTGGTTTCTGGTGTGACTATACAGCGAGTATGTGACTTGGCGTGCAGTACAGCACGCTGGAATCTAAAAGTCGTGTTTGTCTGTGTCAAGTCAACATGACACGGCAGGATGCAAAGAAATGCAAACTACTTGTGGACGAGGGCATACAGACAGTATGCTTTTAGTTTGGAGATGGATAAAGCTTTGGACTCTCTGGAGTCTGGACTGTGCAGTGCTTGAATTTGAGGCGTGTGCATTTTGCACCGTTGTGTGAGTGCGTTGGTTGTGAGGCATAGTTTGTTTGCCCAGTATGTGATCACAGCTCTGCTTTGCCCCGGGCGGTCCTTGTCATGCATAGATCTTGTCTTTGTTGCACAGCTGTCAATTGGCCATGTCGTGTCATTGTCATTGGTACATGTTCACTTTCACCTTGGCTTCCCTATTTTGGGCATTATTCTTTGAAAAAAGTGCTTATGTCAACTGTCAACTGTAAGTGGTTAAAGAGTTCGTGTCCAATATGAGTAATTGTATCCATTTTGGGGAATGCTCAGGCTGTTACACGAGTTACATAATGACATCATTTTTAATTGGCTTAAATATAAAGGATCCAGTCTCCAGGCCTAATCTTACTTATTATACTTGATAATGGACCATAATTTGCTTTCATGTTAGTACTACGAATCATTCGAGCGTGTGTCAATATCTCATTATGGGATAGAGCTCTTCCTGCCATATTTCAGAAGAGAGGTAGACCAGGCCGGGCTGTGACTCTATACTAGTCTAAGTCCAAGTCTCTGACAGCGGTCATGTCACAACAGTCCTCCCCTCCTCCCTGCCCCCCCTCTGCTCTGACATGCCAGAGCAGGGAGTGGTCCTCTCCTCTATACCCTCCCCTAGCACACACTTCCTCTGCTCTTTTACCTGCCTCCTTTACACTGGACCGTGTAAAGACCCCAAACAGAGAGAGAGAAGCTCCATTGTAGTTGGGCAGTTGAGCTTTCGTTCCGGGAGTTGGTGGTAAGTGTTGTCGCTCACCTGAACACGTCGTAGTGTCAGCCCACGGCGGTGTTGGGTTGCCTCTCTCTCTGCAGGCGTCTCATTACGCAACACGTTGGGGAAAGGCTGATGAGGGGAGGAGGAGGAGGAGGAGGAGGAGGAGGAGGAGGGGGAGGCGGGGGAGGCGGCGAGCTTGGGATCAGGGCTATAGGCTCTTTGGGAATATTGTAAGTTGGAACAGGTGATGTGTGCACAGTGTTGCATAATACCACTTCAGATGAAGAATGTAAGGTGACCAACAACCGTGACACTTTTTGGTTTGATCCAGTTCCACTTAAGAGCAGTTCATAAATAATTACATTCTACATCAGAGGACCGAGCAATCAATATGGAGTTCAAGGCTTTGTTCAGAGATTGTAGGTAGAGTTCTTCCAATACCAGTATCGGAAAGGTTGCACTGCTGTTTTATACTCTTACTGTACATTATTATTGTACTTGTAGCACATTATGAATGGATTTATTCTTCATTCCTAGATCAGTCAGTGGTTCTCAAACTTTTTAAGTCAAGGGTCCATTTGAAACCCATAGAGTCACTGGACCCCACTTTGAAAGCTGTCCTAGATTATTTTTGAGGGGCGCTAGCCCCTCCTATGTCCAGCTTTGGGGGTTTGTGTACACACACGGGTGTGATTTTTAATTTACACACTGGTATCGTTACACGGGAATCGACCAATACGCAAGCAAGCTGTATCGGAATCGGTATCGGGAAGGGCAAAAGATGTGTACATATCTAACGTACAGTACAAACACTAACAGTATGTCATGGTATCTTGAATGGAAATGCTTCTAGTGTCCCAAGAAAGACAGGACTATTTTCTTAGGCAAAAAAGGGCTTGTTGACGAAATAAAGCTTATTTTGAAATAACACAGACCTCGTTGAGAGCCTGCAGAGCCAGTGCTTTGCAATTTGTTTGCCTTTTGTGTTCAACCTGTTTTTAACTGCTTTGTGAGCCAAAGGTTTGGCAGATTTGATCCTGGACTTTAACCTTTTTCACCTGGTAGATTCTTCATAAGGCCTAAAGGGTAAAGGCCATCACACACACACACACACACACACACACACACACACACACACCTACGTATGTATGTTTGAGGCCAGTTTGTTCGAACTCATAGTAAATGGACAGAGTGTTTCTGTTATGCCAGCATGCTGTCATAAACATAAGGGCTGTCGCTCACTGAACTGGGGAAAAATACACAGTAAAATTCAGTCTTAATTGTAAAGTGTTCAGAGTGTAATTTAGACTTTTACTGTGTAGCCTACCTCACGCAAAGTGTGGCTTAGCCAAACGCTAATTGAGGGGATATAAACAATTAAACACTCCAACCTGGTAATTTAGAATTGTAATTCAGATTTATATGGGTAATTACAGCATTTAATGAGCCACTAATGAAAGATACCTTGAAGCAAGGTTTGTGCTTGTGTATCTGCATAAGGTAACCTGCCATCGTTTTAGATTTTTAAATTCAAATTTCAGTCATGTTAATCACAAAGTAGTGCACTTTTAAGAACCTTTAAATGCTTGGGTCAGTATACATACTTAATGTTGACTGTTTATACTGTAATACCTTGGTGTTTGCTGAAGAATCTGTTTGCACCTGCATTTCATGGAAACCTTTGTATCTCAGGGCAATGACAACACTTTTAGTCTTCACTGTGTGTGTGGTGGTCAAATTAAAATCTCAGTTTTACCTAGAATAAATAAACTAGAGATGTTGCTCAGAGCGCACACATAGATCCAGCAGGAAGTGTGGTGTATTATATTATGTATGACGACTAATTGGGGAAGGTTTCAGACTTTCAGCCCAATCTGACTGAAATTGATGGTTGATTGGTCCAGTGGTTTCTGAGATTAGCCCTGGACGAATGGACGCTGACAATTTTGACATTGTCAAAAACAAAAACTTTAAACCCTTATTAATTCTAGTACTGTTTTCTTTTTCCACAAACGGATGCAAGAAATGTAGGCTACAGTTGATGGCTATAAGCCAGGAAATCCACCCACTCACCTTCTCTGTCCCTCCGTTCTCCTGGTCTCACCCCGACGCTCCCCTCTCTCTCCACGGCACTCAGCAGAGGCCGGTGTCTGCCGCCCCGCCAGGCAGGTCCATCCACACAGCACAAATATTTACAGTAGGGAGAGGGGATGTGACAACATGAGCAATTGGAACTCCCCGGAGAAGGGTGCTAGGGGTTAGCTGGAGGCTAATCTCTGTTAAAACATATTTATAAACCAGGCTAGCAATTAGAGGGGCAGATTTCCAGCATTGACACTGAAGACGTTAAACTGTATTATTGAGTCATCGACTGCACGGCCGGGGCCTGTGCAGATGTCTTACACAAATATGAGTTTCACGTTGCACATTGCTCAGGGTTGAATTTCATTTGCACGCCTGATTTTCATTCGTGAAGCATATATCCTTCTTTTGGGGACCACATGAGACACACAAAGTCAGACCTTCATTTCACTCGATGTTAGTTAGCACATTGCTGGGTGAAAAGCCGTGGCTGAAAAACTATGATCCACTTCAAGTGGAGAGATGAGGCAGAAACGATGCAAAGCTCATTTGCTGTTTTCTAACCAAACAGAATCAGTCAAAGCAAAGGTTTGACGAGTGTCATTGTTTTGTGTGTACGTACAGTTTGTTTACCATTTGCTTTCTATCCCATTCTGACCTGAGATCAGATTCACACGAGGTTTCCACCGGACACACACTGGTCTGATGAACCCATTCTGACCCGAGATCAAATTCTAAAAATGTCAGTCGCTCTTCGATTTTTCAAAAAATAGCAGACCTACAAGCTCGTATCGCGCCACTCGGTGGCGCGATATGAGCTTGTAGATCTGCTATTTTTCAATAGCTAAAGCATAACATGATGCTGACACCAAAATGGGTGCCCGGTCAGAATGGGTTAATATATAAAAAATAACACTTGTATGAAGTGAGTGGCGCTCTCATCATCATACTGTACAATCACATTCCGTGCTCGGCCAATCAAATCATCACAAAATGTCATTCCGGCCAATCACTTGGTGTCTCTTTCTGGCCTCACTCTCATCGCTATGGGTGATCTGTGATCAGCCAATAAATCATTGTGTTTGTGTTCACACGAACAGACAAAGCTGGGCATAGGAGGGGGCTAGCACCCCTCAAACATGGGACACAGGCAATAGCTGCAATGGCCAGGTTTGAGTGTGTCAAAGAAAGCCAAGGTCAGGGGTTAACAACTATTTTATACTTTCAAAAAGGTTCAAAAATAGATGTTTTTCCACTATGCCCAAAAGTAGGGACACTAGGGATTAGAAAGTGGGTGTAAATGGTTACTTGCTCCATGGCAGAAACAGAATCTGCAGTTCCTCCATGAAACACCACTGGAGCCAGACAGACTAACAGCAGATCCGGATAGACCAGATGCGGGGTGGGGGGTTTCCAAAGCCTTCTGTTTGGACATGGAAGCAAGTAATACAGATGTTGCACAAGGTTTGCTTTGCATCGATCCACAAAACAGGTCCTCTACTAAAAAAATGACTGTTTCCATTTCATGTCTTTCCCCAGAATTTTAATTTAGCCACTGCGGAAAATGCCAGCAAGATCATATTATACATGTTTATGTCAGCAGTATTCCCTAAAAGTCTTATTTGCTTTGTTTTCAGCTTAACAGCCATTGTTGTTCAAGATATGCATTGAGTTCTTGGGACTATCAGTTAATTTAACCACATGAGTGATGCCGAGATAAATCAACAAATATCGCCATAAAACGGCACTTTACACGTGAACATGCAAGCAGGGCTAATGCCTTGTCTTACGCAGATCTGGTGGCCATGCACGCAAATGAGTGCTTGCAACGAGGAAATGTCACATTCAGAGGGAGTAGCCCACTTTGACTTTGAACTGCTTTTCCCCACATACATGCCTCAGAACAAGCCATTAATTTCAGTAGGCGTTGCACCGTATTGATACCCATAATCCTAAATGAACTACTACGTGTGAGCAAGAAAGGTTTTTTTAATTTGTGACATTTTAACAGAATCCATTCGCAGCATTGTCAGTGTGAGTGTGTCCATTCTAAACACTCACACCAGCTTACAGTCAGTGCTGCTTGTCTGCCATTCAATGGTTAATTCCACCACTCTTAATGCTGTATCTCAGCTCTTAATACTGTAAAACGGGAGAAACGCCATACTCCCACATCCCCCACCGTGGTCAAATTCCAGCTGTCCAGATGCTGTCCAGTGGATTGCCAGAGATCATGAGAGAAAGGGAGAGACCCCATATGACTTAGATTTGTCTCGTTGTATGCCCCTCCTCCGTTTGTTCAGTGTTTTGATTTTTTTCTGTGATTGTGTCCCATCCTCCCTCTCCATTTACGTTTTGCACTCGGCCTCTTTCTCACCGCATGCAGTGAGATGTTAAGCCTTTTGAAGTTAGGTATTCTCCCACGGGTCCAGGGCGCCACGGCCAGTCTGGGCCTGAACTATGTTTTAAAGTCCACGGCTGTTGACAAGTGTAAAAGTCATATTAGAAGGTATTTAACCGAAGACACAGGACTGAAACTTACAGCGCCCGAGTGATGGATGGGATTACTGTCCTGTGGTTCATTCATGTTTCCCCAAGTTATAGTCAGTACGCAGTGAATAATAATGCTCTCTCTATCTATGATACTGACTGACCCAAAAATACAGTATATTGAGATAAATGTTTGTGTACAGTACAAAATGTTTTCTAAAACAAAATGTTTAGTCATCTGAAACGCTTTAAAGATGCAGTGCCATGATGTTGGTACTTTTTCTGTTTTCAATTTGTCTAAGGACTTAACATTACTTCTCAAGTCAAGACCAACCGATGTAGTTAGAATTTGCAAGGATGTCTCTTCTTCCTCACATTGACTTATTACTGAATGGCGTCACTCAAATACTTGTGAATGCTCTTCAACAGTAGCCTGAGCTAATGTGTTAGGTTTCTGGTCTAAAGGTGGCGGGTTGTGCATGAGATTTGCGCACGCACTGATTGGTTCACCGATCTGTCCATCAGCCCCGGTCCCTCCTCTCCCCCCTAGTGCAGCACTAGTACGTCACATCATTTGGAGCGCCGCCCACCCGGGGTTGACGCCCACTTCTAGACCAGATAGCGGCCAATGCGTTTTCCCAGGCTTCAATTTCTTTGCGCAGACGAAAATGAAAGCTTATGTGATCTGGCTTCCGACTGGGACCTGGTTTCATCTTTCAGCTCTGTGCCCTGTATCGGTTTCAGGTTTTAAATGTCTGTCATCAAATTACTTGGAGTTGTTGTGATGGATGTCTAATGCTTAATTGCACCCTAATGATTTGCCATGCATTGGTTTGAGGCGGTGGTGGCGGCTCAGTGGTAGAGTGGCCGGATGGTAACCGCAGGGTCGCCAGTTCGAAGTTAGTGTCAAAGTGTCCTTGAGCAAGACCCTAATTAGCAAGACACTAAATAGATCCCTAATTGCTCCTGGTGTGCTGGTGGTTGGTGCCTTGCATGGTTTCCACCGCCACCAGTGTATGAATATGTGTGTGTGAATGGGTGTAATGCACAGTCTCTGTAATACATGCACCATTTGAAGTAGAGACAGACAATATTCGTCAAAGTCAGGTCTAGGGGTTGGATCTGCACATTTGCAGTTTAACGTTATAACGAGTAGGTTTTGTTGGTTGCGGTTTGTCGACAACATTCAAAGTTGTGCCCCTCCTTCCCAGCTCACCAAAATAAATACAACACACACACACACACACACGCACACGCACGCACGCACGCACGCACGCGCGCGCACACACACGTGCACACGCACACGCACACGCACACACACACAGCTGTCCAATGGTTGTCATCCAGAAACATCCTAAACTAGAAAAAGTGCCCTTCTGGGCACAGGTCTCCACCAGGTTATCCACAGATCCGTGCAGTTAGAGGTAAAAACACTTTTGGGCCAGTTATAGCGCCACCTTGAGGCTGAGTTGAAATTGTTCATGTGGCATTTCGTCCTCGGCCTAGTGGGAATGTGCGTGCACAATTTCAGGGAAATCACGCGATGTGTTCATGATTTGCAGCATTTTGTTTGAAACTGAGCACTCCTGTGAACTTTGGAAGCCAATCTTAACCAATCAGGATGGAGTCTGAGAAATCTGAAAGACCCGTTTCGTTGAATGGCTCTAGAGAGACTGTGTACTAATTTGCGTGATGTTTGGACAAAATCTGTAGGTGTACTGTGAAAAAACTTGTTTTGCACAAAGCGGCCTCCTGGTGGCGCTATAACAGGCCGTTCTGGAAAGTTTGGGGCAGAGGTTCATCGTTGGCATCCAGGGAGTGTGTGTGCAAAATTTGGCATCGACCGGGTTAACGGTGGCTGAGATTAGCTGGTCACGGACGGACGGACACACGGACACACGGACACACGGACACACGGACGGACGGACGGAGTGCAAAACATACTCTCCCCATGCCTTCGGCTGGTGGAGACAACAAATTGAAAATAAGAAAATACAGGCAGAGGAAAGTGTCTCTGTAGACACCACCACACACCACAGTAGTGGTGAGTAGAGGGATTATTTTATATGGGTCTACATACTTTGTTTGTTTTTTTGTACCTTTTTTAAGGGGTCTGAAACCATTTGTTTAGTAACCTAGAGAGAGTAAACTCTTCCTATGCTCTTTAAAATGTTGCTTTTATTTGACAATTTGGGTCCGGGAGAGAGGGGCCAAGGTGATGCATCACAAGAAAAGACTGGAAGTACACACTGGCCTTTCATTGTATGCTTGGTTGTGGTCGGAGCAGCTCTGCAGTAGGATAACACTTGGTGTGGTATAGCTACTACATCTGTCCCATTAAAAAGCCCTCTGAGTGTGTGTGTGTATCTGGCCTACATTAGCTCTCTGAACAGAATCCAACTTAGCACGCTTTGTGTGGGTGTGATTGTGTGTGTGTGTATGTGTGCGGTGAGAGGGAGAGATTCCTGATCTGCCAGCCAGATAAAGCCCCATAAACCCCACCCTTTCTCCAGTCCAACCTCCACAATCATACACTGCCAAATCCAGTCCTTTTCAACCCTAGGAGTGTAAATAATAAATATGGGTACTACGGACGGAGTCGGACCCTTATGGGTCCATATTGACACTCTCTTACAGCTTATTTGCTTGTTTGCGTTCTTGTGTGCGTCATGTGTTTAATGGCTCCTCTTTGAATGCAGAAAGCCGGAAGGCTGGGACAAAGGGAGACTATAAAACAAAAACAACCTCTCGGTTAAAGGGGGAAGAAAACCTCTTTCTGTATCTCTCGCTCTGTGTCTTTCTCTCATGTCTCTCTCTCTCACACACACACACACACACACACACACACACACACACACACACACACACACACACACACACACACACACACACACACACGTATTCTCTGCACAACCGCACACAGCACAGCATTATGAGAACTTTGGTAGACATGAGCTATTAGCTGACTGAGGGGGGTGGTAATATAATAAGCATGTTTGGTTTACCCGCGTTGCAGTGAGAGATGTACTGTAGACATGTAGTGGGCCTGTTGTTCATGCACTGTTCATTACAGTGGGGTCATTTTTCGGTGACACAGACTCCAGGCATGAGTAGACCAGGGGGTTGTAATGTCAACTGCCTTATGGATGACTGGCTTCAGTCAGCAGGGCGTGTGTGTGTGTGTGTGTGGGGGGGGGGGGGACACTGCTATATAGCTAGAAACCCGTCCACCAGTGACATCATCGATGGGGAATTCAAAGCTAATAGAAACTCTATTCCTGAAAAGTTGCAATGTGATAATGGAAGCCTTCTTTCCCATGATAATAAACAAATCTAAATATTAAAAAACATCTGCCTAACAATGATGTCACTGGTGGACGGGTCTCTGAACTGCCCACAGCCATTCCTATATAAGACAGACTTGAGTAGAAATGTTTTGGTATTTTATCACGGACATTTAGTGAGGACCAATTATATGAAGATAGGTTGAAAAGTGGTGAAGTGGTCCTTTAAGTTTGGCTCCCGGGGGGAGACAGCAAAATGCTCTCTTTTGAATCTTGAGATACAAGGTTTGGGAAACACTGGATTAGTCTCTGAATCGAGCCCCATTTTTGCCCCATCTTCCTTCTGCTGCAGCAGACCCCACCCTCCTCACCCCCAGGCTGGGGCCTCTTGGCATATGCGCCACAAAACCACTTCCTCCGGCTCCACCACCACCACCACCACCACTCACAAAAGCCTCCGTTTCTCTCCAGACATGATCTCTCCATCGTCTCTCCCTTCTTCTGCCCCCACCCCCCTCCGAGAAGGAGCTGTCTCCAATCCACACGCCTACCCCACCACCATCCCACTAATCTTGATACTCTGTCTACCCCATAGAGTTATATTTTTATATAACACCCCCCTTATATATATATATATATATAAAGGGATATTTTACTTTCAGATAAAATAAGCATTAAAAAGGTGTGTTCAATGAATCTATCATGTTTAAAACGTTTGTTTGAAGTTACAAACTTCATAAAAAAAGGATCAATTACATATTCAATCTGTATTTTGGGCATGTCATCAGACGCAAACAGAAAACACGTTCACAAAATAGTGATGGTGTGACGTTGCCTTGTAGATCGGCCATTGTCAATATTTTTGAACAAAATCAGTTGTAAAATACCCCTTAAGTGTTTAATTGACTTGACGTAGATGCAGTAGAACACTATTCAAATATTAAAACGACATACTGGAACGGTAATTGCTAGAATAATTGCTAAGAAAATAATTGTTTCAGCTCCAATCCGCAGTCTCCCTTTTCATCTTCATTGTCTCTCCCCTTCCCTCGCCAGTTCAGTCACTCAGGGAGAAGTTGAGTCAGGATAGTACAGTGTTCCAGCATCATTAGTGGAAACGCACTGCTCCTGTACTGCGACAAATCACACTATTAATCAAGGCCTGCTTCAGCAGTGCAGGGTGGAAATGCTGTAGGATTGCTTATTAGTATTAAAAACCCTGTTTTCATTCTGCCTAGGCTTGCAGGCATAGCCCTTAAATGAGACTGCAGTAAAATGCAGCAAAATGGCTTTATAATGAGAAACATGTTGGCCTCTCATTACGCGGTCTATTACTGTAAGAGGGTGGTTTGGAGAAATACACAATAGGCCCGCCTCTGTTTTTCAGTGTTTTCGGATGCATTTTCTCGGCTAAATTAATGGGTCTAAGTCGACACTTAGCACATGCAGGAGTCAGATATGGTTATTGGATTAGGAGCTGATGACCCATAACCACTCCTCTGGTCACATGACCTGGCTGCAGGCAGGCAGGCAGGCAGACATGCATAGTGCATAGACAGACACCAGATAGGCCACACAGACACTTTCTCCCACAGCAAGGGATATCACATTCCTCTTGTGTCACCCCCTTCAAAAGCATTGTGAAAAAGCCAAAGGTAATGTTGTATTTTCATTTACATCCGTGCACTGTACCTTTTTTACATGACAATAGCGTTGGTTATGCTATATGAAAGAACATATCAATACACTTATTTTTTAACTCATACTGGAAAATGTTATAATTCCTTTGCTCAGATTGCAGGAAAAAGTAGTGCTATGGTGTTGAGATGGATGCTACAGGGACTGTCTCTGATTAATCAAAAATAAGATATCCCTGAGTGTAATAACTTTAAATAAATAAGCCTGATAGTGCGCTGGATTTTAATTTAGGCATCGTGCAAAATTGATATATCAATATTGTGATATGTATGTACATTATAATCCTCCATTTTGAGGTGCTTGAAGGTTTAAGTGTGTGCATGGGTCCTGCTTCTAGATATTATCCATATGTGTTTGTATGTGCACAGTGCACACTGCACAATATCTTACATTTACAGTATATTTGCATACAGTATATAACATGCGTTGCATTATGTTTGTGTGTATGCAGTGACAGGCATTGAGGTATTTATTTTATCATAAATATTCGATTTTGTCCATATCGCTCAGCACAGCACCACTACATGCATGTAAGGATTTACTTGTCATTCTGCTTACTGTAAGGATTTCCAATCATCAATTCCCTCAGAACTTTCACAGCAGAGACTGCTGCTCTTGACACCTGGGTTTCTCACTATGGGAAATATTTTCCACTCTCCACCCTCCTCTCTTAGGAATAATGCGTGTCAGGAGCTGGCTGTATCCTTACCCAGCTCTTCTCCGCATGCAAAGGAAAGGAAATCTAATGTCTGGGTGTGTTTAACCACTTAAGCCCTATGATGACAAATAGCAAAAATAGATGCTCTACGTGTGAGCTCAAACAGTAACACAGATCTACATTAGATTACATGCATGATGCATTTGAAGAATCGCCTATCAACCAATTTACAGAAGATCCCAGTTTTTTTGTAGCCTTGCTGCCTTGGCTGTAATATTAAGATGGCTGGCTGTATCCTTACACACTATATATCGCACTATTTCTGTGTAAAATGCAAACGTGTTGAAAACTGGGTTGGGAAGATGTGTGCTGCCTGTAAGCTCAGTGATGCGGTACCGTGCGTGCGTGTGTGCGCGCATGCGTGCGTGGGCGAGAGTGTCGCTCTACTGTGTCGGGAGTTGATTCTAGTTACTGTAGAATAGATGTCTTTGTTGTTGTAGTGCCGCGACCACTATCCCTTCTGTGAGGTCTGTGTTTCGAGACCGTGTTGAAAGGAAGTGTGCCTCTGATAAGACCTTTAATAACGGCTTACAGACATACAATTGCACTCATCTCTTGTCCATAAGTGGGCTGCAGGCAATGGGTCTGTTTATTCAGGCTCAAGTCTGAATACATACAAGAGGAACCCCTTAGAATATCGCTGCAGTCATGATATCCACGCTCTGGTGAATTTGGGGTGTTGCCTCTGCATTCCCGTTGAGCATTCTTGCACAGACACGATCTCTGAAGTCTGAAGGCATCCAGAGGCTAATAGACTGCAGGTCGGCCGGTTTGGCCCCCTGAGGCAGCTTTTTGACTATAGGTCTTGTCCTGCTACGAGGAGAATGAACCCTTGAACCCATGTTTAAGAGCATACTCTCTACAGGGGTCAGCGTGTGATAGTGCTTTCATTCCCCCACTGTGAACTCGAATCCTTCTCGTATATAGAGAGTGACACCAGTGGGCTGTGAGTAATGAGGATGGGGTCAGTAGGTGGACATGGAGTCAGCATGTTGTTCCCCATTCCTTCCCTTTTTCTTTCTGTTCCCAGTTTAACTCCCCGGTCTTGCAGTTCAGCTTGACTCAGTCCTGAGTCTGACTAACTATACTATCCAGTAACAAGGACTGAACTTTGCACCAACTCTGTGACAGGTTGAATTGGACCAATGTGCTATCATTTACGCATGCTTCTAAATCTAAATATCGGCTCCATCTCAAGATGTTCCCCATGAAACAGAAAATGAAACAGAAAATGTTGTTTACATTTTTTTATACCTTTCAACCTGGCGGAGCTGGGGTGAAACCTCAAACTTTTTGTTGGCATAAAGTTCTGGCGTTGGGAGGGACAAAAAAAAGTATGTTGAGTTTTTTCTTTTATAGTACTTTCCCTGCATGAGCGTTGAGTTATGATTTTGACCACACACAGTGTTGTAAGTAACAGCAGCCAGTTGACTTGCTGGTGTTCAGATCAAAGCTTGTATTAGTAACGGGTCAAAAAGATAAGGGCCGCTTAGATAAACTTTAGGAGCTTTCCATATGGTACCACTTTGAATGGCGTGAGCGGTATTGCAACATCTCTCAGTTGCGTCTGATTTTATTACTCCTAGTTGCATGCTGTGTATTGCACACCTACTGTAAAATAGCAGATCTACAAGCACACAACACATCACGGTGTGACACACCGTGAGCTTGTAGATCAGCTAGTTTTGGTGTGCGACACCCACGCGCGAGTAAGTCTAACTCGGGCTTCGGGTGTTATATAGTAGAAGGCTTGAGTTATTTAGCTGGTAAGAAATGCAAGTCTACACAGGGACAGCCAAGGTTGTTGGCCAGCATAGCGGGTGGTCTTTGCACGGGGAAAGAAAACAAATAGCAGACTGCCAAGGAGCTCTCGTACCACAGAGAGTACAGGACAATGACTAAGACACTCCTTTAAGCGTGAGAGGGAAATATGCCCCTTGATCCCGCACCGAACGACGTCCTCGCCCATCCTTTCCCTCGAGAAACCCCTGGACATTTGCCCAGATTTGGAGTACAATAACGTGATTAATTGGGTTTTTATGAAACAGGATATGATGATGCGCCCTCGGGAAGTGACACACTTGGCCGTTATGTGGACAGAGCTTCCCCTCATGGCCTGTAAACAGTTCCCTGAGAGGCCGGGGAGCACAACCGAGCTCTTCAAAACAGAGGGTTTGGTTTGTTTACATGTCCGACCCGTGTCAGAATCCACATTTGCAATATGAGCTAACTGTCAGGCTTGCGTTTGTGGAAAATGAAGACATGAATTGTTAAAGGAGAGCCCTGTGTAAAGCGATATGTTCCCAGATGACCTTTATCAAGTGTCCTGTCCACCAACAAAACAATTGCCACAGTACATCTGTCGGAAACATCAGGGTGCACAAAATGCTGATGGAAATGGATGAGGCCGGCTGTGCTATATAAAAGCTTTTCCTCTCTAAAAGTGCCTTTAAACATCTGCTTGTGCTGGAACATTGCTTGTGGCTCACAGACACATTGGGCCTCGTTGAGAGCTCACTGCGTGTGCCTTCTGGCCCTGCATGTTTCCACTTGTTCCATCCATCCCTTCTTCTCCAGAACTAACCATAAAAAGGTAAAGCGAAAACAAAACATATCTCCGGGTGAGTTCACCATTCACTGATAGGGGTGATGATTTCTCATGTATGACTCATGCAGTGCTGTGTGGGTTTCCCCCCCCCCCCCCCCCCCCCCCTTGTTCGCTTGAAATAACAGAGGCAGCTTCCAAACAAAGCAGCATTTCTGTTTTGGATCTGCGTGATCATGCTTTGGCACACCGCTCTGTGCTCCTTTTATAGGTAATGTGACTTAGGTAGGTGAACTGTGGCAAACTGAAATCCACGTCCAACCTCAGGAACCTTTTGCCTTCATAAGGAAATGTGCGCGTTTTGCTTTGGATTGAAATCCAGCAAAAGTTACAGATGACGCCAGTAGTTATTAATAATGCCTCAGAGCATGGCTGCTCTTGTTGCTCTCTCAAGTCAAAATGTTAACTTATTCAAAATCTGTTTGGAATCGCATATTCTCTCACTTTTCCCCGGGACCAAACACTAATTGATGAGGTCAATCCATTTGCAATGTAAATGGATCATCAATTAGTGCCCAGTACATTTTACATGCTGTTTACTGTTCTGCCTACTTTTGTTGGTAAATTACCCTTTAACCACTAAACCATGTACTTAGTGGACCGGAGTCCCTCAGGGCTCTATACTATGCCCACTCCTGTTTTCATGTTTACACTATCTGCACTACAGTACAAGCTCTCAGCGCGTTGCAACTTGCTAGTACGCGATGCATTGTGGTCTTGTAGATCTGCTGTTTTTGCAAAATGTTCACCCCAGAATAGGGACGCTAATGTTCAAGTGATTAATAACTGAATTCTCTGTTCTTACAATACTTCTCCTATAGAAATGTTTATTTTAGAAACGGGGGACCACATAATGGGTGAGAAACCCTGTCTTAAGGGTGTGTTCACACTCTCTGAATGTTATGAATAGAAGACAGCACTGCCTAGAGCGCCTTTTCTGGTGAAAAGGAAAGACGTGATATCCTCCACCCCCCCCCCCGACAGCGGTATGGGGCAGATCACAACCGCGTCTAGGAGCTTCGTCTGGATGAAGCTCATTTTAAAGCTTACTTCAGGCTAACCATAGGGCAAATTTAAGACCTGATGGCTGAGGCGGCAATCTTGAGACGGCAGAGACGATTTATCATGATGATCAGCAGTTCTAAAGCGGTGCACTGCGTATTGTGCATTTATCAAATAATTCAACTATCCACTTTCAAAGACGCAATGCTCGACCAATACCTTTTAAAGGTGGCTGTCTTTTGACTTTTTATGGTGGCCTTTTTGGCACCCTGGGCAAGACCGCGACTGAAAAGACTATCAACGGAAGTGCGGGATTTTAGCGGAAGTATCGCCGAAGGAAATGACGTTGATGCTTTACAAATCACTTTACATTCTCCGCGAATGAAAAATGTGTTGTGATTGGTCTGGGAAATATCGTATCCGGGGGAAATACATCTGACGGATATTCCGGAGGATACAACCGCCGATAGCTTCTCAGCCTTAGGTTGTGACCAGGCTTTTCTTTTCGCAGATAAGTAAGCCTGGGACCGAGGCTACCTTTTTGGTCGTTTCTCACAGGTTTATGTAAGAAGGTGCGGCTATGTTTCTCTCAAAAAAGGAGAGCAGTATGATCATACCCTTAGACACCGCAAGGCTAAGAGCCAGACCCGGACAAAGGTGCACTTGTCTGCTAGAATAACAGTTTGTGGTTTTTACTGTGTTCATTCTATCCAAACTGTCGCGACTTGGGAGACACCGTGGTTCCTCATTGTCTAACTAAATGCTGTTGTGCTACGGTGGAGGAGGAGGGCTCGGTGAGGTCAAGGTGATGGCATGCACTGCACTCACATACACATACACCCACATGCGCATGCGCACACACACACACACACACACACACACACACACACACACACACACACACACACACACATAACTGCACAGATGTGTCCTGACATGCGCTGCTTTCCTGTGTAATATAATAAATAATTTCAAAATGTCCTTTTGCTTTAAGTAAAACACTCCTTGGGCTAATAACGGCCATAGCCGTCATCACAAATGTGATGAGGTCAGCACATTTGGGCAAGTGGCTATGGCCGGTATTAGCCCAAGGAGTGTTTTTATGCAAAACTAATGCTTGGAATGGACTCAGCATCGTGAAAACACCCTAGTTTGACATGTCACATGCTACTTAAAGCAAAATGAAATGAAATTGAAATTATTTGCCTTATATTGGATGTCTATGGTGGCCATACTGTACAGGTCATTTTCAACCCTTTCCCCTCAGACAATTTCAGGCAACTTTTTGTATGTTATTCAGGACATATGTAAGATACAAAATCAGCTGAGTTTGGGGTTTTTTGCAATTAGTTTGAGGTCAAATTACATTATTACTGGACTATTTCAGTGGAACAAGACTGGATTATTGTGGCTAGGGTTTTTATGATCCAGCAGGTAGTTAGTAGAGGCTTCAGGAGATTTGTGGTAGGCTGTCATCATTACAACACTGGCTTCCTTGGACAGAGTTCATTTACTCTGCCTTATGATGACACCACCTCTGCTTTAGCTCCCTTCTTCCCTAAACACCCCCCTCTCTTCTCCTCCATTTTCTCTCCTCGCCTCTTTTCTTCACAAATCGCTGCTGTCACGTGGAAACCTTGTACCAAAAGTGTTTACTTTTCAGGAAAGAGTTTGTTCGAATGGATCCGATGTAGTTGCTGTTTAGTCACTTCTGTTGTTACTTACTTGGCCATTTTTACTTTTCTTTTTTTAATCAAGATATTTTTTTGGGTTTTTCTGCCTTTTATTGGACAGTGTGTACTACAGTATGGTGTAGTATGGTGGAAATGGGGGGGGGGGAGAGATGGGGGGTGACATGCAGCAAAGGTCATGAATCGTCAGGATCGGGGGTGTCTGGATTAGCAACCAGTTAGGCCGGCCGGGCCCTTTCACTTGAAAATGGCGACGACGTGGGGCATTAAAACAAGTTTTAAATATTTTAAATATGGAGATACAAGGTTTCTGCCCAGCACTGCAGCGACGAAACGTTCTCCTGACACCCTTCTCTAGTTTCTACAACAGCGCGTATGCCCCCCTTTCCCATCGCAAGCTGCGAGTTATTCAATGTGCAAACCCAGATGTGCTGAATTAACCCTTGCCCTCATACTGTAGAAATCCCTAAGGGACACGTTAAGGCTCCCCCACACCCACACACCCCCTGTCCCACTTATATAAACATTCCTCCATCTATGCATTGACTCTGTCTCTCAGCTCCTGCAGGGTGTCCAGAGGCTGCATGGCTAAGGTATCGTTAACATATTTGTGCCGTGAGACGGCCTTATAGAAACCCCCTGCGCTCTGTCTTTATGTGGAGCGAGCGTACTGCGCTCGCTCAATATATTTTTTTATTGCCGTTGTCAGCTCGGCCTGTGTGTGTTTAAGTGGGTCTCTCTACGACTGCAGAACCTCTCCAGTCTCAAGTCCAACGTGTGGTTTTTCTGTGCTGTGAGCCTGTGAGCTCATTGCCCTGCTCTTGTAGTAAATACAGCAGCATTACGTGACTGGATGATGTTCAAGTTGCGATTCTGAGGCACCGGCCTCCAATTAAGAAGGAGGGGGGGGGGGAAGGATGATTATAGTACTTGATTATTCTTTTTACATTCCCCCAGCCCGACCCACCTTCCATCTCTCCCAGCGGGTGGATTACATGGAGGTTACATGAGAGTCTCAGTGCGGCGATCAGCCAGTCAGTCTCTGGTCTGGGGCAGGCTCATCCTAGATCAGAGCTAGCTGACATCATCCTCACAAGGAGGGGGGGGGGGGGGGGGGGGCTGTTAGTCAGGGCAGGATATTTGCTGAGCTTGGCTTGAAACTCCAGCTCCTAGGCAGTTACATATAATTTCCATTGCAATCATGACCCCCAAGCTGAAGCAGTATGTATGTATGTATGTATGTATCTCCCAAGCCCACAGATTTATAGGTCTGGAAAGGTTTTGAGAGCCTATTATCGTATGGGATTTTGAGACATTGTGCATTACTAATGCTTTTGACCTGTTTTGTTTTGCAGCACTGGAATGCCTTGGACGAAGTGAGCCCATTGATCTGAAGGGAAGGGCCCACTGTCTGCTTCTGATCTGGACAGTTAAGATAACTGACTTGGAATCTGCTCGCTTTGGTTACTTGACGTCGGTCCAGCATCCCCTCAGAACTCTGGCTATATTTGAATAGAGGGGGACGGCAGAATGGATGGTGTAGATACCCTACAGAACGCCGCCCTGGAGACTAAGGCCGAGCGAATCGCCCGCTACAAGGCCGAAAGGAGGAGGGAACTCGCAGAGCGCTACGGCAACTCGGACGAATTCACCTCCAAATATGTCCGCAGGGACCGCAAAATTGGCGATGCATCGGAAACGGGCCCTTCACTGTCCAAGGAGAAGTCGGACGATAATGGATCGGAACACACCCATACCAGGAGGGGCCTCAGGAGTAAAGCTGGAGAAATGGCAGAGCAAGCCGACAGGGAGTCCTCCGTGGATGTAGAGGGCACCGATCACGTGGATTTATCCTCGAAAGCAGAGTCGGCCTCCACTGTGAAGTTGTCCTCCCATAACAGGTGAGCTTAGTCATATATTGTCTCTATAGACCAAATTAGGAAGCATGCGCCTTGCTCTCAGGGAGTGTGTGTTAAGTGTTCCAATGAATCAAGACAGCCTGACTGTCTTGGATATTGGAAACTTCAAGCAAAGCGTATTTGGCTCTGGAAGAATAATTAGGAGGCCAGGCATCTCTACGGCAGTACAAATCCAGATTCCAGGGTCCAATGAACCCTTCCTGCATCTGGCTGGTGCATTCTCAGAGCCCATAGATAGTAGTACCATCACCTCTTTGAAGTAAACACCACTTCAAACATTTCCAAAATTGGCCATGCCTCAGCAGTGCAGGACTTTTTTTTGCACAGCAGCATGTTTGGCCGTTATGAGCTGCTTGTTTTGGGTTCAATTTACAGGATTCTGAATGTGTAACATGTGCCAGAGTTGTACAGTTGTAGGTCTAGCAGTATACTGGGTCTTATGCCTGATTTCATACTTGGTTGTTCGCATGTGCTATGCACTGAAAATAGCAGATCTACAAGCTTGTGTTGCAGTGCGATCCGCTGTATCCGTTGTATTTGTTTTGCACGACACCTGCGCACATCCAAGTATAAGTCAGGCCTTATTAGCGGCAAGGAATGCCCTGAGTCCTGTTCATGGATAACGCAAAACGTGTCCTATCCTGGGTTCAGGGATGTTTTCTTTGCTGTAATGGAGCCAGGGGGTTGTGCTGCTGCGTGCAGTCAGTGCACACCGCCAGGCTTGTCTTGTCCTGACAATCACCCCGAGGGGAGCGAGGGAGAGATTTGAATGTGCACACTGCCACAGAGGAGAGAGAGCCAATGAGAATGTGTTTCAATGTGCCTCGACACAATGAACGCTCTAAGCAAATGTTCATGCCCCGTACTTATTGAACCAAGATAAGTCTGACTGGCGTGCTAGCAGATCCTATCGACCTTTTACGTTATTAAATTGGGAAAGTGTTGTTGCAGAAATTGTTGGTTGGACAGGTTACTGCAGGTCTGGGCTGTGTGGGGCATTGCATCATTTCTTATCTGTCCTGTCATTTTTCACAGCAGTAGATGTTGGGGGCTATTTAGTTTTTGGCTCCATCTTTGCTCAAGCCTTGCTTGCTGTTTTTCATGTCTTAATACTTTCTCAAATTTTGGTACTAGCGATTGTCTTACTGTGGTGGCCCACCTCTATTGAAGGATTATAAATAAAACCATATAATCACTGGTCAGTGGGCAATGTGAAGACAAGTCATACATAGACTATAGCTGACAGAGAACAGGAAGGCTTGCTCAGCTGACACGTCTGTCACTTCAGGCTCCACAGGCCAGGCCAGTCCTGTTGTTGACGTTGTGACATGGCCTATTTTAGGCTGCCAACAATAGATTTTTTTTTCTTTTACAATCTAGGAGGTATTCAAATGCAATGAAACACTAGTAGGGGAAAACACATTGAGCAAATAGTTAATTTGAACATGGTCCGATGGTGGTGAATGGTAATTACACTATTTTGAGGGGCGCCAGCCCCTCCTATATACAGGTTTAATGTTTGTGTTTAGTTCAATGTCTGTTTTAAAAACACCATTGTTTTGTCCCTAACACAAACATTAAAGGTATATTCAGTGATTTCACTTAATTCAAATATCACTTATTTTTTTGTTTTGTTGTGATAATCCTCTCTACTATAGAGTGTGCTGACCATATAAGGAGTTCCTCCCTGTCCCCAGTTAACCCCTGGGGGTCAAAAAACCTTAGGTTTCGTTTTTGGCTCTCTATCCTGATTGGATGAAAGGCTTAGGTCCCAGCCAAAAACGAAACCTAAGGTTTCTTGAGTGAAATCACTGAATATACCTTTAAATACCATTAACAATAAAGAGAATTTAATGTTTGTTTTGACACCGTTTATTTCACATCATCATTACATCACCTATACTCATTGAAGCATTGAATTCCCTCCTTGATGTTGTAAGATGATAAGAGCGCCCTCACTTCACACTTCTTTTACTACTATAATTTAATTGCAAATAGAAAGGTATCCACTCATGTATTTGGAGTATATATAGTCATAGATAGGCCTACTGTACATACAGTGTGTACACACAAACAAATTGCCAAGTAGCACTGGCTACAGTGTCAAGGTCATGTCATTTTACTCCCATTCACTGAAGGCTGTGTGACAGGATGTTGTGTCTGCCTGTAATGGGGACAGCATTAAGGCAGCTGGTGACAATTTCTCCTAGCGATAATGGAAAGGCATCAGGAAACAGGCTTATCTGCCAACAGACAGGCATCCTGCCCTCACCCATATACAGTCGCATTCAAAAAATACTTATTATCGTGTGGTTTTCCTGAGACATGCATCGTCGCACAATAAATATTATTATTTACACGGGTAAAGACGTTAGTACGTGGTTGTCAACAGCCTCGACATTTGTCATACCTCAGCGGCCGTGCGCATGTGACTGTGCGCATGTGACTGTGCGCATGTGCCGGTGCCCACGCGTGTGCGTTTTCAGAGGTCTACCTACCAGCCTACTGTCATTAGATTATTGTAATAAACACCAGATGTAATGGTGCTAGTGTCAAATGCCTCCAGTTATGTTCAAAAACACCAAAAGGTATTTTCAGCTAATTGCTGTTTGCATGGCTTATAGATCTGTACAGCATGTTGCTAAATCAAAGCTGCACACTACAGTACAGTACACTACAGTACAGTACCTGCCCCTTAGAAGGAAGCAGATTTCCCAGAGTTCACCAAGAAAATTAGAGACAAATGGTCGCCACGCAATAACTGCAGAAATGTATGAAATGCCGCAATGTTTAGAAGCATCTTGTATGCATGTAGGCCTCTTGCACAGCTCATTTCTACCACTATTCCACTAACGCAATTTTATTTCCCTTTGCACTGCATAGTGCATATACAGTAACGGTTGTTCCTTTCTTATTCTTTGTGTGTGTACTGCCCTGCATTTGTGTGTGTGTGTGTGTGTGTGTGTGTGTGTGTGCCACATACGGAATCACGAGCGATATGACTTCAAATCCATATCACGTTTATTTCAAACTTTTCCCTCGGTTACGATTAATGAACGATTATTTTAAAACACAGAGGGCTGTATTTTGCGTGTCTTAAGTACCAGGTCTTATTACCTAACTTGAGTAAACTTAAGACCTGGAGGCGTGATCAATGCTCTTTGGCCACTCAGAATAGCCAAATGGCATTGATCACGCCTCCAGGTCTTTAGTTTACTCAAGTTAGGTAATAAGACCTGGTACTTAAGACACGCAAAATACAGCCCAGAGAGTTTCAATGATTAATCCGTTTCCGAATTATGGATTTAGTCCATTTATTTAAAAAAAGTGTTTGAATTTTTTATATATAGGCTACACAATTATTCGATTAACCTCCTAGATGAGCAAGATTATAGCCCGACAGGTCATTTTGAGGAAGCAATCTGATTGGTTGAAACAGCTTTCTAGCCCGTGCTTCAAACCACATTATTTCAACGCCTAATCAAAACAAACAATTCAGCCGTGCTTGTCTCTCAGAGAGCAGCAGACTCAGTGGCTAGGCTAGCTAGTTTCTTGGGACATTTGTGGTCGTATAGTGACTACATCTGTCATTGAAAAAATATTATTTTTCAACTGTTGTATAATTGATATATTGCACTCGAGGGGGGGGGGGGGGGGTCATTAAAGCACTTTCTTTCGTGCAGCATCGCATGACTTTAATCCACCCCCTCTTGTGTAATATTGCTTAATTAATTTGGTTATTGGTTCTAAATGTCGGGTTTTGTTACAGTATACTTTCCTTAATTGCCCAGCGCTAGTATTACATCATTTCAGAGAGATGGAGGGAGTTTAGTGTGTGCGTGTGTGTGTGTGTGTGTGTGTGTGTGTGTGTGTGTGTGTGTGTGTGTGTGTGTGTGCGCGCGTACTCGCGCGCATGCGCGCGTACACGTGTGCGTGCGCGCGTACACGTGTGCGTGCGTGCGTTTGCGTGCGCGCGTACACACGTGCGTGCGTGCGCGCGTACACGCGTGCGTGCGCATGCAATAAATGACACATGACTTCCCCTCGCTCCTCTTCCTCCACTGCCCTTCACTCTTCATTACTCTCTCCTTCATCTCCCCGGCCGTCTCCCTTTGTGCTCCTCCTCTCTCTCCCCATTGTTCTCTTGGCTGTTGTCTCTGTCTCTGGCCGTTTATCTTTGACTCCCCGCTGTGAGCTTCTAGGCGGCAGAGCGTTGAGCTGATCCGCGCGGCCCCCATACTCCACAGCCGGCGGGGTCGGTGGGGGGGGAGGGAGCCCCGCGATTAGCTATGGGGGATCTCGGAGGGGTGTGGCCTGGCTTAACCCATTCTGACCTGAGATCAGATTCATACGAGGTTTCCAACTGGACACACACTGGGTCTGATTAACCCATTCTGACCTGAGATCAGATTCATACGAGGTTTCCACTGGACACACACTGGTCTGATTAAAGGCGTTTTGAGACCCAGGGTCGGGACACATTGGATTGTGGATTTCGAGTGTATTAAGGAAGCATAATGGAGCAGAAACCCCTAATCTCCATATTCTAACTTTTTGTGTGTTTTTGTGCGAGGCATGATTTTTTTCTTTTTTTTTAACCGCGACCAGCGACGTGACCGGAATCGTCAAAACCATGTCATTAATATACCTTAGAGATGCTGTGTGGAAATAATAAAAACTATTCTATTTAGGCTAGAACCTGTGGTCATGTGATCAGTGACATCACGAAGATGTAGTCTTTGGCCTGCAAAAGTACATCTTCGTGATGTCACTGTCTGATCAACATAGCCTGGGGTCCACCGTCCACCCACTGCATGCTTTCTATGGCATAGGCAGCTCCCGGCAGGATCCGCCGGGGGAATCTAGAAGCAGCTGCGTCGAGGAGTGTGTGTGTGTGTGTGCGTGTGTAGACAATCAGAAATCAGCAGAGAGTGATCGACGTTTGCGCTACTCTATGCCGAATTATTATTTCCACACATCTCTAAGGTAAATTAATGACATATAGTTAAATGTTAAAAATGAGTGGTATTCCCCTTTAATGCGGCCTGGACCAGCCTCTGCCTAGCCTGGGGTCCACCTATGCTTTCTATGGCATAGGCAGCTCCCGGCCGGATCCGCCGGGAGAAACTAGACACAGCTGCGCGACATGAGACTGATTAATTAGAGCGACAGAGAGAGAGAGAGAGAGGAGTGTGTGTGTGTGTACATGTGTGCGTGTGTGTCAATTTAACAAAGGTGCAGGCGATCAGAAATCAGCAGAGAGTGAGCAATGTTTGCGCTACTCTATGCCGAATTGAAGTGGACTCGGACCCAGACTTTTTTTTTTCATCCCTGGAAATAAAAACGTCTGGGTTCCGAGGCTAGCCTCTGCCCATCAGGTCCAAATCATGCCCATATCAGGTTAACGCATCGATATCAAGCCCTCCCAACGCTGTGAGGCTGCCCCCCCCCCTCCCCCCATCCCGCCTCTGTGACCTTTGACCCCACCCAGCTGTTCCACCACGGCACTCCATTGTGTTGAAAGCGGGCCTCACCCCGTCCCTTGTGTTACATCACTGCCCCCCCCCCCCCCCCACACTCCCTGGGCAGCTGTGCCCATCACATCCATATTTAATGCTTAATTACTTAGAGATGAATGACTGTCCCCAAATGGTACACACACACACACACACACACACAAGCGGTGCTGTTACATCACTGCCAGCAGGGGGGGGTGAGCGGACCGTAGTCTTGATAATTTGTGTAACGTTAGACGCTGTGGCGAGCTCGTCCTGAGAGGCACAGGGTAAGTGGCGTTCTGCAGCCAGGGTTTGTGCCTTCTGTTCGTCACGTCGTTGTGTGTGCTCACTTGTCAGGCATGGGTAGCTTGTGTGTGTGTGTGTGTGTGTGTGTGATATCCATCACATGATGGTCGTGTACTGTACATTTACTGTACATGTGTGTAGGTTAGCCTAAACTCACTGCACACAGTATGCTCATCGGCATCCGTGTGTTCCTGTGTGCGTGTTTGAGACTCTTAACATCATGCCACCTTTTGTTGCCTCCTCTGTCTTTGTGACCCTATTTGATTATCTCTCTCTCTCTCTCTCTCTCTCTCTCTCTGTCTCTCTTCCAGGCTGCTGGGAGCTGGCATCGTGGACGAGCCCAAGGGTAAGAGCTCTCCTCTTTCACTGCACTCAAACCGCTCCATTGTGGCTGTATGGGCCGACAGTCCTTTATGTCACACTTCTTTGTAGCCCTCCGTGTTCACGCAAACACAGGGCTTTTATTACCGATGTTCAGAATCACCTGCCGGGGCTATAGATCACAAAGAGGATGTGTTTCCGATACTCCTATACCTGCGGAGATGGAGTGAAAACAAACAAGGAATGTTCTTTTGCTCTTGGGGCCCCTCTTTGTTCCGTGGGGGTTTACATTTAGTGCTTCATCTTAACACTGAGTTATACTGAGTTGTCCATGGGTGTTGCGTGCGGAAATCACACTTCGATGCTTCGTGAGCTTGTAGATCGGTTATTTTCTGTGCCCAACAGCGGTGTGAAACTAAGTATGAATACAGCTTTTGTGTGTGTGTGTGTGTGTGTGTGGGGGGTGGGGGCTAAGATTGTGCTGGCTCATGAATGGGGCATGTTTGTGTAATAGCTACTGAGTCAGGCTGTACTGTAGGTGACTGTGCGTGTGTGCATGCATTTACATGCTAGGCATTTAGCAGATGCTATCATCCATATAACAATTATATGCAAGGTATGCAGGTAAGCAGCATGAACCCTAGTCAAACAGCAATAACAACAACCGGGTAAGTCGTCGACTAGATAAGAATGCCAAGAAAACAAGGATGCATTACAGCAGGTGTCTACATGCGTGTGTGACCGCGTTACGTGCGTGAATTGCATGCACTTGGGTCTTAGTCAGAGTTGGGGTCCGTTACTCATAAAAGTAAGGCACTACATATTACATATTACTTTTGAAAAAAGTAATGCCTTACATTACTTTATTACTCCCTGGAGAAAGTAACTAGTTACATTACTCGTTACATTACTTTTGCGTTACTCCATAAAATCGCATGTCGCATTGTCACATAATTTACCACTTAACAAATCTTTATAATCCTAATAAGGAGGACATACACAACATCTTTCTTTATGCTCTTTACCAGGTTGTGGAGGAATAAAACAAAATGGGCCTTTCCAAAACGGTCTAGTGCAGTGGTTCTCTTGACCTTGTAAAACTTTTTCTATGCAAACTTCTAATGAATTCTTCAATCAATCAAATCAAATATATTCAAATAAAAATAATGAGACTGAGAGAAATCAGTAGCCTATATGTTCACAGTGCTTTAGGATCCCTTTCTTTATGATGTGGAGTTCCCTGCTCCATGCTCATTAAATGTAGTTTTTCATGTCGGCATATTTGGTTTATTCATCTCTGCATTAACTAACTAGTGATTGTGACTGAGAGCACAATACGTTCTACAACAAACAAGACCCTCCCAGCTGGCAGTGTTGCCAGGTTTTGGAAGAGAAACAAGCAGCCATGTCTATGAAAACAAGTCCAAAAGAAGCCTGACTAGGCTATTATAATACAAGCCCAAAGTCGCTTATAATAAGCGGACATGGCAACATCCCAACTGCTCCGTCTCTGTGACAGTGGGGGTGACAGTGAGAGAGACGCTGTGAGCACTGAGCAGTGCTGCTGCAGAGATTTTAATACCGAAACGACGTAAATTTGACATGTTCTAGTCCGCGACTCCAGCGCACAATTACTGTTCATGTTCAACTCATCTCCGTTGTGTGCATTAGTCCAAAGCAACACTGCTGAAAGCAGCCACATGACGCAATTAAGTAACGAGTAACTGCAGCACTAAAGCGACCAGTAACTGTAGTGTGATTATCAATTTTGGAGGAGTAGTGTCGTTATATTACTCGCTACCGACCAAAGTAGTGTCGTTACAGTAACGAGATTTTCCGTTACTCGTTACACCCAACTCTGGTCTTAGTGCATGGATGTTTTGTTTTCACAGCTATAATATTCCTACTAGTACTAGGACAACTACCATTACCATGAACAAACATGAATTGCTTTGACAGAGAGAGGATAAAATGACTAGTTAGCAGCACATCGGCCACTAGCTAGTAGCTACCCTCCTGATTGACAACCACACACCTGGGCCCATACTCTGCCTGCCCTGATTATCTATCTCCCTGACTGCCTGCTTGCCTGTCTCTGCATGTGTTTGTAGTGTTTGTCATAAAGTCTGTCTACTGGACTGCCTGCCTGTCTGAACTGATTATCAAAATGTCAAGGAGGTCGGTCTCTCTGGCTGCCTGCCTGTCTGCTTTGCCAACCTTCCTGCTTCTATGTCTGCCTGCCTATTGATCCCATTCACTGCCCTCATATCTGATTGCCCACCTAAGAGCTGGTCTGTCTTTCTGGCTGACTGATTGCTGGCTTGCCTGCCTGCTAGCCTGCGTATCTGTCTCTTTATGTATGCCTGCCTGCATTTTCTATTCTAACGCAAGCCTTTCCAGGTTTCCATCCTGGTTGACTGGCTTCCGGCAGGTCTGTCTGTGTGTCTGCCGGCTTGTCAGGATGAATAAAAATCATCATGGCCGCCATGTCACGCTACAGTGTGTATGTGAATGTGTTGTGACAGATGAGAGTGACTGAGAGACATAAGAATCATGCAGTAATGTAATGTTGTCCTATTCGCACAACAACAAACGGGTTTCTTTTTTTTCTTTGACCTCCATTTAAACCAGGAAGTCTGGCAGAACAAGTCATACTGGTTTTCAGTGGAATACTTGATGGTGCCCTTTGGTTCAATGCAGGTTAGATGAGAATCCGTCAGGCCAGTATATTGTATTAGTAGGTGGAAAGTCTGAAGTCTTCCAAGATGTTGAAAAATAGCAGATCTACAAGCTCACAACATGTCACAAAGCTTGTAGAAAGGCATGAAAAGTAAAAAATGTTTTTGTTTTCCTTTATAAGTTAAAGGTTCTCAAATAGAAACGTTTTCAAATTAATTTGAAAATGTACCACCATTTTTTCATTTCGCATCCAAACATCTCCAGACTCTCCTAAATCGTTTTGAGCAGGAATTAATTCCACATCTCTGCAGTTCACACATTCTACTTTAGTCAGCTGCAAGGTGGAAAAACAACCCTCTGTAATCAATGTCAAAGTTTGTAATGCTGTTGTTTTGAGAACTGAATGTGAGTTTGCTATGTCTGAGCTGCACCATTCACAAGGTCCTGACTCCTGGGTACATGTTATATTATCCCCATATGGACCACCAGCACAGCCAATCACTTGTGGTGAAGAAAGGTGAAAGGTTTAGGGGAGCCCTAGAGCCGTGGGTTTACAGGGGCCCACAAAGATGCTGTTGTTTATAGTGGTTATAGTTTAATACATATTGTGGTGATGATGATGTATCGTCATGGGGCCCGGAGCGCCCAACAACTTCCCTGTGTACAGACAGCATTCTCTCATGATGAGATATAATAATAATAATAATAATAATTTGTAATCTTGTTTAAGAATCTGGACTTGATTTCATGAAGCAGGCCCACCACCAGAGACTATTCATACTGTAGGCAATCAGCGGTAGAAACATGGGACACACGGATTATATTTCCTTGTTGATGGGTTTATTTTATTCCATAGAAATGAATCAATGGACATTCCATGAATCCATTCATACTGCAGCGCCGTACTTCCATGTCAAACAGGGGAACTCGATACTGCTACTGTCAGGCAGAAATCTCGTATCCATATTTTAACAATGTTTTTATGGGTTTTTTTTTTCGTATAGCAGATCTACAAGCTCCCAAGGCGTTGTGATACACTTATCTTCACTACCGTATTTTGAAATTAATTTAAAATAGTAATTCAAACGGTTTTGGACATACAAGGTTTCCGCCCGACAGTGACATTATATAATCATACATTGGTTATGGTATCCATATAGCAATAAGCGTCATCAGGTCAACATGAAATAGGCCACTTATGTCCTATATTATATTCCTATTATCTATGTCTAATTGTAGTTTATGGAAGAATGGCCCCAGTAAAGATCACCACCTGCCACAGTGGCTAGTGAAGTATAAACTAAACTGACCAGTTTAAATTCCCATTCTGGGAAAGAGAGGTGCAGGAAGTGGAACAACACACTGGAAAGACAGTGAGCGGAAGGAGGGAAAGCTCGGCCATTGTGTGCGTGCGTGCACACGTGCGCGTGTGGCGTGTATGTTGTGTTGGCGAGGCGTTCGCACTTTTCCTCAGGATTGGCAGGCTCCACAGTGTTTTCTAGCCAACACTGGCCTCATAGTTGCATCAGGAGTTTCCTCCGACCCCTCAACTATTTCTCTCTCGGCGTGTGTGTGTGTGTGTGTGTGTGTGTGTGTGTGTGTGTGTGTGTGTGTGTGTGTGTGTGTGTGTGTGTGTGTGTGTGTGTGTGTGTGTGTGTGTGTGTGTGTGTGTGTGTGTGTGTGTGTGTGTGTGTGTGTGTGTGTGTGTGTGTGTGTGTGTGTGTGTGTGTGTGTGTGTGTGTGTGTGTGTGTGTGTGTTAAGCCACACATGCATTTCCACTTACGTTTTCCCCACCACACAAATGCAATCATGCCCTGATTCTAACCACCTTGAAGAAGCACACGCTGGTTCGAAAATAGCCGACCTAATCGGACAAGCTCACAAGGCTTATTTTCACTGTTTTTGACACCTTTTGTGTTTAATCATTCCATGATATGTTTATGTTTTTCATATTAAAAAGCAGTCGACAGAATAATCGAATAAACATTGTGAGATTGTATAGATCTGCTATTTTCGGAAATCTTCTCTTATGGGGGTCCCTGACTCCCTGGCATAATTTTAAAATTTATTTTTAAAATTTGGGCCTGCGCCCCCATATTTCAACCACTGTCTGACATAGGTAGTATTGATCATATTCACACCAGCCTAAGAGTGCCGAAGTCCTGATGTCACTCACTCATCCCCTGGTTCCAAGGGGTTTGCGGAGGTTTTTCTCTAACATTGGGTCATCTTAAAATCGTCTCATATAAGAATTGTGATCCAAAAATAAACAAACTGTCTCTGCGATATTTTCAGGGAGGTTGGCTCTGTGTCGTTTACGACAGTCAGTTACTCATATTTGATACAGTCCGTTTATAGCGAAAATCTAAACTAATTTGGCGGCAGTAAAGTAACATTAGCGTTATCTCGCAGTCAGATGATTCTTCATATCCATATGAGTGAAACCGCCGGGAATCCGGGATGATTTGTTTATTTTTCGGCGATACCCAAAGAGTGGGGGAAAATAGCCGCCTTTCTAATGATCAGATTTGCTCAGAAGTCCAGTAGCATTACCAGCAGGCCCAGTGTTGGAACAGCACAGTACTTTATTGTATGTGTGCTGCAGAGGAACTCTTTTACACTGTCCAAATGGAGAGAACAAATATATAAACGAGAGCAGGAAATCCCCCCAGGCTGCTGGGTAAATGTTCACATCAGCGAGAACTGCCGCTGCTCAGCAAAACCCCCTCCACCCTTAATCCAGAGGTGGAACTGAGGCATGTCCCTCGAAATGGCCCAAAAATCGCTTTGGGAACAGTAATCCTGTGAGGAGGGTTTTTCCACAGTATGCCCCTCCTTTTATTTATTTTTTATACTGTATATAATATAGTCTTCTATAGTCATCGGGGAGGACATTGTGAAGTGGACTTGGACTCTGTTCAGAACCAGAAGAGTAGGCTCTCGAGTGGAACCTTCCAGTCTCTGATGCGTGATGTTTCATCATCCCAAGTAAATCACGCCGAGTTTTGGACAGCAGGGGGATTTGGGGGGGAAGATTACACAAACGTGCTATAGCCTTCAAAACCTGTCTTAAGATTCTAAAGGGATTTTCTTTTTCTTTATTTTTTAGACGTGCCATTTGTTTTTGTATCCGGGAGAAAAGGGAGGAACACTTTGCCTTGGAACAGTCCTGCAACTATAAAATCAGATGTAGTACCAGGCAGAGAGTGAAATAGACCTTGTTGACTTTTGTCTTTTCCGTTGTTTTGAATTAGCATAAATTATCCTGTCTGTTTAAAATTTGTTCCGTGGAGGAGACAATGACATGGAGCGCTGATCCTAGGATTCATAATGGGGAGTTTCTGCGGAAATTGATGACAACAAATTATAGTCTTATCTCTATTTCTCTCTTAACGCCGTCTCTCTCTCTCTCTCTCCCACTCCTCTTTCTAAAGTTTGTCTTCATTATTCTCTCTCTCTCTCTCTCTCTCTCTCTCTCTCTCTCTCTAACACACAGTACCTCAGCCTCCCTCTTAAAAGGGAAATTACTGTATCCCCACCATTAAATCCCCCAGACAGTGAATCACAGTGGAGCCCAACGAATTACCTATTCCGAATCCTTTGACAAAGCCTTGACAGTGTCTTCCCAGCATCCTATATAGCCCCCACACTGCACCTCCTTTCATTTCCCTGCTTGTGATCCAAAGACACCTGCAAGGCATTGGTGGTCTGCGGATAATATGCTTTAGGAAAAGCCGAGTGGGAGATGATGATATTATGAGCGTTCTCCAGTTGGGTGTTTTTTCAAGCTTGTGAGGGGAAAGTCCAGTTTATCTGTGGGGGCTCTGCGAGGGTTTTATCGCAGAACAGGTGGCGTCTGTACGACACTCTCGCACTCGATAGACGATAGCGACGTCCCCGTGGCCAGATTGTGGTGTTTTGTCAGTGAGTGAGTGAATGAGTGCACGGCCACAATGCATGCCGTTGCTGTCGCGTGGAAACCTCATTATGTAAATATGAAATGAACAATCTACCTTGTAGATTGGCTATTGTTGGTACTTTTGTGTGACACTGTAGTATGGCATTGACAAAGTAGGGCATTGTTTTAACCCATTTTGGGCGGGCACCCATTTTGGTGTTAGCATCATGTCGTGCTTTAAGCTATTGAAAAATAGCAGATCTACAAGCTCGTATCGCGCCACCGAGTGGCGCGATACGAGCTTGTAGGTCTGCTATTTTTAAGTGGTGCAAACCACTTCTACATCCAGCTTACAATGCCCGTGTGCCTGTTTGTGTGTGTGTACCCCTGAGCATGAGAGGTGTGCGCATGCGTGAAATTGGAACGAGAGAAGTATGTGACATGGCTGCCACCTGCTGGACGCAAACGATACATGAAGAAATTGAAACGATACAGAGAAGAATTTGGAATGATACAAATTGGAACGATACAGAGAACCAATAGATGGGAGTTGCACCACTTGGTTCACACTGGTGTGATTTTCTTTTAATCAAAGACATTTTTAGAATCTGATCTCAGGTCAGAATGGGTTAATAATGAAACTGTCAGGATGTAATAGACATTTTTAGAATCTGATCTCAGGTCAGAATGGGTTAAGGAAAAAAAAACTCATAAAAGGTTGAAATATGGAGATACAAGGTTTCTGCCCCGACAGCAGTGATCCAAGGTATTTTTGATAACGTAACCTCTCCACAACTCTGGTCTCATTCAATCCCGTTCATACATGTCCAACTGTCCACTTAAAGCACCTTTGTTTTATTATGCCTGTTAAGCCCAGCATACCTGGGGTACAATCAAGCAGTAGTAATGCTTGAAACGGGTTGACATTTGTTTTGCAGGCAGCACGCTCACACACGCCGCACAGAATTTGTCTGTGCACATGTCTGAGAAGTGAGAAGAATGCACATTTTGCATTCTCTATTCACACTAAGATCTCTGGTCTGTACAGAAAATCCTCAGTGTTCATATTGAAACCACCCTGTTTTATAGCCGATCTACGTTAGTTAAATGAACACGGGCGGATTCTGTGTGTGGTTGGCCTGATTTGACACCACCATCTCCCAAATCAAATAAAAAGAGTCAGGTTCTTAAACACTGCTAGTGCCTATTATCCTACTCTCATTCTTTAAGCCTTTAATTTTATAGGACCTTATATTATAAAAGGTAATGCTATAGCAGCTGGCTGTTCTCACATAGTACAATACGCTGCTCTAATGAAAGGAAAATCACTCCCTGTAACCCTTATCTCTCTCTCTGTGTGTGTGTGTGTGTGTGTGTGTGTGTGTGTGTGTGTGTGTGTGTGTGTGTGTGTGTGTCACACAGTTGACAGGCGGCCTGCTGATCCAACCAAGGGAAGCGTAGCTGCCAAGATGTCTGCTTCTAAGGTAGGGTACTATTTATTTTTACATTCTTACCCCATTGTCCACAAATTCACTGTTGCGTATGTGCAATTGTACATGTGTGTGTGCGCGAATTCAAGTACTTACAACCTTGTGTCAGTGTTTTTCTTGTGTGTGTGGGTGGGTACTTTCCTCATGCGCTTACATACTTGTGTCAAACACCCAGTGTTGCTCATAGTCGGTCTCGTAGCTGGCACATGCACATCTTATAGTCGGTAGTTGACAAATGTGTGAATGTCAAATCGCAGCATCCCTCCGGTGTGATTTCCTCCATGGTTTCCCGTCCATCTGGTGTACCCCCCCCCCCCCCCCCCCTCTGATATTACTCCATTAATAACAAATTGAGCCGTTCATAAAGCCCTGTGCTCGCCTGCACCTGGACCTGCACACTTTGCCAAAGTTCTCCACATGTAGTTGGTCCTTGGAGGCCTGAGGCTGCAGTGGAAAGAAAGCAACGTTCAGAATGCCTGGAAGGCACACTCTCACGGACAAAATGTAGCAAATACCTCCAGAAAAATATATTGTTTTTTGAAAGCGTTTGAATTAAGATTTCTTTTTTAAACAAGTAGCATAGCTTTTGCTCTTTTCATGGCATTTAATGAGCAGAAGTGGTCAGTCAGGCTGAGTCTTTCTAACAGAAAGAAACAAACATACATGGCTGTATGTGACTTGGCCCTTCACAGACCAAGAGCAGTGCCAAGGGTTGGCCAAGTGGACCCAGATGGCTCCCACAAAGAACCTATTGCTCCATCTACTGTCTGTCTGTCTGTCTGTCTGTCTGTCTGTCTGTCTGTCTGTCTGTCTGTCTGTCTGTCTCTGTCTCTGTCTCTGTCTCTGTCTCTGTCTCTGTCTCTGTCTCTGTCTCTGTCTCTGTCTCTGTCTCTGTCTCTCTGTCTCTCTGTCTCTGTCTCTGTCTCTCTGTCTCTCTGTCTCTCTGTCTCTCTGTCTCTCTGTCTCTCTCTGTCTCTCTGTCTCTCTCTCTCTCTCTCTCTGTCTGAACATCAAGTGATAGATTGTCAGAGACCCTGTCTGTCATCACTCGCCCTGATGTACTCATTTCTCCTCCATACAGTTCCCGCTGAAGGCCAATGACTCAGCATCTCCAGGATAAGAGATTAGGTAGAAAGTGAGGTCAGGGTCCTCTGTAGTATAAATCACTCTAAAGTCATATAGTATGTATGTAGTATGTCTTCCTCCCAGTGCTGAGTAATGCAGCATGCAGACAGAAGAATTCCATTGTGTCTGCTGACTGAGCAAAGACACAGCTCATTCATTTTTGTTGGATTACTGTCTTTCATTCTTCCAGCCTCTACTTTCAAATCAATCATATCTGTCGTCACTTCAGTAATGGTCTAAAATGGTCTGGTTTATCGTTTGCGTTATCATTTTCAAAGACTTGGAAGCCTAGCTGCCCAACATCCCCTGGAAAAAAGTACCACTTATTTATTAAGTGTTGGTGTCGTGTTTTACAAATGGTGGATAATCTCATCATGGAGCAAAACTCATGTGATTTCTATTGCTACATAGTAAAATCTACAGCTTTGTTTGAACTCTTTCTCTTCTCTTTTCTGGTCATTTTCCATCCCTGTCTCCAGTGGCTGTATCATGACTTAATCTAACTAGACCCTTTTACCACACTTTCCTGTCCAAGTAACAATATGTCCAAGCCCCCCTATTGGGATTAGACTGGACAGGCAATCATGTATGACTGTATGAGGACTGAGTGAGTCACTGTTTACCTTTGGGGACAGTAAAAAAAAAAAGGAGAAGAAGAAGAAATAACCCTATTATGGCATTTCCCCTGAGGAGCCTGGTTAATGTGGAAAATACCCACAATGCCCCTCTCTGTCATTTTTTTTAGGCTTTCTGTATTTACTCAGGGTGTGTTGATCCCATGCATGCTCTCGCAAGCCTTTGAGTTGTCAAGTGCAACCACAGTCTCACACTTAAGGCCATGATGGACGACGTTGGAACTGCCAGGCTTTAGTGACTTGCTCCATGCATCATCCCCTCTAGTTCCTTGAGGAAGGGTAAAGTGGCAGGCACTTGCAAGTTTTTATTACTTGACAGTTTTAACGCATCCAGGACAATGCACGAGGAAATGCGAGAAAATATCGCATCATCGCAGCCACTCGTCAGATGCCAATTTGAGCGTTGGTGTCTGGTATGCAAGAGGTCATAGAGAAGCACGTACATTTTCTTTAATTGCTTTTTTCAGAAGCACGTTCATTTTAAAATGTGAAGAAAGAATAACCACATTTGACACGTGGTTCCTTCCCCGGTGATGTTCCACTCACACGATTGATTTTCTTAACCATTTAACCCATTCTGACCTGAGATCAGATTCACACGAGGTTTCCACTGGACACACACTGGTCTGATTAACCCATTCTGACCTGAGATCAGATTCTAAAAATGTCAGTCGTTCTTCGATTTTTCAAAAAATAGCAGACCTACAAGCTCGTATCGCGTTATAGCTAAAGCATAACATGATGCCAACACCAAAATGGGTGCCCGGTCAGAATGGTTTTAACCTCTGTACT
>NC_139719.1:4512119-4532646 GCF_964188405.1 Protomyctophum parallelum
CATGTTCTTCTCAGCCATGTTCTGGTGTTTGTCAGCAAAGCAGACCACCTGGTCACTGCTGCCCCCCCCCCCCCCCCCCCCCCCGCGGAGAAACCTGTTGTTACTGAGCGTAATCACTACATTAATCTCATTTCAAACACAGCATGGTGTGTCTATCAAATAGCACTCATTTCACTTTTTTAAATGATTGTATAACATTAATGATACTAGCCCTTACCCGTTGTGAGATATTTGCCCACCCCACGGGGGGTACTGCGCCCTGGGTGCGTTTTTCCGCATTATTTATTCACTAATAAATTCATTATTAATCATGAATGTGTCAAACCGAAAAAAGGGCTTCGTTACGCCCTCCATATTCATATGGTCAATGCCTGTGTGAAAAGTGGGAGCGATTAGTGCAGGCAGTGAGGAGCTACGGCGTGTTTCTGACAGACAGACATGCAGACAGACATTCAGACATTGACTGAATTATAGTATGATGATGATGATGATGATGATAGAAGAATGCCATGGTTTCACGGCTGCCATGCTGTGGTCAGACATTGGCGGGACACGAACACTTTGGAGATTTGATCCGGAATAGGTTGGGATATCCTGACCTTCATGTGCTTGTCTGCCTTAATAGTAAAGTACATATCATTTGTTTTCCCTGAGTACTCTCAAGACACACGCACACACACACACACATCAGACCCACAATCTCTCTTCAACATAATAACATCACGTTGGAATGCAGTCACCTACTCAACAGTGGTAGATGTAATCAACACGTGTGTGTGTGTGTGTGTGTGTGTGTGTGTGTGTGTGTGTGCGTGTGTGTGTGTGTGTGTGTGGGTGTGGTGCAGTCTTACAGTGTAATTTGGAAGGACAGTTGCCCTGGGGGCAGGTGGAATAGAATACAATGATTGAATACTATTTCTCAGTACTGAATATGTACAGAGTACAGTACTATTGTTCAGTACTTGAACCCCAGTCAACAAATGACAGGGTAAATGGTCCAGTAAGTAGAGCAAAGAAAACAAAACGTAGTGACACTAGTACCATTAAGCGAGTGGATGCATTCCAACATAGCGACTGATTGCTGTTATCTATTCATTCTCTCATGGACACGAACAAAGGCGGCTAATCTTTATCTCTCCGTCTCTCTCTCTGTTACAGCCCCCGTCTCCTCGGCCCTCCGACAGAACTCCCCGCTTCACAAAGGACAGGTTCTCCTCTCCGCCGCCGTCCCCTCCCAGCCAGCTGCAGCGCCAGGACTCTGGGCCTCGCAGCATCAAGGGGATCCTCAAGAAGAGCCGCTCCACCAGCATGGAGTCGGACCACAGCGAGGGGTCGACGACGCCCGAGGGCGCTCCGTCCCAGCAGCCCGTTGGCCAACACGCCGACGACAAACAGGAGGACCCTTGGGAGGACGAGGAGGAGGAAGAGGAGGAAGAGGAGGAGGAGGAGAAAGGCGAGGAGGAAAGAGACGAAGATTCGGCGCTAATGGACGACAGCACCGACGGCGGGAGCTTCAGCCTCCCCAGGGAGGAGCGGGACGTCAGCGGCGGCGGTAGCAGCAGCAGCAGCAGCAGCAGCGGCGGGGACAGCCTGGAGGAGATGCGGAGCCCCTCGCCCGACGACGAGAGCCTGGAGGAGAGCAGCGCCTCCCTGGAGAAGACGCCGTCCGCGTCCGAGGACGGCGACGAGCCGGAGGGCAGCCCGGACGGGAGCACGAGCTCCGCGCTCAAACACCGGTCAGAATGCACGGCGTCATATCATACAGCACACATGCTACTTGACCCATTCTGACCTGAGATCAGATTCTAAAAATGTCTATTACATCCTGACAGTTTCATTATTAACCCATTCTGACCTGAGATCAGATTCTAAAAGTGTCTTCGATTTTTCAAAAATAGCAGACCTACAAGCTCGTATCGCGCCACTCGGTGGCGCGATATGAGCTTGTAGATCTGCTATTTGTCAATAGCTAAAGCATAACATGATGCCAACACCAAAATGGGTGCCCGGTCAGAATGGGTTAACCCATTCTCAGAATGGGTTAACCCATTCTGACCCATTCTGGTCAGAATGGGTCAGAATGGGTTAACCCATTCTGACCTGAGATCAGATTCATATGAGGTTTCCACTGGACACACACTGGTCTGATAAACCCATTCTGACCTGAGATCAGATTCTAAAAATGTCAGTCGTTCTTTCGATTTTTCTAAAATAGCAGACCTACAAGCTCGTAGCGCGCCACTCGGTGGCGCGCTATGAGCTTGTAGATCTGCTATTTTTCAAAAGCTAAAGCATAACATGATGCTAACGCCAAAATGGGTTCCCGTTCAGAATGGGTTGAAGAGCATCTATGTACAAATGAATGAACATAAATGAAGTCAACTTTTTGTTGAGTAGCCTGCACCGCTCAGTTCACACGGTTGCGATTCTTTTAGCTCTATGTATAATATGAAAGTGTGAGGTAAACTGATGGGAGTGAGGTAGATGGGATTTTTTGGGGGGAGAGGGGTGTTTTGGTTTTGGTTGATTGAATACTTTTATTAGTCAAAATTGTAAACGGCACAGCTCTGTAGTAAAACACTTGGCTAAATGGCTAAAAGGATAACACAGAAAAGTCCTGGGGATTTGTTTCCTTTGTGATCCCAGAGCTACACAACTTTTCCCAGGATTGTGCTGCTTGCCATTTGGAGATGTGTTGGCGGTTTTATCTACTGCGGGGGGGGGGGGGGGGGGGTCTTCTCCGAGGATGAGTGGTTGGAAGTTTCTCAGAGATCACAGGAAGACAGCTCTCACCCCAAATTAAGACTTCTGGAACCCTTCCCAATGTGCAAGGAACTTCAGAGCCAGCTTAAATCCATTCATCAGCCTCTACAAAAGAAGATTATCCCAAATCAATCTGATATACTAAGTAATGAAAGGACATACTGTACACACTGTAGGAGGGCTGCCTAGAAGTAAAAAAAAAAAAAAAAAGCGACAAATCTTCCTTTGACAGGACTAAAGTGTCTGTTATCCTGCTCTATTTGCAGAATGACGGAGTTAACTGGCGGAGAAGAAGAGTGGAAGAGCAAACTGAAGAAGCCCAAGCCTACAGAAGTGGTCCAGAAGTCCCTGGCTGATCGCTTCAACCAGCTTCATGACGCAGAGAACGCCTGGAAGAAAAAGGTATAGACCCCAACCCTGACCCCCCCCTTGTATTGCTGTGTGTTGGAATAGCCACCATCAACAGCGGGGTTAATACAAGCGATGATATAAAGCACCAAAAGCATCAAAATAGACACTTTTCTAATAACAAGGTGCTAGGTTTTGGTCCCGAGTCTGTCAGTGTGAGAGGCATGATAAATAGTACAGGGGTACCTCTCATTTTATTCAGACACTGATGACTCTGACCACATGTTGAGGCTTCCCCACAGTTAGAGGGAATGAATGAGTCATTGCTGGTGATGAGGGGAGGCCGGCTGCGCGCAGGAGACAGAGAGGGGTATGCTTTTCTCCCCTCCTCTGGCTGAATCAGCTTGTTTGTGGGAGTGGGAGGTGGGGGTGGGGAGGCAGGACTTGGGGGTGGAGGACTTGTAAAAGGAGGAGGATTTGGGAGTGGCGTTGATGCCAAATCCAGAGATCCGCAGCTTAAAGCCACTCTCCCAGCGAGGGGAGCAGCACGCCTCCGCCCCATAAAAATAAAATCCCACACTACGTACCTCCACCACCACCACACTGGTGTTTTTGGGTGTTCTCTGTGGGCACATCTGTTGCATGGGTTGTTCCTCACCCTCCGTTACTATTTCACCAACAAGGAATGCCTTCCCTTTTTAAAAGCTTCTCCCACTCGATCTGTTTCTTATTCAGATCTCACAGGCAATCTGCACTGCAATTCTTCCATGGCCATTGTTGACCAAGCTTGCTTTTTAAATTGGTCGTTTTGTTTGAGGCGAATCGTGTCACGTTTATTCACGTACGAGGACCCACTTCTTGGCTTGATGTCGAGCGACATCAGCGATTCTCTTGAGGGATTTTGGTTTGAGCTCATCTGCCTTCCAATGATGAGCTAACCGTAGGATAAATCCACTCGTATAGTCTGGCAAAGGCACATCTTAAACGTTTGCAGACAGCAAAGAAATTCCAAACAAATCCCCGCAAATTGTCAGCTGAATACCGAAAAATGAAGTCATCTGTACTGGCCGTCTCCTTTATGACAAATCCAATGCTAAAACCATAAACTCAGCGCTATTCCACTCACTGCACCAAAAAAATGCTCCTAATTGGGTACGCCTGAGGAAAGGCCAAGCTCGCCTTCCAAAAATGTTTGTGGATTTGTTCTTTTAATCTGTCAAAGATCATTGCCAGTGTCATTGGTCCGGAATGCACAGTGCTACTGAAATACGCTGATATTAGTGCTGTGGCAAACTATGTAATGCAGTGGTGACCTACAATTCACGTGTATGAAAATAATAAGCATTAGGTCATTTTACCCATAAGAAGAGTTTCCTCGTTTTGCTTGCAGATTTAATTGATTGCCAAGAAAACACGTGTTTTTTAGTGACTATCCTGAAACTTGTTGTGCAGGGGTCTATTGCCCCTGCATCCGTCTGTAACGAGAAGGATCTCGCATTAGGAAAGCACGTTTTTTTACATTAAGGACAAACTGGAGCCTGGTCTCATACAAAGCTGGGGCGTTGCACTGTTCTTCAGTTGATGTCGGAGGACTGCATGGCACGCACCATGGCCACCTTCTCCCACCCGCTCCAGATGTTTCCCGTTACAACATTTTCAAAGTCTTTTCTTTTCACAACTCATATGTTTCAATGAAGCAAGGCCTTGTTATTGGAAATTATATTCCCCAAAAATGTGGGCGTTTTTTCCTTTTGAGCGACAGCTGTTTATAATAAGCCGTCACTTTTTTTTTGTTTTTACTGGCAACCTGAAGCTTTACCCACACACTTTACGTCAAAGGCTTCTCGCCGCGCAGGCAAAAAGAACCAATGTCGTTCACTGAACATGTGCAGGTCATGCTTCAGGTATGAGAGTCATGTGCCTGACATCTGTCCACGGTGCTGTTCAGTGTTCACAGTCCACGGTGCTGTTCACAGTCCATGACTATTCCTTTTTTTTCTTTCTTTTTTTCTTTGCCCGAGTACAATAACGGTGACCTCATTGCTATAATTATTCACAATCCCCCTGTAAGCCATGAGAACCAATTGTTGTGTCCCGGCCTTGCAGGTCCCCTTTGGGCACTGTCAGCCATCACAACTTGAGACGGCTGGTTGAAAATTATGTCCCTAGTGTGTTGCTTCCCGGGAAATGTCTTTGAGATAATGAATGCACTTACGGGTGGGTGGGTGGTGGTGGGGGGGGGGGGGGGGGTGGGGGGTGGCATATACACAGGGTAATGGTGATGTGTGCCAGAGGCCTCTTGCTATTTTTAAAGGCACAGTTTGCGGTATCATCTGCCCGTTCATGTTCAAGAGTTCTTTCTGTGGTAGAGCAAAATGTCGTACTCATAATAATGCACGTTCTTATTTTTTTTCCCAACCCTTACATAGTCCTACAGAACATACGTTGTAATTAGGCGTTGCCCATTGTTTCCGTTAATCAGTTCGCATTGCATCACATTTTGCGCTTGCATCACGACTACTGGGGGTTTCCAATCACCTCGTTAGTATAGTAAGCGCATTATGGTCACAGTGTGAGTACAGACGCACCGTTTATGTTTTGGATGGTCAAAATCTGGTCTTTCCCTTTTTAGTAGTCTGACCTAGATAGTCAAATCTTCAGTGTTCATTTAACACGTAAGGATATTGCAGTACAGGTTTCAAATGACCCCCTCATTGCTTCTTTGATCTACCCATGCTGGATACTAGGGATGCACCGATCCGATACTCGTATCGGAGATCGGCGCCGATCCAGGCTAAAATTCTAGATCGGGTATCGGATCGGTGGCCGATCCATTATCCGATCCGATCCGATAATTATGTGTAATTACAGTATGAAAACAACTCTACCTCCTCTGTGACACAGCAGTGTAGTATTGACAGTATAACATGTGGAATGCAGCCAGGCTAGCCTGCGCACACATTAACCTGGTCTAATTGTTGCACAGTTATTTAATAAATAATTCAGTGCATTTATATCTGTGTTTGTTACATTTTGTTTTACAAAGTTGGGAAAGTAATGTTTAAGTCTAGCCTTGATGTTGCCTTACACAAAATAATGATTCCAGACTCCACACAGTGAGGCATACAGCTTAATAGGTTATTACGTTTCTTTGTGGGGGGTATCGGATCGGTACTCTGTATCGGCAGATACTGGACCCCCATGTATCGAAATCGGTATCGAATGCCAAAAAGCCGGATCGGTGCATCCCTACTGGAAACTCTCTTCACTCCAGCTGGGACTCTCTAGGATGGATCTCTAAGCTGCCCTCCTCTTCCTCTTTTCCTCTCCAGCCCTACCTCGCCCTTCCTCCTCTTTTCCCCCCCAGTTTCCTTCCTTTTCCTCTCCAGCCTTCACCTCCAGGCTCTACCTTATATACCCTTTTGACTTTGCCACCCACCCGTCAACCTATGCTAGTCTCTTCAGGTGAGTGAGTGTGTGTGTGTGCGCGCGTGCCTGCATGTGCACTGTAAGTAAATGTGTCTTGCATGTATATATATATATACCTTTTCGCATGGTCCTCCTTGACATGAGCTCTTTTTTCCTTTGTCTTTCTCTGTATCCGAGCTGTGATCACTCTCATCTCCGAACCCGCGCACACCTCGGCGTTGACAACACTATTTGCTTTTCATTACGCGATTGTGGTTGTATGGTAGATATCTGTGTCTGTGGTTTTGGCCCGTGGCGCTGCCTGTAGTGAAGCAGGGCAGAGTAAAGTGGTTTCCTGTAGGGCGTTTTGAGGCCCAGTGCCTCGGCTCCGCGCTCCTCTCCTGTCTCTTGGGTCCTGTCAGGCCAAGGTATTTCCCCTCTCTGATAGACTCCAGACTCCAGTTATAGCCAGAGCTGAGCTTCAGCAGAGCTGAGCTTTCTGGCTTTAACGGGGGGGGGGCTTGGCAGTGTTTGTGAGCGTGTGTGCCTTAGAGATAGTGGCACCATAATGGACACTCCAACTGTACTGCTGTGTGTTCATCTATTTTTGATGGGACTGAAAACAAACACCACTCAGTACGGCTGCCCTGCAGTCTGTTATGCCTGCACTGTGTATTTGTTATAGATAGTACTGTGTGTGTGTGTGTGTGTGTGTGTGTGTGTGTGTGTGTGTGTGTGTTTGTGTGTCTCTCTCTCACAGTGAAGAGAAACAGAAGCATGATGTAGGTCTATATACTGTTTGCACACTTCTGCATGTTCTTGCATTCATATATGGTCAAACCAGCACTTAAGATTCCTCAGACCTATTATGACCATTATTGAAGCTCAGAGTTAAACTGAAAGGATCCAGTCATGGAGCAGAGGCATATCTCCAACAGCATCTAGTACTGCTACTGTATGTACAGTGTACAGTACAGGGGCCTCCATTTCATGTAATGCATGCACGTTTGCGTGTACGGTGAATTGCATTTAGTCGAGAATGTCATCACGAGTAAGTAACATGCAATGAATTCTGATTAGGCAGTGGTTACTATAAATGGATACATCGGTTGTTGGTGCAGCCGTGCAGGGATCAAACTTCGGGAATGTCGGGAATTCTCTTTTTAACAACACTTTTTGGGGCCAGTTGACGCAATAGATAAATGATATTCATAAAAATCTCAGACATTTGACTTGTGATTATGACTGTTCTTTTCGTAAATGAATGCCCTACTACGGCCTACTTCATCATGCTACTGTGACAGACAAAAGTAGCATGCTACTAAAAATGTGGTGCATCTTTTGGAATTGGAATCCTAAAAAGTAATAGTTATTCATGTATTAAAGGGATTGTGACATTAAAAAAAAAGGTTTTGGAATTGTTCTTATTTTTTAGGTTTTCTAAGCTCAATTGCACCCAAAAAACCTGAACTTTTAACATTCAGTAGACTTTCTGTGGTCTGGGGTTTTCTGGCTCAAACAGGTGCTCTGATTTGCCGGCAGTTTGTGATGTAAGAGCCTGCAAATCCCATATATTATGTCAATGGGATTTGCCAGCAGATGTCACTGTTTTCACTGTCTTGCCTGTTTTCATTGTAGCTCAAAAGGCTTCCAAACCCCAAAGAAAACTCCAGACCACAGAAAATCCACTGAATGTTCAAAGTTCAGGATTTTGGGGTGTAATTGAGGTCATAAAACCTAAAAGAAAAACGAAAAATAAAAATGAATGTCATAAAACCTTTAACTTGGAGTTAATGTTTTCCTAAGGTCCTCTACAGAGAACAGTTTCTATATCTATATATGTTGTCATTATAACGTTTAGGTTACCGTTATATATGAAAAAAGCCTAATGGACAGGTCTACAGGAATTACTCAAAATATTATATTTATTGAGTCTCTAGAAGACGTCAGCATTTTTTATTTTTTATGAAGCCAAGAGCCTGTTACTAATCATGAAAAGTGACGCTAATTGTGTTTAGTAAAACCACTTTAATGGCAGAGAGCTTACTGTTGTCACGCCTCACCACTGCTGTTCTCAATCCGCGTTGACATCGTGGCCTCAGCTGTGGATTCATCACGTAATCCATCGCTGTTGGCCTCTTGTCACGCCGCTCGCTGACATCTTTGACTGTTTACGCTGCCTCTTCAGAGCCCTGAGCGCTACGTGAGCGTGAGCAGACCTCCCCAGATCAACAGTCTCTACAGCCACTTTGATGAGTGCTTCTGAGGAGCAGATCACACCCATCCATCACATGGCTGTCCTGCTCCCCTTTACCCATTAAGACCTTAGGCCGATTCTACACATAAATCAGGCCTTCTCAAACCTTTTTTGTGCCAAGGAGCAAATAAGGACCCCCTGCAAAATGTGCCATGTATTTGGCCGCGGACCCCCCATCTTAACCCATTCTGACCTGAGATCAGATTCATACGAGGTTTCCGCCGGACACACACTGGTCTGATGAACCCATTCTGACCTGAGATCAGATTCTAAAAATGTCAGTCGCTCTTCGATTTTTCAAAAATAGCAGACCTACAAGCTCGTATCGCGCCACTCGGTGGCGCGATATGAGCTTGTGGATCTGCTATTTTTCAATAGCTAAAGCATAACATGATGCCGACACCAAAATGGGTGCCCGTTCAGAATGGGTTAAAATGTTTTGTGCCAGGGATTTATGTATCTTATTATCTTTACCCGTATCCTTTGTGATTCACGTTAACCACTTCAGAATGAGCGAAACTAGTTGGATCTACAAGCCGACAACGTGTCGCAGCGCGACACAAGTTACCTAGCGTGTTAGCTTGAACATCTGTTATTTGTAATATGAAATGAAGCTTATGCAACTGTTTCTTCACCACTTCTTCCCCCATTGTTTCATTTTGTTTGCAGCGGCGGAGCCATGTGTTTTATATTTCTCAGCCGAGACAATTTAGCGACATGGTTTGATTGAGCAAAATGTGTCATTACATTCCCCATTAATCAAACAACAGAACGCATATCTGTCTCCTCTACTGTGGTTGCTGCTTGCGTCCAAGGCTGTCTTGGTTCAGGAATCGGCAGGCCTGGTATATTAGCCCATTCTGACCGGGCATCCATTTTGGTGTCAGCATCATGTTATGCTTTAGCTATTTAAAAATAGCAGATCTACAAGCTCATATCGCGCCACCGAGTGGCGCGATACGAGCTTGTAGGTCTGCTATTTTTTTTAACTCGAAGAGCGACTGACATTTTTTGAATCTGATCTCGGGTCAGAATGGGTTCATCAGACCAGTGTGTGTCCGGCGGAAACCTCGTATGAATCTGATCTCAGGTCAGAATGGGTTAGATCCCATGAATAGCTTTGTCGTCGGCGAAAGCGTAAACGACGGCAGCCGCTGTAAATACAGTAAAAACACGTCGTGGACATTTAAACAGTGGAATATATCATTAATAACTGTGAAAGTGCTCCTGGGCTGCAGTGGGAACCGGGGAGCCTCCGGAGTACAGCCATGGTAATGCATTTTTAATGGTGGAATTCAAGAAACATCAGGCGGAGTAAATCACTGTGAGAAATGGCCAACAGACACGTGTTTGATGGATGAACCACAGTCCACAGTTATGTTTTGGGGGTCTTTTATTTTCTCTTTATCTCTCTCTGTTTTTCTACCGAGACCCAAAGTTGATGGTGTTTTTGATGGTAAGAATGAGTTTTGACTGATGAAGTACAGAGTGGGTGGTTTTTCTCTCAGCGTTTATATACAGTACATAGTGCAGAAATCAGCAGATCTTTGTCATGTTGCTACATTACATTTCCCTTCCGTCAGTCCCAGCAGACGGGAGTCTTTGTTTTGTGTTTGTCCACAAACACAAAACACAAAACTCTCTCTATCGCTCAATGAATACAATGGAAAGTGGTAAAAAAAAAAAAAATGGTTGTGGATGGCCCATTACTGACTGCATTTATTCATTTTGCTTTATTTATATACAGTACATGTGCAGAAATCAGCAGATCTTTGTCATGTTGCTACATTACATTTCCCTTCCTTCAGTCCCAGCAGACGGGAGTCTTTGTTTTGTGTTTGTCCACGCTCTCTATCGCTCAATGAATAAAATGGAAAGTGGTTAAAAAAGAAAATGGTTGTGGATGGCCCATTACTGACTGCATTTATTCATTTTGCTTTATTTAACCCATTCTGACCTGAGATCAGATTCATACGAGGTTTCCGTCGGACAAACACTGGGTCTGATGAACCCATTCTTTTTTTTTTTTTTTTTTAAGATATTTTTTTGCGGCTTACGCCTTTTATTGATTTTTTAAGGGACAGATAGTAGGCTGACAGGAAACGGGAGAGAGATGGGGGGATGACATGCGGTAAAGGCCGTGTCGGGTCCGGGAGTCGAACCCGCGGCACACCGCGACTGGATCACCAGTCCGGTGCCCAGACCGTTACGCTACGGCCTGGGCCTGATGAACCCATTCTGACCTGAGATCAGATTCTAGAAATGTCAGTCGCCCTTCGATTTTTCAAAAATAGCAGACCTACAAGCTCGTATCGCGCCACTCGGTGGCGCGATATGAGCTTGTAGATCTGCTATTTTTCAATAGCTAAAGCATAACATGATGCCGACACCAAAATGGGTGCCCGGTCAGAATGGGTTAACCACTTGTTTAACCACTTAAGTCCTATATACTATGCTGAATAATAATCTAATAATGCATGTCTGGTGCATATAATATGCTTAAATTTACTTCACTGACATCCAAACCAGTAGGTGCCCTAGTACCCACCACCAGCGTGAGGGTCTATATTTCTCAAAGGAAGAGTGTAGGGAGACCACCACCAAACACTGCAGATGTGCTAGTTTCATTGTGTTGGCCATACAGATTGGTTAAAATGATGTTTTATTCATTAAAGTGACTTTTTTCCGACCGATTACGCAACCCATCTAGACGTGAATTAGTTGACATTTTGTTTTGTTTTTGGCACGTTCCTATAAGCCGATACATTTGATGAGCTGCAGTGGTACCCTATGGAGACACAAAGAGTATCTCTTTAAAAATAAATCCAGGATTGTAGCGTCAGTAGTTTGACAATGCCAATGCCAGTAAGAGTGATGGGTGTCATGTTGTGTCGGTGGTGTGTCAGAAGTCCAGCTCCGACGTGGAGACCAAGACGTCTCTGGCCGACCGGATGAAGATCCTGCAGGAGAAGGAGGAGGCGTGGAAGAGCCGAGGGAAAGGAGCCGCCAATGACTCCACGCAGTTCACTGTGGCTGGACGCATGGCCAAGAGAGGTAGAGCTACAGTAACTCTCTCTCTCTCTCTCTCTCTCTCTCTCTCTCTCTGATGAACCAATGACTCCACGCAGTTCACTGTGGCTGGACGCATGGCCAAGAGAGGTAGAGCAACAGTAACTCTCTCTCTCTCTCTCTCTCTCTCTCTCTCTCTCTGATGAACCAATGACTCCACGCAGTTCACTGTGGCTGGACGCATGGCCAAGAGAGGTAGAGCAACAGTAACTCTCTCTCTCTCTCTCTCTCTCTCTCTCTGATGAACCAATGACTCCACTCAGTTCACTGTGGCTGGACGCATGGCCAAGAGAGGTAGAGCAACAGTAACTCTCTCTCTCTCTCTCTCTCTCTCTCTGATGAACCAATGACTCCACGCAGTTCACTGTAGCTGGACGCATGGCCAAGAGAGGTAGAGCAACAGTAACTCTCTCTCTCTCTCTCTCTCTCTCTCTGATGAACCAATGACTCCACGCAGTTCACTGTAGCTGGACGCATGGCCAAGAGAGGTAGAGCAACAGTAACTCTCTCTCTCTCTCTCTCTCTCTCTCTGATGAACCAATGACTCCACGCAGTTCACTGTGGCTGGACGCATGGCCAAGAGAGGTAGAGCAACAGTAACTCTCTCTCTCTCTCTCTCTCTCTCTCTCTGATGAACCAATGACTCCACGCAGTTCACTGTAGCTGGACGCATGGCCAAGAGAGGTAGAGCAACAGTAACACTCTCTCTCTCTCTCTCTCTCTCTCTCTCTCTGTCTGATGAGCCATGGTGTAACCATCTCACTCTGCATCAGTGTTGTTTTCGTCGACTAAAACTTAAGACGAAAAATGTTCGTCGACTACCTTTTTCCACTGAAGAAAACTAAATGGAAACTAAATTAAAACTGTGCTATGGTGACTAAAACTAAGACTAAATATACTGACAATTTCGTCAACAAATAAAAACTAGACTAAAATGTTAGGAAGGGACTAGTGGACAACAGATCCAGTATAAGTCATTTTACACTTGGTTGCATGCTGAAAATAGCCGATCTACAAGCTCACAGCGCGTCGCGCTGCGACGCGTTGTGAGCTTGTAGATCGGCTATTTTCAGCAAGTGTAAAATAAATCATTATGACGGCAACAAGGCCCGCAAAAATACATTTTAGTCGACTAAATCACCTGTAGATTTAGTTGACTAAAATCTTATGACATTTAATCGACTAAAACTAGACTAACACTAATTCATTCCAGGTGACTAAAATGTGACTAAGACTAAGTGAAAACTATTCAGGAGACTATGACTAAAACTAAAATAGAAATTCGCTGCCAAAAACAACACTGCTCTGCATCTTCCGATACATTATCTGTGCATTAGTGTGTTCTGTTCAACGTGGACCAGTGATGTGGTCTACTCTAGAGCACTCTAGGACCCATGTGTGGGTCGCAGAAACATTTGTATGGTTCCCTTGTTTTTTTTGTTTCCTACATTTAGTTTTTAATTATTATTTCATTCAAAATATTTACAAAAAAAACATTTGTGAAAAAGTTCAATCATTTCAGGAAGAAAGAAAAGAAAAATCAAAGAAATCCCATGAATTGGATTAGAAAACAAATGTTTAGCAGTGAAAATTGCAGATCTACAGTACAAGCTCACAACGAAGCGCGAAGCGGAGTGGTGCGTTGTGAGCTTGTAGATCTGCTATTTTCACTAGTGTGGGTCCCGGGAGAATGTTTAATTTCCGTTTTGGGTCAAACGTTTGGGAACCACTACTCTAGAAGTGCTTACGTTTACAACTAATGGCCGCATCCTTTGCAATGGTCTTTGTAGTCCTGTGGACATTGAAACTACACAACACTATGCGGTAGATAGTGAGTCATAATATCACACAACAGGAATGTGCAGGAAATCCGCAGATCTTTGTCAAATTATTGCAAATTACAGACTCAATTACAGGACACGGTGGCCATAGCTGAGTGGGCATAGAGAGGACATCTGGGAATCCTAACTGACCCCAGTTCAACCCAACAGTCTGCACAGTCCGTGTGTCGGAAGTGTCCTGTTTCTGCAGACAAATGTCACAATGAGCAAATGTGCACTGATGTCAAATACCCCAAAGGCTATAATTATATGACACATCGTCAGCCAATGAAAGAATGACATCAGTATGAATCTATGTATCTTTTGTACTTTGTCAGTGCCGTGGAAGTTTATCCCATTCTGAACGGGAACCCATTTTGGTGTCCGCATCATGTCGTGCTTTTAGCTATTGAAAAATAGCAGATCTACAAGCTCATAGCGCGCCACCGAGTGGCGCGCTACGAGCTTGTAGGTCTGCTATTTTTGAAAAGTCGAAGAACGACTGTTCATTTTTTAGAATCTGATCTCAGGTCAGGAATGGGTTAATCAGACCAGTGTGTGTCCAGTGGAAACCTGGTATGAATCTGATCTCAGAGTGACGTGATGATGTTGTTGTGTTCCACCAGGGCTGGTGTCAGATGAGTCTCCTCTCATCCACCTCAAGAAGTCTTCTGCTACACCTGTGAAGCCACAAGAAGGTACTGGTATATATATATATATATATATATATATATATATATATATATATATATTTTTTAGGGATATAAATATATCAGATAATTGTTGGAAAAATACACATCGTTGCTGTCAGGTGGAAACCTTGTATGTCCAAAACTCTTCCTTTGTCATTACTATTTCAACATTTTGAAAATAGCTGATCTACAAGTAGTAATTTACATAACTACTTAACCCATTCTGACCGGGCACCCATTTTGGTGTTGGCATCATGTCATGCTTTAGCTATTTAAAAATAGCAGATCTACAAGCTCATATCGCGCCACCGAGTGGCGCGATACGAGCTTGTAGGTCTGCTATTTTTGAAAAATCGAAGAGCGACTGACATTTTTAGAATCTGATCTCAGGTCAGAATGGGTTCATCAGGACCAGTGTGTGTCCGGCGGAAACCTCGTATGAATCTGATCTCAGGTCAGAATGGGTTAAGCCTATTTTGTGGGGCGCCCGCTGGCCCAAGTGGTCCAGGCGCGTGCCTGACGGCGTGTCGCGTGTTCGAGTCCCGTTCATGACGACCCACTGCATGTCTCTCCCCTTCTCTCTCTCTCTCCCTCTTTCCTGTCCATCTTCACTTGATGCTATCCATAAAATAAAAAAACTATTTTGTATTTTCCAAAATGTAAAAAAAAATACTAATTGAGATGGTCAAATGTTTTGCCCTGAACAAAGCGAGGCCGGGAAAGGCCCGGGTCGGATCATTTTGCTGTTTTTGTCATTTCCCATACTCTCTCCACTGTCACTGTAGTCAAATAAAGGCTTAAAGGGATTGTGACATTTAAAAAAAGGTTTTGGAATTGTTCTTGTTTTTTTTAGGTTTTCTAATCTCAATTGCACCCAAAAAACATGAACTTTTAACATTCAGTAGATTTTCTGTGATCTGGGGTTTTCTGGCTCAAACAGGTGCTCTGATTTGCCGGCAGTAAGTGACATCACTTACTGCAAATCCCATATGTCAATGGGATTTGCCAGCAGATGTCACTGTGTTGCCTGTTTTCATTGTAGCTCAAAAGGCCCAAAAAACCCCAAAGAAAACTTCAGACCACAGAAAATCCACTGAATGTTCAAAGTTCAGGTTTTTTGGGTGTAATTGAGGTCATAAAACCTAAAAGAAAAAAGAAAAATAAATGAAAATGAATGTCATAAAACCTTTAAATAAAAAAGCAAATCTACAAGCTCACATTATTTGTTGTAATGCAAGCTTGCAGATTCACAAATTGCTCAAATGTGTGAAAAAACACATGCACAATAATGGCATGCCCCAAAATGGGGACCCCAGGTTGTGAAAGCGGCTAACGCAACATTGTTGCCTGGTTCTTTGCTTTGGACAGAGATCTCCACGAGAAGTGATGTCAAGGTGGAAGGGGATAAACGGCTGGACAAGCTCGAGTCCTTCCTGGACAAACTCCATAATAAAGGTACCGTATGACTCCGTTTTGAAATCGCTGCCAGTGAAAAGGACATTATAGTGGTGAACTCAATGTTACTTCCACTTTTGGCTTTCACATCCATAACGTGACCCTCGTTCCAAAGTTCAATTTCCTGTATTCGCCGTGCAGAAATTATAGTCAATTTTAGTGAATATTAGTGATTTAATAATTCATGTGAATAAAGATGAGACATTTACTTGGTATTACAGCATCAAAACACTCTAGCCAATGGATATGCCACGTACTGTATATAATATATTCAACTTTATATATTTTCCCCCGACATGGTGTCATTCAGTGAATATCATGGTGTATGTGTTAATACACTATACCGTGTGACTTTGAATTGGCATATAACCCTGATTAGCCACTGAAACCCTATTCTTGGTTAACCGGAGTCCCTCTGGCAGGTGGAGCGGAATCCCTTCACGACGGACGACGTACGTCGCGACGTATATTTTTCCGTCGCAACGTATATTAGAGTACGTCCTGGCGTAAATATCAATTCGTCCCGGCAGAACGGACTCGTCGCGGCTATATCTACCCGTTTGCGACGTAATAGGTTGACTATTATTTTCCGTCGCGCCAGAACGGGACTCGTCGCAGCTATATCTACCCGTTGTGGCGTGAGCTGGACTCGTCGCGGCAGAACGTGACTCGTCGTGACTATATCTACCCGTTTGCGACGTGCGCCTCGCCGGTCCGGTCTCCAGGCGAGCCTGCGTCCTTCATATATTTTTTTTTCTGCTCTCGTTGGACTTAACTTTAAAAGTCCAATGGAACACCTCTTTGTAACGGGCCGCTGTAGTATAGTGGTGTAATCCCTCGCCTCTCTATTCTTTTTTGCTGAGGACGCTGGTTCAATTCCCGCTCGCGGCAGACCAAAATTATTATATTTTAGACAGACACACAGACAGACAGACAGACAGACTGCCTGTCTGCCTGCCTGTCTGCCTGCCTACTGTATTGTAAATAATGTATTCATTCCATACGGCTATTTTTTTTTAATATAAAAACTTTTGTCTTTCGCGCGATTCGAACCAGCGTCGTCAGCACCAAAACATTGAGAGGCGAGTGATTAAACCGCTAGACTACAGCGGCCATACGTTACAAAGAAGTGTTTCATTGGACTTATAAAGACAATAGCACCCAGCTGCAGTCTCGCAAGGGGAGGGACCGGAAGTGCTTTTATTTCCGGCTTCCACGTGCACAAGCGCACATACACGCACGCGAAATATAATGCAATATGTAATAATCAGCTCATACATTATAAAGACATTATTGCATTATGAAGTTTTATTACAGTATGAGTCGCCTATGTGGAGGTTCTTAATGTAACACATTATTACATTATAGAAAAATCTATTAAGTTATGTGCTCGTCTTTTAATTACATTATGAGCTGATTATTACATTATGAGGTCAGATGTAGAGTTGCTGGCCGCCTCTGCTCCATATATGGAGATCTAGGTGATGATCCAGTCTTTTCAATGTATGGCTATCCAGGGTTTGATGAGGTCAGTGTCGGGATCTTATATCATATGGAAACGGCCATATATGGTGGTGTGACGTGTCATGAGGCGTGACCATATATGGAGGCATGACACGAGGCGTGACATGACACACTTACTGACTGACTGACGGGAAATGCAGGTTTTCATAGTAAATTAAATGCATATGGTCGTGTGTCTGTGGTCTATGGTCTGGACATGGTGTGTGTGGGACAGGGGTACGGGGTTATAGCAACTTATTACATTACTTAAATGCCTTGATATCATTATGTTATAATCGACCATATAGGCCTAGCCTATTATTGCATATCATTTTATTATTGTTAGATTTGCATTTCTTCAAATATGCACACTTATACCACCAACTAATAAGCTTTCAATTAAAATATTACCTACAACAAACTACTTCAAATTTTTCCAAACCGACCACGTAATTATGTTTAAGCACAGATGGTACTATATACACCCGGCATTTAAGCGCGCACCAGCAAGTGCGTGTCGTGCACGCGCATTATATTTCGCGTGCGTGTATGTGCGCTTGTGCACGTGGAAGCCGGAAATATAAAAGCACTTCCGGTCCCTCCCCTTGCGAGACTGCAGCTGGGTGCTATTGTCTTTATAAGTCCAATGAAACACTTCTTTGTAACGTATGGCCGCTGTAGTCTAGCGGTTTAATCACTCGCCTCTCAATGTTTTGGTGCTGACGACGCTGGTTCGAATCGCGCGAAAGACAAAAGTTTTTATATTAAAAAAAAATAGCCGTATGGAATGAATACATTATTTACAATACATTAGGCAGGCAGACAGGCAGGCAGACAGGCAGTCTGTCTGTCTGTCTGTCTGTGTGTCTGTCTAAAATATAATAATTTTGGTCTGCCGCGAGCGGGAATTGAACCAGCGTCCTCAGCAAAAAAGAATAGAGAGGCGAGGGATTACACCACTATACTACAGCGGCCCGTTACAAAGAGGTGTTCCATTGGACTTTTAAAGTTAAGTCCAACGAGAGCAGAAAAAAATATATATGAAGGACGCAGGCTCGCCTGGAGACCGGACCGGCGAGGCGCACGTCGCAAACGGGTAGATATAGTCGCGACGAGTCACGTTCTGCCGCGACGAGTCCAGCTCACGCCACAACGGGTAGATATAGCTGCGACGAGTCCCGTTCTGGCGCGACGGAAAATAATAGTCAACCTATTACGTCGCAAACGGGTAGATATAGCCGCGACGAGTCCGTTCTGCCGGGACGAATTGATATTTACGCCAGGACGTACTCGAATATACGTTGCGACGGAAAAATATACGTCGCGACGTACGTCGTCCGTCGTGAAGGGATTTCGCTGTCTCTCCCCTCTGGGCTCTGTCCCAGTTTCTGTTTTCCGTTGTACATATACATCTTCTTCGCAGAAAATAGCAGATCTACAGCTCACAATGTGATGCTTTGTGAGCTTGTACATCTGCTATTTTCTTGTGCGCGTCCAGAATACGGATGCTGGGGTTTTAACCCATTTTGGGTGGGGACCCCTTTTGGTGTTAGCATTTACGCTATGCTTTAGCTATTGAAAAATAGCAGATCTACAAGCTCATAGCGCGCCACCGAGTGGCGCGCTACGAGCTTGTAGGTCTGCTATTTTTGAAAAATCAAAGAACGACTGACATAGAAACATAGCTTTTTCTAGAAAACCGTCATTTTCAAACAGACATTTTTAGAATCTGATCTCAGGTCAGAATGGGTTAAGAGGTTAAAACATTACGGTATGAAATCGCAACATCTTCCAAGGCATTCTCAGTTGACTCTTCCTGTTTTCCTGCCTTTTCCCTCCCCGGCGGCGGGTTCAGGCGTGAGTTCCAGCAGGACGTCCACCATCGAGGTGACGGCAGAGACGGAGAAGGAGGTCATGACCCTGGACGACGAGGAGACGTTCGGCAGCTTCTACAAGGCCATCTCCCCCACGGCGCTCAACTCCAGCGTCACTATGACAGAGGAGGACCTGGGCCAGATTGCACCTGGTACCCCCATGTAGGTTCACGATGATCAGTCGAATGCATACATAATACCACCATGTAGGTTATAGGGTTATTTCACTTTCAAATGAAACAAACGATGGGACGCGATTTTTTTCCATTCATTTTCTTTTTTTTTATATTGTTGTTAATGTTGATTTAATTTGAAGTGAAATATCCCAGTGTAGGTTTATGATAATAATTCAAAAACACCCCCAATACCCCATTAACCCATTCTGACCGGGCACCCATTTTGGTGTCAGCATCATGTTATGCTTTAGCTATTGAAAAATAGCAGATCTACAAGCTCATATCGCGCCACCGAGTGGCGCGATACGAGCTTGTAGGTCTGCTATTTTTGACAAATGGAAGAGCGACTGACATTTTTAGAATCTGATCTCAGGTCAGAATGGGTTCATCAGGTCCAGTGGAAACCTCGTATGAATCTGATCTCAGGTCAGAATGTTAATGTTGATTTAATTTGAATTGAAACAGGCTGACCTCCGCCGTGACGGAGCACAAGCGAGCTGTGCGTCCGGCCAGGAGGAACCAGGGCTCCAGGAACCCCCTGAGGGCCTTGGCCGCCCGCAACGACATCCGCCAGGTCTACACCGAGCAGAGGCTCAACGTGGCCAGCCTGGAGACCAAGAGGATACAAGTGGAGAGGAGTAAGTACTTCCTCCTCGCGTGACCTGACGCTCTTAACCCATTCTGACCTGAGATCAGATTCATACGAGGTTTCCGCCGGACACACACACTGGTCTGATGAACCCATTCTGACCTGAGATCAGATTCTAAAAATGTCAGTCGCTCTTCGATTTTTCAAAAATAGCAGACCTACAAGCTCGTATCGCGCCACTCGGTGGCGCGATATGAGCTTGTAGATCTGCTATTTTTAAATAGCTGAAGCATAACATGATGCTGACACCATAATGGGTGCCCGGTCAGAATGGGTTAATCCAGAGCGATTCACAGTAACAAAAACATGGTAATACATCGTATACATCAAAACGTCATCATGAATCGTACGTAAGCTAAAGAACCTAACGGTGGAATATAATATGAATGAAACTATGCAAGTATGCATATATACTATAGAGCAGGGTTCCCCAATTAGCGGCCTGCGCGCCATCTGCGGCCCGCGGAGCGCCCCCTTGTGGCCCACGGAAGAATTTTGAAAAAAAGAAAAAAA
>NC_139719.1:4532846-4564414 GCF_964188405.1 Protomyctophum parallelum
AACACCAAAATGGGTGCCCGGTCAGAATGGGTTAACCCATTCTGACCTGAGATCAGATTCATACAAGGTTTCCACTGGACACACACTGGTCTGATTAACCCATTCTGACCTGAGATCAGATTCTAAAATGTCAGTCGTTCTTCGAGTTTTTCAAAAATAGCAGACCTGCAAGCTCATAGCGCGCCACTCGGTGGCGCGCTATGAGCTTGTAGATCTGCTATTTTTTCAATAGCTAAAGCATAACATGATGCTGACACCAAAACGGGTTCCCGTTCAGGGTTGAAGAGCATCTATGTACAAATTAATGAACATAAATTAAGTCAACTTTTTGTTGAGTAGCCTGCACCGCTCAGTTCACACGGTTGCGATTCTTTTAGCTTTATGTATAATATGAAAGTGTGAGGTAAACTGATGGGAGTGAGGTAGATGGGATTTTTTGGGGGGAGAGGGGTGTTTTGGTTTTGGTTGATTGAATACTTTTATTAGTCAAAATTGTAAACGGCACAGCTCTATAGTAAAACACTTGGCTAAATGGCTAAAAGGATAACACAGAAAAGTCCTGGGGATTTGTTTCCTTTGTGATCCCAGAGCTACACAACTTTTCCCAGGATTGTGCTGCTTGCCATTTGGAGATGTGTTGGCGGTTTTATCTACTGCGGGTGGGGGGGGGGGGGGGGGGGGGGGGGGGGGGGGGGCTTCTCCGAGGATGAGTGGTTGGAAGTTTCTCAGAGATCACAGGAAGACAGCTCTCACCCCAAATTAAGACTTCTGGAACCCTTCCCAATGTGCAAGGAACTTCAGAGCCAGCTTAAATCCATTCATCAGCCTCTACAAAAGAAGATTATCCCAAATCAATCTGATATACTACAGTAATGAAAGGACATACTGTACACACTGTAGGAGGGCTGCCTAGAAGTAAAAAAAAAAAAAAAAAAAAAGCGACAAATCTTCCTTTGACTGGACTAAAGTGTCTGTTATCCTGCTCTATTTGCAGAATGACGGAGTTAACTGGCGGAGAAGAAGAGTGGAAGAGCAAACTGAAGAAGCCAAGCCTACAGAAGTGTCCAGAAGTCCCTGGCTGATCGCTTCAACCAGCTTCATGACGCAGAGAACGCCTGGAAGAAAAAGGTATAGACCCCAACCCTGACCCCCCCCCTTGTATTGCTGTGTGTTGGAATAGCACCATCAACAGCGGGTTAATACAAGCGCATCAAAATAGACACTTTTCTAATAACAAGGTGCTAGGTTTGGTCCCGAGTCTGTCAGTGTGAGAGGCATGATAAATAGTACAGGGGTACCTCTCATTTTATTTAAGACACTGATGACTCTGACCACATGTTGAGGCTTCCCCACAGTTAGAGGAATGAATGAGTCATTGCTGGTGATGAGGGGAGGCCGGCTGCGTGCAGGAGACAGAGAGCGGTATGCTTTTCTCCCCTCCTCTGGCTGAATCAGCTCGTTTTCCTCCCGAGTGGGAGGTGGGGGTGGGGAGGCAGGACTTGGGGGTGGAGGACTTGTAAAAGGAGGAGGATTTGGGAGTGGCGTTGATGCCAAATCCAGAGATCCGCAGCTTAAAGCCACTCTCCCAGCGAGGGGAGCACGCCTCCGCCCCATAAAAATAAAATCCCACACTACGTACCTCCACCACCACCACACTGGTGTTTTGGGTGTTCTCTGTGGGCACATCTGTTGCATGGGTTGTTCCTCACCCTCCGTTACTATTTCACCAACAAGAATGCCTTCCCTTTTAAAAGCTTCTCCCACTCGATCTGTTTCTTATTCAGATCTCACAGGCAATCTGCACTGCAATTCTTCCATGGCCATTGTTGACCAAGCTTGCTTTTTAAATTGGTTGTTTTGTTTGAGGCGAATCGTGTCACGTTTATTTACGTACGAGGACCCACTTCTTGGCTTGATGTCGAGCGACATCAGCGATTCTCTTGAGGGATTTTGGTTTGAGCTCATCTGCCTTCCAATGATGAGCTAACCGTAGGATAAATCCACTCGTATAGTCTGGCAAAGGCACATCTTAAACGTTTTGCAGACAGCAAAGAAATTCCAAACAAATCCCCGCAAATTGTCAGCTGAATACCGAAAAATGAAGTCATCTGTACTGGCCGTCTCCTTATGACAAATCCAATGCTAAAACCATAAACTCAGCGCTATTCCACTCACTGCACCAAAAAAATGCTCCTAATTGGGTACGCCTGAGGAAAGGCCAAGCTCGCCTTCCAAAAATGTTTGTGGATTTGTTCTTTTAATCTGTCAAAGATCATTGCCAGTGTCATTGGTCCGGAACGCACAGTGCTACTGAAATACGCTGATATTGGTGCTGTATATACGACATGCTTTGGCAAACTATGTAATGCAGTGGTGACCTACAATTCACCTGTATGAAAATAATAAGCATTAGGTCATTTTACCCATAAGAAGAGTTTCCTCGTTTTGCTTGCAGATTTAATTGATTGCCAAGAAAAACACGTGTTTTAGTGACTATCCTGAAACTTGTTGTGCAGGGGTCTATTGCCCCTGCATCCGTCTGTAACGAGAAGGATCTCGCATTAGGAAAGCACGTTTTTTTACATTAAGGACAAACTGGAGCCTGGTCTCATACAAAGCTGGGGCGTTGCACTGTCTGAGGACTGCATGGCACGCACCATGGCCACCTTCTCCCACCCGCTCCAGATGTTTCCCGTTACAACATTTTCAAAGTCTTTTCTTTTCACAACTCATATGTTTCAATGAAGCAAAGGCCTTGTTATTGGAAATTATATTCCCCAAAAAATGTGGGCGTTTTTTCCTTTTGAGCGACAGCTGTTTATAATAAGCCGTCACTTTTTTTTTGTTTTTACTGGCAACCTGAAGCTTTACCACACACTTTACGTCAAAGGCTCTCGCCGCGCAGGCAAAAAGAACCAATGTCGTTCACTGAACATGTGCAGGTCATGCTTCAGGTATGAGAGTCATGTGCCTGACATCTGTCCACGGTGCTGTTCAGTGTTCACAGTCCACGGTGCTGTTCACAGTCCATGACTATTCCTTTTTTTATTTTTTTTATTTTTTGGCCTGAGTACAATAACGGTGACCTCATTGCTATTATTCACAATCCCCCCTGTAAGCCATGAGAACCAATTGTTGTGTCCCGGCCCTGCAGGTCCCCTTTGGGCACTGTCAGCCATCACAACTTGAGACGGCTGGTTGAAAATTATGTCCCTAGTGTGTTGCTTCCCGGGAAATGTCTTGGAGATAATGAATGCACTTACGGGTGGGTGGGTGGTGGTGGGGGGGTGGGGGGTGGCATATACACAGGGTAATGGTGATGTGTGCCAGAGGCCTCTTGCTATTTTTAAAGGCACAGTTTGCGGTATCATCTGCCCGTTCATGTTCAAGAGTTCTTTCTGTGGTAGAGCAAATGTCGTACTCCTAATAATGCATGTTCTTATTTGTTTCCCAACCCTTACATAGTCCTACAGAACATACGTTGTAATTAGCCGGCGTTGCCCATTGTTTCCGTTAATCAGTTCGCATTGCATCACATTTTGCGCTTGCACCACGACTACTGGGGTTTCCAATCACCTCGTTAGTATAGTAAGCGCATTATGGTCACAGTGTGAGTACAGACGCACCGTTTATGTTTTGGATGGTCAAAATCTGGTCTTTCCCTTTTTAGTAGTCTGACCTAGATAGTCAAATCTTCAGTGTCCATTTAACACGTAAGGATATCACAGTATAGGTTTCAAATGACCCCCCTCATTGCTTCTTTGATCTACCCATGCTGGAAACTCTCTTCACTCCAGCTGGGACTCTCTAGGATGGATCTCTAAGCTGCCCTCCTCTTCCTCTTTTCCTCTCCAGCCCTACCTCGCCCTTCCTCCTCTTCCCCCCCCCCAGTTTCCTTCCTTTTCCTCTCCAGCCTTCACCTCCAGGCTCTACCTTATATACCCTTTTGACTTTGCCACCCACCCGTCAACCTATGCTAGTCTCTTCAGGTGAGTGCGTGTGTGTGTGTGCGCGCGTGCCTGCATGTGCACTGTAAGTAAATGTGTCTTGCATGTATATTATATATATATACCTTTTCGCATGGTCCTCCTTGACACAAGCTCTTTTTTTCCTTTGTCTCTCTCTGTATCCGAGCTGTGATCACTCTCATCTCCGAACCCGCGCACACCTCGGCGTTGACAACACTATTTGCTTTTCATTACACGATTGTGGTTGTATGGTAGATATCTGTGTCTGTGGTTTTGGCCCGGGGCGCTGCCTGTAGTGAAGCAGGGCAGAGTAAAGTGGTTTCCTGTGGGGCGTTTTGAGGCCCAGTGCCTCGGCTCCGCGCTCCTCTCCTCTCCTGTCTCTTGGGTCCTGTCAGGCCAAGGTATTTCCCCTCTCTGATAGACTCCAGACTCGTTATAGCCAGAGCTGAGCTTCAGCAGAGCTGAGCTTCTGGCTTTAACGGGGGGGGGGCTTGGCAGTGTTTGTGAGCGTGTGTGCCTTAGAGATAGTGGCACCATAATGGACACTCCAACTGTACTGCTGTGTGTTCATTTATTTTTGATGGGACTGAAAACAAACACCACTCAGTACGGCTGCCCTGCAGTCTGTTATGCCTGCACTGTGTATTTGTTATAGATAGTACTGTGTGTGTGTGTGTGTGTGTGTGTGTGTGTGTGTGTGTGTGTGTGTGTGTGTGTGTGTGTGTGTGTGTGTGTGTGTGTGTGTGTGTGTGTGTGTGTGTGTGTGTGTGTGTGTGTGTGTGTGTGTGTGTGTGTGTTTGTGTGTCTCTCTCTCACAGTGAAGAGAAACAGAAGCATGATGTAGGTCTATATACTGTTTGCACACTTCTGCATGTTCTTGCATTCATATATGGTCAAACCAGCACTTAAGATTCCTCAGACCTATTATGACCATTATTGAAGCTCAGAGTTAAAGTGAAAGGATCCAGTCATGGAGCAGAGGCATTATCTCCAACAGCATCTAGTACTGCTACTGTATGTACAGTGTACAGTACAGGGGCCTCCATTTCATGTAATGCATGCACGTTTGCGTGTACGGTGAATTGCATTTAGTCGAGAATGTCATCACGAGTAAGTAACATGCAATGAATTCTGATTAGGCAGTGGTTACTATAAATGGATACATCGGTTGTTGGTGCAGCCGTGCAGGGATCAAACTTCGGGAATGTCGGGAATTATCTTTTTAACAACACTTTTTGGGGCCAGTTGACGCAATAGATAAATGATATTCATAAAAATCTCAGACATTTGACTTGTGATTATGACTGTTCTTTTCGTAAATGAATGCCCTACTACGGCCTACTTCATCATACTACTGTGACAGACAAAAGTAGCATGCTACTAAAAATGTGGTGCATCTTTTGGAATTGGAATCCTAAAAAGTAATAGTTATTCATGTATTAAAGGGATTGTGACATTAAAAAAAAGTTTTGGAATTGTTCTTATTTTTTAGGTTTTCTAAGCTCAATTGCACCCAAAAAACCTGAACTTTTAACATTCAGTAGACTTTCTGTGGTCTGGCCGGCAGTTTGTGATGTAAGAGCCTGCAAATCCCATATATGTCAATGGGATTTGCCAGCAGATGTCACTGTTTTCACTGTCTTGCCTGTTTTCATTGTAGCTCAAAAGGCTTCCAAACCCCAAAGAAAACTCCAGACCACAGAAAATCCACTGAATGTTCAAAGTTCAGGATTTTGGGGTGTAATTGAGGTCATAAAACCTAAAAGAAAAACGAAAAAGAAAAATGAATGTCATAAAACCTTTAACTTGGAGTTAATGTTTTCCTAAGGTCCTCTAGTCTACAGAGAACAGTTTCTATATCTATATATGTTTTCATTATAACGTTTAGGTTACCGTTATATATGAAAAAAGCCTAATGGACAGGTCTACAGGAATTACTAAAAATATTATATTTATTGAGTCTCTAGAAGACGTCAGCATTTTTTATTTTTTATGAAGCCAAGAGCCTGTTACTAATCATGAAAAGTGACGCTAATTGTGTTTAGTAAAACCACTTTAACCCATTCTGAACGGGCACCCATTTTGGTGTCAGCATCATGTTATGCTTTAGATATTGAAAAATAGCAGATCTACAAGCTCATATCGCGCCACCGAGTGGCGCGATACGAGCTTGTAGGTCTGCCATTTTTGAAAAATCGAAGAACGACTGACATTTTTAGAATCTGATCTCGGGTCAGAATGGGTTCATCAGACCAGTGTGTGTCCAGTGGAAAACCTCGTATGAATCTGATCTCAGGTCAGAATGGGTTAATGGCAGAGAGCTTACTGTTGTCACGCCTCACCACTGCTGTTCTCAATCCGCGTTGACATCGTGGCCTCAGCTGTGGATTCATCACGTAATCCATCGCTGTTGGCCTCTTGTCACGCCGCTCGCTGACATCTTTGACTGTTTACGCTGCCTCTTCAGAGCCCTGAGCTCAGCTACGTGAGCGTGAGCAGACCTCCCCAGATCAACAGTCTCTACAGCCACTTTGATGAGTGCTTCTGAGGAGCAGCCCCCCCCCCCCCCCCCCCATCACACCCATCCATCACATGGCTGTCCTGCTCCCCTTTACCCATTAAGACCTTAGGCCGATTCTACACATAAATCAGGGCTTCTCAAACTTTTTTGTGCCAAGGAGCAAATAAGGACCCCCTGCAAAATGTGCCATGTATTTGGCCGCGGACCCCCCATCTTAACCCATTCTGACCTGAGATCAGATTCATACGAGGTTTCCGCCGGACACACACACTGGTCTGATGAACCCATTCTGACCTGAGATCAGATTCTAAAAATGTCAGTCGCTCTTCGATTTTTCAAAAATAGCAGACCTACAAGCTCGTATCGCGCCACTCGGTGGCGCGCTATGAGCTTGTGGATCTGCTATTTTTCAATAGCTAAAGCATGACATGATGCTGACACCAAAATGGGTGCCCGGTCAGAATGGGTTAAAATGTTTTGTGCCAGGGATTTATGTATCTTATTATCTTTACCCGTATCCTTTGTGATTCACGTTAACCACTTCAGAATGAGCGAAACTAGTTGGATCTACAAGCCGACACCGTGTCGCGGCGCGACACAAGTTACCTAGCGTGTTAGCTTGAACATCTGTTATTTGTAATATGAAATGAAGCTTATGCAACTGTTTCTTCACCACTTCTTCCCCCATTGTTTCATTTTGTTTGCAGCGGCGGAGCCATGTGTTTTATATTTCTCAGCCCGAGACAATTTAGCGACATGGTTTGATTGAGCAAAATGTGTCATTACATTCCCCATTAATCAAACGACAGAACGCATATCTGTCTCCTCTGCTGTGGTTGCTGCTTGCGTCCATAGGCTGTCTTGGTTCAGGAATCGGCAGGCCTGGTATATTAGCCCATTCTGACCGGGCATCCATTTTGGTGTCAGCAAGCATCATGTTATGCTTTAGCTATTTAAAAATAGCAGATCTACAAGCTCATATCGCGCCACCGAGTGGCGCGATACGAGCTTGTAGGTCTGCTATTTTTGAAAAATCGAAGAACGACTGACATTTTTTTAATCTGATCTCAGGTCAGAATGGGTTCATCAGACCAGTGTGTGTCCGGCGGAAACCTCGTATGAATCTGATCTCAGGTCAGAATGGGTTAAAGCCAGAAGCTGAATCTGATCTCAGGTCAGAATGGGTTAGATCCCATGAATAGCTTTGTCGTCGGCGAAAGCGTAAACGACGGCAGCCGCTGTAAATACAGTAAAAACACGTCGTGGACATTTAAACAGTGGAATATATCATTAATAACTGTGAAAGTGCTCCTGGGCTGCAGTGGGAACCGGGGAGCCTCCGGAGTACAGCCATGGTAATGCATTTTTAACCCATTCTGACCGGGCACCCATTTTGGTGTCAGCATCATGTTATGCTTTAGCTATTGAAAAATAGCAGATCTACAAGCTCATATCGCGCCACCGAGTGGCGCGATACGAGCTTGTAGGTCTGCTATTTTTGAAAAATCGAAGAACGACTGACATTTCTAGAATCTGATCTCGGGTCAGAATGGGTTAATGGTGGAATTCAAGAAACATCAGGCGGAGTAAATCACTGTGAGAAATGGCCAACAGACACGTGTTTGATGGATGAACCACAGTCCACAGTTATGTTTTGGGGTCTTTTATTTTCTCTTTATCTCTCTCTGTTTTTCTACCGAGACCCAAAGTTGATCGTGTTTTTGATGGTAAGAATGAGTTTTGACTGATGAAGTACAGAGTGGGTGGTTTTTCTCTCAGCGTTTATATACAGTACATAGTGCAGAAATCAGCAGATCTTTGTCATGTTGCTACATTACATTTCCCTTCCGTCAGTCCCAGCAGGCGGGAGTCTTTGTTTTGTGTTTGTCCACAAACACAAAACACAAAACTCTCTCTATCGCTCAATGAATACAATGGAAAGTGGTAAAAAAAAAAGAAAATGGTTGTGGATGGCCCATTACTGACTGCATTTATTCATTTTGCTTTATTTAACCACTTGTTTAACCACTTAAGCCCTATATACTATGCTGAATAATAATCTAATAATGCATGTCTGGTGCATATACTATGCTTAAATTTACTTCACTGACATCCAAACCAGTAGGTGCCCTAGTACCCACCACCAGCGTGAGGGTCTATATTTCTCAAAGGAAGAGTATAGGGAGACCACCACCAAACACTGCAGATGTGCTAGTTTCATTGTGTTGGCCATACAGATTGGTTAAAATGATGTTTTATTCATTAAAGTGACTTTTTTCCGACCGATTACGCAACCCATCTAGACGTGAATTAGTTGACATTTTGTTTTGTTTTTGGCACGTTCCTATAAGCCGATACATTTGATGAGCTGCAGTGGTACCCTATGGAGACACAAAGAGTATCTCTTTAAAAATAAATCCAGGATTGTAGCGTCAGTAGTTTGACAATGCCAATGCCAGTAAGAGTGATGGGTGTCATGTTGTGTCGGTGTGTGTCAGAAGTCCAGCTCCGACGTGGAGACCAAGACGTCTCTGGCCGACCGGATGAAGATCCTGCAGGAGAAGGAAGAGGCGTGGAAGAGCCGAGGGAAAGGAGCCGCCAATGACTCCACGCAGTTCACTGTGGCTGGACGCATGGCCAAGAGAGGTAGAGCCACAGTAACTCTCTCTCTCTCTCTCTCTCTCTGTCTGATGAGCCATGGTGTAACCATCTCACTCTGCATCAGTGTTGTTTTCGTCGACTAAAACTAAGACGAAAAATGTTCGTCGACTACCTTTTCCACTGAAGAAAACTGAATGGAAACTAAATTAAAACTATGCTATGGTGACTAAAACTAAGACTAAATATACTGACAATTTCGTCAACAAATAAAAACTAGACTAAAATGTTAGGAAGGGACTAGTGGACAAGAGATCCAGTATAAGTCATTTTACACTTGGTTGCATGCTGAAAATAGCCGATCAGCAAGTGCAAAATAAGTCATTATGACGGCAACAAGGCCCGCAAAAATAAATTTTAGTCAACTAAATCACCTGTAGATTTAGTTGACTAAAATCTTATGACATTTAGTCGACTAAAACTAGACTAACACTAATACATTCCAGGTGACTAAAATGTGACTAAGACTAAGTGAAAACTATTCAGGAGACTATGACTAAAACTAAAATAGAAATTCGCTGCCAAAAACAACACTGCTCTGCATCTTCCGATACATTATCTGTGCATTAGTGTGTTCTGTTCAACGTGGACCAGTGATGTGGTCTACTCTAGCCCATTCTGACCTGAGATCAGATTCATACGAGGTTTCCACTGGACACACACTGGTCTGATTAACCCATTCTGACCAGAGATCAGATTCTAAAAATGTCAGTCGTTCAAAAAAAAAAAAGTTCAATCATTTCAGGAAGAAAGAAAAGAAAAATCGAAGAAATTCCAGGAATTGGATTAGAAAACAAATGTTTAGTAGTGAAAATTGCAGATCTACAGTACAAGCTCACAACGAAGCGCGAAGCGGAGTGGTGCGTTGTGAGCTTGTAGATCTGCTATTTTCACTAGTGTGGGTCCCGGGAGAATGTTTAATTTCCGTTTTGGGTCGCGGGCTAAAACGTTTGGGAACCACTACTCTAGAAGTGCTTACATTTACAACTAATGACCGCATCCTTGCAATGGTCTTTGTAGTCCTGTGGACATTGAAACTACACAACACTATGCGGTAGATAGTGAGTCATAATATCATACAACAGGAATGTGCAGGAAATCTGCAGATCTTTGTCAAATTATTGCAAATTACAGACTCAATTACAGGACACGGTGGCCATAGCTGAGTGGGCATAGAGAGGACATCTGGGAATCCTAACTGACCCCAGTTCAACCCAACAGTCTGCACAGTCTGTGTGTCGGAAGTGTCCTGTTCTGCAGACAAATGACACAATGAGCAAATGTACACTGATGTAAAATACCCCAAGGGCTATAATTATATGACACATCGTCAGCCAATGAAAGAATGACATCAGTATGAATCTAATCTATGTATCTTTTGTACTTTGTCAGTGCCGTGGAAGTTTATCCCATTCTGAACGGGAACCCATTTTGGTGTCAGCATCATGTCGTGCTTTAGCTATTGAAAATTAGCAGATCTACAAGCTCATAGCGCGCCACCGAGTGGCGCGCTATGAGCTTGTAGGTCTGCTATTTTTTCTGATCTCGGGTCAGGAATGGGTTAATCAGACCAGTGTGTGTCCAGTGGAAACCTGGTATGAATCTGATCTCAGAGTGACGTGGTGATGTTGTTGTGTTCCACCAGGGCTGGTGTCAGATGAGTCTCCTCTCATCCACCTCAAGAAGTCTTCTGCTACACCTGTGAAGCCACAAGAAGGTACTGGTATATATATATATATATATATATATATTTATATATATTTTTTTTAGGGATATAAATATATCAGATAATTGTTGGAAAAATACACATCGTTGCTGTCAGCTGGAAACCTTGTATGTCCAAAACTCTTCCTTTCTCATTACTATTTCAACATTTTGAAAATAGCTGATCTACAAGTAGTAATTTACATAACTACTTAACCCATTCTGTACGGGAACCCGTTTTGGTGTCGGCATCATGTCATGCTTTAGCTATTTAAAAATAGCAGATCTACAAGCTCATATCGCGCCACCGAGTGGCGCGATACGAGCTTGTAGGTCTGCTATTTTTGAAAAATCGAAGAGCGACTGACATTTTTAGAATCTGATCTCAGGTCAGAATGGGTTAAGCCTATTTTGTGGGGCGCCCGCTGGCCCAAGTGGTCCAGGCATAGCATGCCTGACGGCGTGTCGCGTGTTCGAGTCCCGTTCATGACGACCCACTGCATGTCTCTCCCCTTCTCTCTCTCTCTCCCTCTTTCCTGTCCATCTTCACTTGATGCTATCCATAAAATAAAAAAACTATTTTGTATTTTCCAAAATGTAAAAAAAAATACTAATTGAGATGGTCAAATGTTTTGCCCTGAACAAAGCGAGGCCGGGAAAGGCCCGGTCGGATCATTTTTGCTGTTTTGTCATTTCCCATACTCTCTCCACTGTCACTGTAGTCAAATAAAGGCTTAAAGGGATTGTGACATTAAAAAAAAGGTTTTGGAATTGTTCTTGTTTTTTTTTAGGTTTTCTAATCTCAATTGCACCCAAAAAACATGCACTTTTAACATTCAGTAGATTTTCTGTGATCTGGGGTTTTCTGGCTCAAACAGGTGCTCTGATTTGCCGGCAGTAAGTGACATCACTTACTGCAAATCCCATATATGTCAATGGGATTTGCCAGCAGATGTCACTGTTTCACTGTGTTGCCTGTTTTCATTGTAGCTCAAAAGGCCCAAAAAACCCCAAAGAAAACTTCAGACCACAGAAAATCTACTGAATGTTCAAAGTTCAGGTTTTTTGGGTGTAATTGAGGTCATAAAACCTAAAAGAAAAAAAGAAAAAGAAATGAAAATGAATGTCATAAAACCTTTAAATAAAAAAGCAAATCTACAAGCTCACATTATTTGTTGTAATGCAAGCTTGCAGATTCACAAATTGCTCAAATGTGTGAAAAAACACATGCACAATAATGGCATGCCCCAAAATGGGGACCCCAGGTTGTGAAAGCGGCTAACGCAACATTGTTGCCTGGTTCTTTGCTTTGGACAGAGATCTCCACGAGAAGTGATGTCAAGGTGGAAGGGGATAAAAGGCTGGACAAGCTCGAGTCCTTCCTGGACAAACTCCATAACAAAGGTACCGTCTGGCTCCTTGTCGTTTTGAAATCGCTGCCAGTGAAAAGGACATTATAGTGGTGAACTCGATGTTACTTCCACTTTTGGCTTTCACATCCATAACGTGACCCTCGTTCCAAAGTTCAATTTCCTGTATTCGCCGTGCAGAAATTATAGTCAATTTTAGTGAATATTAGTGATTTAATAATTCATGTGAATAAAGATGAGACATTTACTTGGTATTACAGCATCAAAACACTCTAGCCAATGGATATGCCACGTACTGTATATAATATATTCAACTTAATGTATAATATATTCAACTTCATTCAGTGAATATCATGGTGTATTTTGCGCGGGAACCCATTTTGGTGTTAGCACCATGTCATGCTTTAGCTATTTAAAAATAGCAGATCTACAAGCTCATAGCGCGCCACCGAGTGGCGCTCTAAGAGCTTGTAGGTCTGCTATTTTTTTTTAATCGAAGAACGACTGACATTTTTAGAATCTGATCTCGGGTCAGAATGGGTTAATCAGACCAGTGTGTGTCCAGTGGATACCTCGTATATGAATCTGATCTCAGGTCAGAATGGGTTAATACACTACACTGTGTGACTTTGAATTGGCATAACCCTGATTAGCCACTGAAACCCTATTCTTGGTTAACCGGAGTCCCTCTGGGCTCTGTCCCAGTTTCTGTTTCCGTTGTACATATAAATATCTTCGCAGAAAATAGCAGATCTACAGCTCACAATGTGATGCATTGTGAGCATTGTACATCTGCTATTTTCTTGTGAGCGTCCAGAATACGGATGCTGGGGTTTTAACCCATTGTGGGCGGGGACCCCTTTTGGTGTTAGCATTTACGCTATGCTTTAGCTATTGAAAAATAGCAGATCTACAAGCTCATAGCGCGCCACCGAGTGGCGCGCTACGAGCTTGTAGGTCTGCTATTTTTGAAAAATCAAAGAACGACTGACATAGAAACATAGCTTTTTCTAGAAAACTGTCATTTTCAAACAGACATTTTTAGAATCTGATCTCGGGTCAGAATGGGTTAAGAGGTTAAAACGTTACGGTATGAAATCGCAACATCTTCCAAGGCATTCTCAGTTGACTCTTCCTGTTTCCTTGCCATTTCCTCCCTGGCGGCGGGTTCAGGCGTGAGTTCCAGCAGGACGTCCACCATCGAGGTGACGGCAGAGACGGAGAAGGAGGTCATGACCCTGGACGACGAGGAGACGTTCGGCAGCTTCTACAAGGCCATCTCCCCCACGGCGCTCAACTCCAGCGTCACTATGACAGAGGAGGACCTGGGCCAGATTGCACCTGGTACCCCCATGTAGGTTCACGATGATCATTCGAATGCATACATATACCACCATGTAGGTTATAGGGTTATTGTCTCCACCAGGCCGAAGGCATGGGGGGAGAGTATGTTTTGCACTCCGTCCGTCTGTCCGTGTGTCCGTCCGTCCGTGTGTGTGTGTGTGTGTGTGCGTCCGTGAGCAGCTAATCTCGGCCACCGTTAACCCGGTCGATGCCAAATTTTGCACACACACTCCCTGGATGCCAACGATGAACCTCTGCCCCAAACTTTCCAGAACGGCCTGTTATAGCGCCACCAGGAGGCCGCTTTGTGCAAAACAAGTTTTTGCACAGTACACCTACAGATTTTGTCCAAACATCACGCAAATTGGTACACAGTCTCTCTAGAGCCATTCAACGAAACCGGTCTTTCAGATTTCTCAGACTCCATCCTGATTTACTTTTGTTGCCCTTTTATCCAACCACCAGATGAAGGCAAGCTGCAATGTCCTACATTCCTATCCTGGTGGAGACCTGTGCCCAGAAGGGCACTTTTTCTAGTTTCACTTTCAAATGAAACAAACGATGGGACGCGATTTTTTTCCATTCATTTTCTTTTTTTTTATATTGTTGTTAATGTTGATTTAATTTGAAGTGAAATATCCCAGTGTAGGTTTATGATAATAATTCAAAAACACCCCCAATACCCCATTAACCCATTCTGACCGGGCACCCATTTTGGTGTCAGCATCATGTTATGCTTTAGCTATTGAAAAATAGCAGATCTACAAGCTCATATCGCGCCACCGAGTGGCGCGATACGAGCTTGTAGGTCTGCTATTTTTGACAAATGGAAGAGCGACTGACATTTTTAGAATCTGATCTCAGGTCAGAATGGGTTCATCAGGTCCAGTGGAAACCTCGTATGAATCTGATCTCAGGTCAGAATGTTAATGTTGATTTAATTTGAATTGAAACAGGCTGACCTCCGCTGTGACGGAGCACAAGCGAGCTGTGCGTCCGGCCAGGAGGAACCAGGGCTCCAGGAACCCCCTGAGGGCCTTGGCCGCCCGCAACGACATCCGCCAGGTCTACACCGAGCAGAGGCTCAACGTGGCCAGCCTGGAGACCAAGAGGATACAAGTGGAGAGGAGTAAGTACTTCCTCCTCGCGTGACCTGACGCTCTTAACCCATTCTGACCTGAGATCAGATTCATACGAGGTTTCCGCCGGACACACACACTGGTCTGATGAACCCATTCTGACCTGAGATCAGATTCTAAAAATGTCAGTCGCTCTTCGATTTTTCAAAAATAGCAGACCTACAAGCTCGTATCGCGCCACTCGGTGGCGCGATACGAGCTTGTAGATCTGCTATTTTTATATAGCTAAAGCATAACATGATGCTGACACCATAATGGGTGCCCGGTCAGAATGGGTTAATCCAGAGCGATTCACAGTAACAAAAACATGGTAATACATCGTATACATCAAAACGTCATCATGAATCGTACGTAAGCTAAAGAACCTAACGGTGGAATATAATATGAATGAAACTATGCAAGTATGCATATATACTATAGAGCAGGGTTCCCCAATTAGCGGCCTGCGCGCCATCTGCGGCCCGCGGAGCGCCCCCTTGTGGCCCACGGAAGAATTTTGAAAAAAATAATTATCTTTTTTTTTTTTTTTTTGGGGGGGGGTCCCAGATATAAATGGCATTAAATTGGGGTCAGTAGCCTCTGCATGTCAAACTGGGGGTCCTTTTCAAATGGGGTCTTGCCCTGAACATTAATTTCAGGGCAAGACCTCGACCTCGCGCGTGCCGACTCCCAGCCCCCAGCCTGGTACCGTAGTCAAAATATGGCCCTTGAGGAAAATGAATTGGGGGAACCCTGCTATAGAGTGCTATGTCTACATAAAATGCTATCTAAGTTAGGGAGTGAGTCTGCAGTTCTGATTGCAATGGGAACTTGGAAGTGCATTCCACAGCCAGAAGAAGGGAGAAGAGTTACATTGCTTAGCTTTCTTTTTGAACGTTGTCATGTGACCTTGGATTTCGTGTGACCTTAGGTTTCGAGCCACCGTCCCGAAGAACCATTCGACTGACGCAGGCTCCAGAAATCTTGGCAATAGCCTGCCGTTATCTGGCAAAGACGTATGATCATTGAGAGGAATGAATATGCACTCGACAAAGTCTTTTCTCCGAATTTAATCTGGTGTATGACGGATACGTAATTATTCCTTTTTGACTCGGTTCTCGCTGCGTCGAAAAGACATTCTGACCTGAGTGGCACCGCAGAGGCTTACAACAACAGGAAATGACAACTAGAAATTACTCACATGAAAGAAGAAATTAAAACCACTTCCCTTTCACTCCTTATCTGCAGTACTAGGCTTATTTATATGCTTGCTCTCTCATACTTTCTCACAGTAGAATCTTACATTGTTAGCTGTAGCGACAAACACAATTCTACGAATGACCCCAAAAGAAAGGGCTTATAAGTCAGAGCACTATGGTGTTTATCCCATTCTGACCGGGCACCCATTTTGGTGTCAGCATCATGTTATGCTTTAGCTATTGAAAAATAGCAGATCTACAAGCTCATATCGCGCCACCGAGTGGCGCGATACGAGCTTGTAGGTCTGCTATTTTTTGAAAAATCGAAGAACGACTGACATTTTTTTAATCTGATCTCAGGTCAGAATGGGTTAATCAGACCAGTGTGTGTCCAGCGGAAACCTCGTATGAATCTGATCTCAGGTCAGAATGGGTTAACAACGACTCTGTCTTCTATCTTATGCAGTGGCAAAGCACTCCAAGTCCAACTTAGCCGACGTGGCCTTGGCCGGCCTGGCCAGCAAGGAGAACTTCCGCAAGGTGAACCTGCGCAGCGTGAAGTCCACTGAAGTCGTGACCAACAACAGCACCCTGCCCTTCAACAAGCTCATGCTCATCCGCATCAAAGGTCAGAGAGAGAGAGAGAGAGTGGACATTATGTATGATGGTATCAATGATGAAGTCAGTAACTGAGAAAACTGGGCTTCTAAAAGGCCAATACATGCTTTAGGTAGGACCTCAATGGAAACGAGTCTGCAAGGACCTTCTTGTGTAAATCCTTTTCGACCTTGAGTATTGAGTATTCAATCAATCAGTACATACTGAAGTGCCCTTGAGCAAGGCACTGAGCCCTCAGTCTCAGAAGCAGGGCGTTCCTGAAAAAAGATAATTAGTTCTCAGCAAACATCACCATGGTAAATTAAAAAAATCTCACGCTCCTTCCCCTTTCCGGACGTTGGAAGGAGCATGTACTCGGCTTAAAGGCTTGATATACTTTTTTTTTGCATGTGTTCGTTTCAAAATATTTCCCAGGGCCTTTTCTTGGCAATTCCCTATCTGTGACTATTCTGACTAATGATATTTGTCAACGCCTGTGGACATGTGGATCACTGAAGAGTGTAGCTGTGTTCTCACGGTGTGTGTGTGTGTGTGTGTGTGTGTGTGTGTGTCTGTGTGGCGTGCAGGTCGAAGGCACGTCCAGGTGCGGCTGGTGGAGCCCACGGCCCACTCTCTCAACAGCGGCGACTGCTTCCTGCTCATCACTCCCAAACAGTGCTTCATGTGGAGCGGCGAGTTTGCCAACGTCATCGAGAAAGCCAAGGTGCGTTTTTTCACCCTAACCGTCTATGCACACTGGGGGAGGGGGGGCGGTGTGTGTGTGATGTATCTTGACACAAGATCACTCGGTTTGAAAAGATACATTTGCATTTGCACACACACTCGAAAAGCCCCTTGTGTGTAAGGACCTCTTTTTTTTAATCAGAAGTGTTATCATAAAAAAGGCCAACAATATCTGGGATCAAAGTTCATGCTGTGTGTGTGTGTCTGTGTCTGTGTCTGTGTCTGTGTCTCTGTCTGTGTCTGTGTCTCTGTCTCCAGGCGTCAGAGATGGCATCATTTGTGCAGGCGAAGAGGGACATGGGCTGCAAAGCACCCCAGGTGACCGTCCTGGAAGAGGGCATCAACACAGACAGCCGATGGGCCAAAGAGTTCTGGACTCTGCTGGGAGGAAAGACCCAGTACAGCGGTACTACTGACACATTCATGTCTGTTGTTTTGAATCGGAGCCTTCTATTTATTATCTTTTTGTTTTAACCCATTCTGACCTGAGATCAGATTCACACGAGGTTTCCACCGGACACACACTGGTCTGATTAACCCATTCTGACCTGAGATCAGATTCTAAAAATGTCAGTCGCTCTTCGATTTTTCAAAAATTGCAGACCTACAAGCTCGTATCGCGCCACTCGGTGGCGCGATATGAGCTTGTAGATCTGCTATTTTTAAATAGCTAAAGCATAACATGATGCCGACACCAAAATGGGTGCCCGGTCAGAATGGGTTAATTCCAATGGATTCCAAGGCTACGTAGTATTCCAGTGGAATACCAACGCGCTGTGTTTGCAGAATATTATTCTTTGAGGTTTGACTGAGAAATGTCAATACGTTAAGCCAGGATATCTGCATTTATGATAGCTGGCGTAGATGGTACTGTAGGTGTAGAAAAATGTCTCGCGCACGAATGAACACTCACACACACACACACACACACACACACACACACACACAGTTCAGGTTATTGGAATCCACACAATTTGACAGATATATTGCCATAGAGTGGTGTGCGGGTGTAGCCCATGTCACACACCATATGTGGATCGCATCATCACTTAAACACATATGGACCACCCAAAGAACCTCTCATAGTATATGGCACATATAACGCTATAAACAGACACAGACCCATAGAACGTATAGAACAATTATCTCACTCGTTAGCGGCCCCTCTAGCCACCGAGTGGCGCGATACGAGCTTGTAGGTCTGCTATTTTTGTAAAAATCGAAGAACGACTGACATTTTTAGAATCTGATCTCAGGTCAGAATGGGTTCATCAGGACCAGTGTGTGTCCGGCGGAAACCTCGTATGAATCTGATCTCAGGTCAGAATGGGTTAAAGTCCCTCTTGTCTGATTATTCCTCCTTTCTCATTTCTATAGGCGCAGTACGTGATTTTGTTGTTGGTTAACATAAGTGCTAAAACGCTCTATTTTGTGATAGCAATCATTGTTGTGAGTGTTTGTTCAGTTACATGGGTCTCTAGTCTCCATCTCTCCAGCTCTTTTTAGTAAACATAAAATGCATTTTTTTCCGATCGGGACACCAATTCTATCCAATCAGGAGAGAGAAATAATGCAGCAGCAGAGACGTGAAATGACTCACTTCTTTGCGGTGATGCAAAGAAATGAGCGGACAATGTTGGAACTGGAACACTATAACATCTATACTGATAAATAGACATTCTCTCCTGATTGGCTGAACATCCCCACTGAAAGCTGGAGGGTTGCACACGCAGATCCGACACACCAAAGGTCCGACAATGCGGAAACAGCGGTCGGACATGCGCTTCTCCCCTGTGCTTGCGGTTATGGTTAGGTTAGGGCTTGTGGTAGGTTTGTCGGTCTAATGACAGTCGGGGACCAATATGTCGGAAACTAAAGCCTGTACCCGAGCTGGAGAGCCCGCCCAGACCCATGTTACTGATGATTACTATCTAAAACAAAAGGGTTTTGTTTTATGAATATCCTGTACATTACCTTTACATGGTTTAACCCATTCTGACCGGGCACCCATTTTGGTGTCGGCATCATGTTATGCTTTAGCTATTTAAAAATAGCAGATCTACAAGCTCATATCGCGCCACCGAGTGGCGCGATACAAGCTTGTAGGTCTGCTATTTTTTTTTTAATCGAAGAACGACTGATATTTCTAGAATCTGATCTCAGGTCAGAATGGGTTGATCAGACCAGTGTGTGTCCAGGGGAAACCTGGTATGAATCTGATCTCAGGTCTGAATGTTTTAACCTCTGTGTATATCAGGGGCCGGGGAGCCAGACGAGGACGAGCTTTATGAGAGCGGGGTGTTGGACTCCATCGGCGTCTACAGACTCCTGGGAGACAAGCTGGTCCCTCACCAGGACGCCTGGGCCGCCATTCCCAGTGTCTCCTTGCTCAACTCCAAAGAGGTAACGCCTCTAACTACGCCTCCACTTCTTTTTGTTCTTCTTCTAGAAACCCCCCAGTTTGGCCAGGCAATTAGGCCACAGATACCATCTATACCCCAGTGCTTATTTAGCTCTGAGAGAGTACAAATGGAACCAAATTCCCATTTGGACACACGGTGGTGGTGTGGTTAACAGCTCACAACACGTGAGCTTGTAGATCTGCTATTTTCAGAATGCAATTAATGCAACCAACATAAAACGGGTGCAGTACTTAGTTTAGACTAGTCATTTGGGTTAGACCAGTTATCAGTCCTACAACTACAACCTATCTCAAACCCTCACCCTAAACCTAACCTCCCACGGGGCAGCACACCTAAACCTAACCTTAACCCATGTCTATAACCAATGACTAGTCTAAACTAAGTATGCACCCCACATAAAACTGGGTCTCTATACTTTAGGCATCGTAGCTTAGTTTTCATTTAGTTTCCATTTAATTTTCATCAGCGAAAAAGATAGTCGACAGACTTTTTCCGTCATAGTTTTAGTCAACGAAACCGCTCCCCCCTCCCCTCCCCAGGTGCTGGTGTTTGACTTCGGCGGCGAGGTGTACGTGTGGCACGGGAAAGACGTGCCCCTGAGTGACAGGAAGGTGGCGGTCAAGCTGGGCAAGCAGCTGTACGGCGGCAGCTACGACTACAGCGACTGCAGGGTCAACCCCCTGGACGCCTCGGTCACCAACGACGACGTCCCGCGGTGAGTCCCAAAGAATGCCCGCTCTCTACGGGGGCAGGACATAACTGTGTCTGTAGTGCCCGCTTAAGGCCTGCGTACTTTATTGTACGAAGAATAGTGAGAGTCGCCAATCTACAAGCTTATGTGATGCACTGTGAGCTTGTAGATGGGCTTTTGTTTTTGCTATTTATGTTTTTAATAGAGCTGGGACTCGATTAAAAAAATTAATCTAATTAATCAGAGGCTTTGCGATTAATTAATCTAGATTAATCGCATTTTAATCGCATATCAATATTCAACCCGAGAACAGCGAGAAACCTTTTCTTTTATGTTTTTTGGTATCCCAGTGAATCAACGAATAGTGACTACAGGATACCACTCATTTTCAACATTTTACTGTCATTAATATACCTGTTGTGGAAATAATAATAAAAAGTCACCCCATTCTGTGTTGCCTAGAACTGGAGGTCTGAAATTATTTTAGTAACAGTAACAAGTACATCTCAGTGACATCACAAAGCTGTACTTACTTCATATTGTTACTGTTTTTTGTCAGACCTCCAGTTCTAGGCAACACAAAATGGGGTGACTTTTTCTTATTTCCAGTTTTCAGTACTATAGAAAAGTGCCCAGTGAGAAACGTTCCGCGGTGAAAAAAAAGGTGCGATTAATTTATCTGTAGTTAATCGCGATACATTTTTCTGTAGTTAATTAATCTAAATTAATCGCAATTAGTCCCGGCCCTAGTTTTTAATTATATATATATATATATATATATTTTTTATAATTGAATAATAATTACAAAATATTTGCCTATACTTTGTTATGTGTTTAATTGAATAATGACACTGTTTGTGCTCTAAAGTGTTTTGCGCTCATAGTGTTTTGGATACCAATGCCGTTGCCAGACATTTAATGTGGACAGAATGAAACCAATTGCCTTCTTCATACCCTGAAGAATGTTGGTTTAATTCTCGGTGTCCACATTAAACGTCTGGCATTGGCAGCTGTACGACCGTGCGGCTAGGCTATACATTTTACGGAGTGGTGTGTGCTGTGCTTCTTCTGCTTATAGAATCTACTGTATGACACTCTATGGAAATCTATAGAAATGTGCATCTGATCTAGTTTTTTTTTATTAAGTGTTCATTTGCTGGCCTCTAGTGGGAATAGTTCGTCATTACAGCTCTCACATTCTTCTGGTCCTCATGGGGTCGGGGAAAAGGGCTCGGGTTATTTCTCAGGACTAACCCTAAGAAAATATGGTTAAGAGGTTACAGTGAGGTTGGAGTTGGGTTGTTGTGGTTGAGGTTAGGATCAAGTTGGACTAGTATTTATTTATCTGAATGAAAATTGCTTTTGGTGTCCTCACAAAGATGACTGTGTGTTTGATTGATTGATTGATTGAAATATTTATTAACAGTTTGTAGAATTTACAGTACATTTTAAGCACAAACTCAATACAAAAGACTGCCAACTGTGAGTGGACGACCCAATTAAGCATTACACTTGTTTACAACAGGGTCCACATTGTTCAATTCATCAAAACATTTAGAGACATACAAATAGACACTTCTATGTAGCTAAAGAACAGAACAGGAATTCATCATATATGTGTGTGTGTGTGTGTGTGTGTGTGTGTGTGTGTGTGTGTGTGTGTGTGTGTGGTGTGTGTGCGTGCTATATCTTCAGGCAGGGGGAGGGTCGTCCCAGCTGGGCTCTGTTTGGCAGGCTGTCTGAGCACAATGAGACGGCGCTGTTCAGAGAGAAGTTCCTGGACTGGGCTGAGAGGAAGAAGGAGGAGATGGCCCTGGCTGAGGAAGTGAAGGTACTCGTTAAAATCCTCAACCCTATATATGAACTCCCGCAGAGAGGAGAGAGAAATGGACCCACCATTTAGTTTAGCCCATTTTGACCTGAGATCAGATTCTAAAAATGTCTGTTTTGAATATGACAGTTTTCTTGAAAAAGCTATGTTTGCTATGTCAGTCGTTCTTCGCTTTTTCAAAAATAGCAGACCTACAAGCTCGTAGATCTGCTATTTTTCAATACCTAAAGCATAACATAATGCTAACACCAAAAGGGGTTACCGCCCCAAAATGGATTCATTTAATTATTTTCCTTCTTTGGATATTTAATTACACACTGATAATGAGGTTTCAGCTGCTGTATAGATCCTGATTGATCCTGAACTGTACGCCATGGCAAAGTCAGTCGCCAGTGGCAGCACAGTAGTTACAGACACAGAGGCTAATGCCGTACTTGAGGGGGGGCAAATTCATGATGAATTAATGATGAACTCGTACATTAAGTCATGATTAATTTATCATGAACTCATCATTAAGTCATGGTCATCATTAAGGAGGGTCGTTCAGAGACCAATCCTCTTCGTTACTCCTACCTGCCTATGAGCACTTCTGGGCATAGAGGTGGAACTGTGGAATGACTGAGGATCACACTTGGTTAACCCATTCTGACCTGAGATCAGATTCATACGAGGTTTCCGACTGGACACACACTGGTCTGATGAACCCATTCTGACCTGAGATCAGATTCTAAAAAATGTCAGTCGTTCTTCGATTTTTCAAAAAATAGCAGACCTACAAGCTCGTATCGCGCCACTCGGTGGCGCGATACGAGCTTGTAGGTCTGCTATTTTTAAATAGCTAAAGCATAACATGATGCCGACACCAAAATGGGTGCCCGGTCAGAATGGGTTAAGTTCACCATAAAGTAATGGTGACGACTCTGAATTACAGATGAGTTCATGATAAATTAATGTATGAGTTTATCATTAATGCATCATTAACTACATACATTAATTAAGCGTTAATTGCATGTACGGTATGTAAAGTGTTTGCAGAGGGGAGGAAAAAGTCAGGGACCTGCTGGGAGTAGCGACCCGTAAACGAAAGCGAACGAAAAACGACTTAAGGCAGTGGTTTTCAACCCATTTCACATCAAGGCCCATTATGTACTCGGCATTTGTGTCGAATTCTTGTACATTATGTCATGCAGATGTTTCATTTTACACTCTCAAGAGTTAAAGATCGACAAGGGTCCATTTGGTTACCAACTTTCTCCATCATTTAGCTGGGGACCACCCGTAACCCCCTCAAGGACCACTGGTGGTCCCTGGACATAAGCAGATGCCGGGTTAGGGGTAGGGTCAAATTAAAATAAACTAGAAAAAGTGCCCTTCTGGGCACAGGTCTCCACCAGGAGGATAGGAATATTTAGGAGTAATATAAACATGTTTTTTGTTTGTTTGTTCCAATCTTTGCCAATCAGGATGGAATATGGGAAATGGTGCAGATCCGTGTTGATGGCACGCATGCACAATCCACCTGTTGGTGGCGCTATAACAGGGCAATGTGAAATGGGTGGGCTATATTCCTCAGCCTAGTAGGAAAGTGCGTGAAAGATTTCACGTGAAAATGCACGCTGCGTTCATGATTTGAGGCTTTTTGTTCAAAACAGGCCAATCCTGCAAAATTTGAAAGCCAATGTTAAGCCAATTAGGATGGAATATGAAATATCAGACACATCCGTCTTGAGCACATGACTATGGAGATACTGTGTAACGATTTGCGGGATTTTTGGACAAAATCTGTAGGTGTACTGTGCAAAAACTTGTTTTGCACAAAGCGGCCTCCTGGTGGCGCTATAACAGGCCGTTCTGGAAATTTTGGGGCAGAGGTTCATCGTTGGCATCCAGGGAGTGTGTGTGCAAAATGTGGCATCGACCGGGTTAACGGTGGCCGAGATTAGCTTGTCACGGACGGACACACGGACACACGGACGGAGTGCAAAACATACTCTCTCCCCATGCCTTCGGCCTGGTGGAGACAAAAAGGGAGAGAGAAAAGCTCTCACGGGTGCTGCACAATTCTCTTACACAATACTAAGCATGCTTTCTTTTTTTTTTTAAGCCCTGTTTTATAATTTGTTTAAAGGACCTATAACATAAAATTCAACTTTTTCAATTTATTTTGTGTTTCTGGGGCTCCCATATGCGTTTTCTATCCCCACAAATAACCAATTTTGAACAATCAGGCCTTCATGTCATTATGGGTGTTTTAATGGAAATTGCTCTCAGGAACAGCTCGACTGATTTTGGCCTCATCGTGATGTCATCAATGTCACCCTACTTTGTATAATTCCTCCTCTTCTTCAGTCTTCAGTTCCAAATTTGCATTTCCACTTTGTTTACAATGTCCACCATTGTTGATTTTCCAAGCTGGCATGGAATGGAAACAAGCATGGTTTTATCTAGCATCAGTATTATTGACTCAAATATTAAATAATCTGCATATCAGCACCCCCACCACCTCAGGAGTCAGGACATTGTGGTACTGCAGCTAAAACTGCTTTCAAAGTCCAGAAAGAAATGCCAAGGCCTGGTTATATCAGAGTGGTGATTGAGGCTCAAACCATTAGAAATAACTTTGAGGGACATAGACCATATGATTATTAAATATTAAAAGCAGTTTTAAAATGCATGTTATTTGCGCTTTAAGAAATGATAGCCCTAATGTTTGTTTTTTTCCCGTTTTTTTTTAACCCATTCTGACCTGAGATCAGATTCATACGAGGTTTCCACTGGACACACACTGGTCTGATTAACCCATTCTGACCTGAGATCAGATTCTAAAAAAAATGTCAGTCGTTCTTCGATTTTTCAAAAATAGCAGACCTACATAGTACAATCTCATAGCGCGCCACTCGGTGGCGCGCTATGAGCTTGTAGATCTGCTATTTTTCAATAGCTAAAGTACGACATGATGCTGACACCAAAATGGGTTCCCGTTCAGAATGGGTTAATGATCTATCACATTGATTCATTCGACTAACTCTTTGCAATTGTTCATTTTACACTCGTGGTCAAGTTGGCTTAGACATTCTGGGTCTAAAGAACGCTCTCTCTCTCTCCTCTGTGTCTGCATGCTGCCCAGAGTCCAGTCAGCCTCAGCCACCAGCCGTCGCTGGACCTGGAGCTGCGGCCGTGCGACGCCAAGGCCCTGCTGGACAACGAGCCGCCGGCCGTCCGGACCGCCCTGGAGGGCGTGGACGTCCAGCGAGGCCACGGACTGGTCCGGACGGAGGACGGCCGGCAGGCGGAGCTGAGCACCGTGAAGGTGGACGCCTGGCACATCAAGGAGCACGGCGAGGAGGCCCTGGCCCAGGAGAGCCTGGGTCAGCTCCACGAGGGAGACGCGTACATCATCCGCTGGACGTACTCCGTCACCACCGTGGGTGAGTCGTCGTGTGTGCAGAGCGGAGAAGTCACCCGTCGAGGGCTTCTGCCAGAAATATGGGAAGGGGAGGGGGTCGGGGAGGGAATGCCTCCCTTCCCTCCCTCCTACCCCTTCCCCTTTGGGGCGGGGCTTCTGGCGGAGTTTCTTTCTTTTTACGTGAGTTTGGCGTTGTCGTATTCTAATACAGACCGAATGCCCCATCTCAGCGGCTGGCCTCGCTAATGATTAGACTCGCAACCCACACCTCCTGGTATCGAATCCTGCTTGTGCCACAGTTTTCGCGCCAACCACAAACGATGATGATGTAATTTAGAGTCCGACATACATGGCCGGTTAAGACTCACCCGTGTCTTCCCTGTGAGGTTAGGGGTAGGGTTAGGCTTAGTAATGTCCGACATACGTTGCCAGTTAAGTCTCGCCCCTGGCTTTCGTGTGCGGTGCCACTCAAAGTGACTACTGGGTTTGGCTGCTGGATGCAATGGGGTTGGGCTGCTATGGCTGGAAGACATAGTTGAGGGGTGATATGTCCCCCGTGCGAGTTATGTGGGTCGGCGTGCAGCTCAGTAGGGCCTGCGGTTCACCGGAGGGTAATGAAGTGCAGAATGATGGTAAATAAATGCCCATCACTGAGCTTTCTGAACCCAAACTGACATCCTGAAAGTGATTCATACTCGGCTGTCAGAAACATTTCATTTCAAAATATTTCTTCTCATATTGTGGAACAAGTGCAATCAGTCCAGTTTTGGTCAAGTAAATAGCACATGTCCTTGTTTTAGGATTAGGGATGTCAGGGGTTTACCGGTTAGCCGACCGTTAAGAAACATCCGGATGTTTTTATCAGCTTTAACGGTTAATTTGCATAATAATAAATACGTGTTCTGATCTTAAATCCCTTTATTTTAGATCGTTTTTAGTAAACTGTACAATACTTTAAAACAGTTGTCATGTTGCACACATGCCTAAAATTGTTCTTATTTGCGCCGCCCAGCTTGTCACACTCCAGGCTGCATGAACAGCGCTCGGGCTCGGTTTTCTGCCCCCTCAATGTCCCAAAGTTCTCTGTTGTACTTCTGGCTACTTTAATTATGTAGCCTATACATGCATATTACATTTGGGGTAGCCTATTAAAAAAAAGGAAAGAAATCAACCACTATCCGTTAATGACCCGGTTAATCCTGTCGGCTAACCGGCTGGGAAACTATCCGTTATTGACATCCCTATTTAGGATCCTTCATCTCTGATGATACAACATGATACACCTCTAAACAGATTATTCAATGCCAATTGGATTGATTATCTGTATCAATTTGATAAATAGTTGATGGATTGAAATATGTATTAATGGGTACATTTCACATGAAAGCACAACTCAATACAAAGATTGTTACTGTGGACGACACACTGATAAAGCATTACACTTTGTTTACAACAGAGTCCACCATTTTCAGAACATTTAGAGACGTACAAATATACACTTCTATATAAAGAAAACCAGGAAATCGTGTAAAGGAGGTAAAAAGGGAAAGGAAATATTTCATATCCCACGTTTGTGTTTTTTAGAAACAGGCAACAGATTGCACCACAGGATGAACTTGACCTAATGAATTGCGCTACAGCAATGCAGTGTGAGCTTGTAGATCTGCTATTGGATTGATTGATTTACTCTTGCTGTTGTTGCCGTGGTCTCTCTCTCAGTGGGGAAGCGACAGAAGCCAGGGGAGTTAAGTGTCGGAACGCCGGGCAGGGAGAGGAGCGCTTGTTTCTTCTGGCAGGGCCACCAGTCCAGTGTCAGCGAGAAGGGAACGTCGGCTCTCATGACGGTGGAATTGGGCAACCACAGAGGGTCACAGGTGAGTGTGCCTATATACCATAGTGAGTCAAATATTCTGTTGGTGTTGGTTTATGACATCTTAGAGGTCTTACAATAGTTCCAATCGGTCTCATTCTCATACACTGCTTCTATCCGTCAGTCAGCAGCTAATTGGTGTTTGCCTGTCTCCTTCTCCACATGTGTGTTGCTGTCCAGGTGTTGGTGAGTCAAGGGAAGGAACCGCCGTGCTTCCTCCAGCTCTTCCAGGGAGCCCTGGTCCTCCACAAGGGCAGTAGAGAGGACAACACCAACAACAGAGGTTAGCCCATTCTGACCTGAGATCAGATTCTAAAAATGTTCTTCTACATCCTGACGGTTTTCTGAAAAAGCCATGTTTCTGTGTCAGTCGCTCTTCGATTTTTCAAAAATAGCAGACCTACAAGCTCGTAGCGCGCCACTCGGTGGCGCGCTATGAGCTTGTAGATCTGCTATTTTTCAATAGCTAAAGCATAACGTAATGCTGACACCAAAAGGGGCGTTCCCGGTTAAATTAAAATATATAAATAATTAGAATTGGAATAAAATAATCCTTTGGGTTAAGTGATTAATGAACACTGAGGATTTTACTTTGTGAGCTGTGTCACTGCACTACAGAACTGGGATTTAATAATAGTTTCACGACCTAAATCAATAATAATTATTCTCCTTGGGAGTCTGTCTTGAACAAGTGGATTGTTTCAATTAGATGGAATTATTTTGGGGCGTGAATCGCCTACATCTTATGGGATCAAAAGAAGTTGTGCACAACCAAAATCCTTTTGAAGGATGGTCCCAAACCACAAAGAGAACAAAGGCAAATGGGATGCATCACACACTGTAGTTGCCTTAAAGTGGCTTTTTAGCATTGCTAGAAACCTCACTTGTTTGGATGCTTTCATAAAACGGTCACTTTAAGGGAGATAGGGTGTGCGATCCCTTCTTGTTTGCCGTTAATCTACCTTATCTTGGCATCGTAACCTTCCATCATGTCAGACAGCTGCATGCAAATGGAACAGAGGCCTCTAATCATTGCCCATAATGGCGTCTTCTTTTTTCCAGGAGGCTGGAGATTGTTCTGCGTCCGCGGTGAGGCAGCGGTGGAGGCGTCTCTGGTGGAGGTGGACTGCCACAGTGCCAGCCTACGGTCCCGTGCCAGCCTGGTGCTGCTCGGCTCCCACAAGAGCCAGCTGTACCTGTGGCACGGCTGTAAGGCCCACGCCAGTGCCAGGCAGGTCGCCAACAGGGCCGTGGAGAAGCTCACTCAGAGGTAAAGCACCCGGGTAATGGTGGGGGAAGATTTTAGCATATATATATATATATATATGCGATATGGACACAAATCAACTACTTTGACGAAATGCCTCTATAGTCTAGATGTTGGAACGAGAAGATCATATTGTGACTATATATTTTTTTTTTGTTAAGACCGGATTCTAAATCGGTAGTTCTTAAACTTTCAAGGTTTTTCAAAAAATGTTTAAAAATAGCAAGCTTGCAGCGTGGCAGGAAGTGTCGCAATGTGAGCTTGTACATCTGCCATTTTTGAATAGCCAACGCAAAAATCTAAAATTACACAGAAGCTTTCCCGGTTTTAATGTGTCTTTTTTATTAATTAAATTGTCTTTGTACGAAATAGGCTTAAGTGATTCAAACCAGCAGTAGCCGACTTTTTATTGTATTATTAAGCTTAACCCATTCTGACCGGGCACCCATTTTGGTGTCAGCATCATGTCATGCTTTACCTATTGAAAAATAGCAGATCTACAAGCTCATATCGCGCCACCGAGTGGCGCGATACGAGCTTGTAGGTCTGCTATTTTTTGAAAAATCGAAGAACGACTGACATTTTTTTAATCTGATCTCAGGTCAGAATGGGTTCATCAGACCAGTGTGTGTCCGGCGGAAACCTCGTATGAATCTGATCTCAGGTCAGAATGGGTTAAGCAGGCTATGAGAAAAAACACATTCAAAGAGCCTATCACTGATCTGCAGCTACTCAGTCAGGCGTTACAGTATGTGTAAAGCGAATGTTGGATGAAAGCTTTGTGGGATTAGTCATCCTCTTCTTGAAGCTGTGAACACTGCTAGATGTAATGTCTCCAGCGACCAGCAGGGGGAAGGCTGTTTCCTTGTCCTCATAGCAGAGTGGTTAAAGCTCCTAACAAGGCATTTGGTGTTTTGATTTGGAGGTTTTCCCAACGCCACATACAGTATGACGACATTACGACGATATCTCAAATCTCAGAGGATATCCACCTCTCATCTTTATATCGCCCAGTCCTAAATAGATACTGTATGTGTGGATGTACCGTATGAGTAAGTGGGTCAGTGTTTGTGTGTATATGGATGGGTGACTTAACCCATTCTGAACGGGCACCCATTTTGGTGTCAGCATCATGTTATGCTTTAGCTATTGAAAAATAGCAGATCTACAAGCTCATATCGCGCCACCGAGTGGCGCGATACGAGCTTGTAGGTCTGCTATTTTTGAAAAATCTCAGGTCAGAATGGGTTCATCAGACCAGTGTGTGTCCGGCGGAAACCTCGTATGAATCTGATCTCAGGTCAGAATGGGTTAACATGTCAGCAGATGGACCTCCAATAACATGTGCATACTTTGCGTGCCTGTGCCAGGTGTCCCTCGGAGCTGGGCCTGAGCGCCAGCAGCAGGCTGAAGGTGGAGGAGGTGGACGAGGGCTCTGAGCCGGCAGACTTCTGGAAGGGTCTCGGTCAACAGGACAAGAAGGCTTACGACTGCATGCTTCAAGGTACGCATGTGCTGCTAACCAAGGTTAGAATAAGTTTGGGCATTTTAAAGGACCAAGCAGTCCTGAAAGGACTTGGTCCTTTATTGTTATTGTCTCTTTCTTTTCTTCTCCTTCCACCAAAAATAGCAGTTCTGGCTGAAACCGTGCAGTCGGTTTTCGCGAGATTCCGTTCGTTCGTTCACAGAGCCCATGTCCGGAATGACTTGGCTCGGCTATCTTGCAGAAGACAGTTGTGTCAGAGCTTCCATCTAACAATTACAATTCATCACACTTTAGTGGCTCTAGCCTCTTTGTCACCAACGCATCTGATACTACTAAATGATGAGCCATTAGTGGCACTTGAACGGCTAATGCTTTAATGTAATCTCTGGTTGCAGATCCAGGGAAGTACAATTACACGCCCCGCCTCTTCAAGTTCAGCGCCAGCTCCGGGGTGTTCGAGGCGGAGGAGCAGCTGAGTTCAGCCCGGGTGACGGAGGGCGTCATGGCCATGCCGTTTCTGCAGGACAACCTCTACTCTGCAGAGCAGCCAGGTACTGCTCTTACCGTTTCTTTAGTGTGTGTGTGTTCTGTTCTGTTCTATTGATTCATTTTAGGGCCGGGACTAATTGCGATTAATTTAGATTAATTAACTACAGAAAAATGTATCGCGATTAACTACAGATAAATTAATCGCACCTTTTTTTTCACCGCGGAACGTTTCTCACTGGGCGCTTTTCTATAGTACTGAAAACTGGAAATAATAAAAAGTCACCCCATTTTGTGTTGCCTAGAACTGGAGGTCTGACAAAAAACAGTAACAATATGAAGTAAGTACAGCTTTGTGATGTCACTGAGATGTACTTGTTACTGTTACAATTTTTTTTCAGACCTCCAGTTCTAGGCAACACAGAATGGGGTGACTTTTTATTATTATTTCCACAACAGGTATATTAATGACAGTAAAATGTTGAAAATGAGTGGTATCCTGTAGTCACTATTCGTTGATTCACTGGGATACCAAAATACATTAAAAAAAATCGCTGTTCTCGGGTTGAATATTGATATGTGATTAAAATGCGATTAATCTAGATTAATTAATCACAAAGCCTCTGATTAATTAGATAAAATTTTTTAATCGAGTCCCAGCTCTAATTAATTTACATATTTTTAATGTATCGAATAATCATGAAGCATATTTCTTTGATTTTATATCATTGAAACAACAATTCGAATCGATTTCTCTGTAAATAATAACTAAATTGGTTAGTCCAATTAACCACTTAAGCCTGTTTAGGGTCGCGCAGAAATAACTTTACAAGCTCACAACATGTCGCATCATTAGTGGGAGATCTTTTGTGGTTCTCAACATGT
>NC_139719.1:4564614-4682114 GCF_964188405.1 Protomyctophum parallelum
ACTAGGGGGTGCTAGAGCACCCCCTGCCCTTTTGGCAATAGGGCAGGGGGTATATATATATATATATATATAGGGGGCAATATTTTATTTTCTTAATTGTGTAGACCATAAAAAAAACGCTTCTACTATATTATTTAGTCCCCCACAATCTAAAGCTATGTTTCTATGTCAGTGGTTCTTCGATTAAAGAAAAATAGCAGACCTACAAGCTCGTAGCGCGCCACTCGGTGGCGCGCTATGAGCTTGTAGATCTGCTATTTTTCAATAGCTAAAGCACCAAAATGGGTACCCGCCCCAAAATGCGCTGCACAAGGTGCCCTTTTTTTCACTTGAGCACCTGCCCCTCTAAATGTCTGTGCACGCCATTGAGGCTATGTACATATAACTACAAGCATTCATAACTCCAGACATTTATTATATAGCACATTATATAGCCTACATTTAACAAACAAGCTTGATTGACATTTGTAAATGGGTCAATACAAAAACTGCTATGAGGATAAACAAGAAAAAAGACTTGTTTACATCAAGAGTAAAAAAAAAAAAACGTGACAACCGTAATGGAAAAAGGGGCATAAGAACTGTGAGGCGGGGGGTGCGCTGCCCGGAGCAGTGTGGGTAACCAGGTCTTCACGTCTATACTTGTTCCCCTCCTCCCCCCCCCCCCTGTACCATCAAGGGTCAATTTTGTTTTTACAGTGTAGAAATTGACAGCTGTGTTTCATATGTTTACATCAATGTTTACGCACCCTGCACAGTTTAGCTGTTTCTGATCCAAGGTGTGTGTGTGTGTGTGTGTGTGTGTGTGTGTGTGTGTGTGTGTGTGTGTGTGTGTGTGTGTGTGTGTGTGTGTGTGTGTGTGTGTGTGTGTTAGGGCATTAACATAATAATCGAATAGTCGACTAGTCGACTAGCAAAACACTAGTCGACACTGTTAATTGACATCCGATTATTCGCTAATATTATTTTTAATTATTTTTAATATTTTTTATGATTTTTTTTTTTTTTTTTTTTGCTTTTCTACAGCAGACATGCAGGCATGCAGCTGTGAGCTCGGTTGTTTTGTTGGTAGTTCGCCAACTTCAGTACTAATCCATTCCTGGCTGATTGTTTTCATATCATACAAGCCTACTGTAAGCCTACTGTACGTGGGTTTTGCCATCACCCTCACTCGTCTGACTCGTGTAGGTGTGGTGGGCGGCGTATCGGCGGTGGCACTAGCAGCAGTCAAGACAGTTTTTCTTTGGGAAAAGCATATGTGATATGCCTCATAGGCTCATAAGATCAATGGGGACAACTACAGTGTGTAAATACGTTTACTATTGGTGAGTTTATTACTGTAGTTTGTTCAACAAGTTAGATTGGAGACGTGTCGTCGTCCGGTACAGTAAAGTATAGCAGGAGTTCCTCCTCGCTCTGCCCAATAGTATCCAGTTTGGTGACAGTCAAACTACAGTAGCTCATGCCGTGATTTCATGTTTCTTCATGCTTATCCAACAAAAGTCTGCGTGCCGCGTGTGGCATTATTAAAAACAAACAGCGATGCGGCACGATCATAGTTCTAATACGTAGCCGCAAAAGACTCGCGATGGAGTTAAGTAGTTGATCATCTGATTCATAGCCTGGCAGCCTGCTAGCTAGCAAACCTCCTCCTTGCTTGTAGCTCCTTCTAAAAACCAAAGGAACTGTGATTGTAACTTGTTGTTGAACATTTAGGGTTGTATGAAAAACATCGCATGGTTCATTGCTCCAGTCTCCACTCTCCAAACATTGTGAACAACGTGCATAAAAAATAGCAGATCTACAAGCTCACAACGCGTCCATCCGTGAGTCATTGTGGACTTGCAACTTTGACTTGAAACAGCTGAGCTAATTTCGGCCAATCAGAGCGGCATTCAGCGTAATCTAGTAAGAGTGGCAACACTCGCGTTGACTCCCACTGTAACAATGGAATGCGGAAGTGCTCATTCTATCTCAATGGGATAGTTCCAATGTTTGGAACTATAGCCCATAGGAAGTGTGTCGCCACTCTCTTAGTACTATTCCACTCGGCCTGCATTGATAGTGCATTCACCGCTCTGTTTTGCTTCGCTCGCTGGCTGTTTCATAACACGATGTTTTAATGCTTGATTGGATGGAATAAATATCATATTTTACCGCCGACTAATCGACTATAAATCGATTTTGATGGTAGTCGAGTCGACTATCAAAAATCACGTTTGGTTAATGCCCTAGTGTGTGTGTGTGTGTGTGTGTGTGTGTGTGTGTGTGTGTGTGTGTGTGTGTGTGTGTGTGTGTGTGTGTGTGTGTGTGTGTGTGCGTGTGCGTGCGCGCAGCAGGCAGAGGGCTCCAAGAACAAGGTGGTCTTGGTGAAGGAGGCTCTGTCCAGGCTGAGCAAGCTGCAGTACTCCATTGAGGAGCTGACCGGCAAGCCCCTGCCAGAGGGCGTGGACCCCCTGCGTCTGGAGGACTACCTCTCTGACGACGACTTCAAGGTAAACAAAAGACCACCTTTGGGTTTTTTTTTTTTTACACGTGTAAATGTTTCAGCCGTGAGTGAGAGTGTTATTCTTTCATTCAATTGTATTCTATTCATAATGTTTTATTCATTAAAATGTGAATACATTTACCAGATGGCAGCTTTAATCCTCAAAAACAATGAAGGCCTCAAAGCATGCTGCTTCATAACAGCGGTGGGCCAGCCACAGAAGCGTAGAGTCCATTGGGCCACTCGGGCACAGGCCCAGTCAATTGAGCTCTTGCCCAGTCTGGAAAAAAAAAGAAAAACAAAGATAGGCTACATTGGCAGTAACCAGACTTTCCACCTCGGAGGAAACATTGTCAGCCCATCACCCCTGTGCATGCAAATCTATGTTGTAGCCAACCACAGCAAGCCACCTTTGTTTTAAATGCCCCCCCCCCTCCATTAGCAAGTCGTCAAAACTGGTTTCACCTAACTATGGGCATATTTTAATGTGTTGCAGAAACTTCTTGAGATGAGTCGAGTGGAGTTCAATGCTCTGCCAAACTGGAAACAGAAGAACTTGAAGAAAAGCAAGGACCTGTTTTAAAATGTTCTTTTTTTTAGTACACAAACCAAAAAAGGAGAACTTAAAAGGTCTTAACTTTAACATGTGTTTTTTTTTCTAGTTCTTGTTTTTACCCCAAGGAAAGACATGGAATTTTTCCCTCATCTTGTAAAGAAAGAAGGGAAAAAACTATGTACATTTGGGTTACAGTACATTAAGTTGAATAGCATTTAAATGCCATACTGTAGCCAACAATTATGTGCAATTGTCAAATTTTGGCAGCAACATTTTTCTAATATAGTTATGTAACTATACGTACCCCCACATTATACATATGTAATATACTATACATGTAATTTCTCTTATGTTTACTTTTGTGGGAATGTTTGTGTAAAAATGTCCATGCTTTTATTGATCAACTAAGGGAGTTATTCAAACACTATGCAGATGACCGCCATTGTTGAAATGCCACTCTGGACTGTTGTTGGACCTGTAAGGGTCCGTTTGGTTACAAATGGATACATTATAACACTAGGAGTTTAGTGTGTAATAATAATAATAATGATGTATTTGTATAGCACCTTTCATACAAAACATGCATCTCAATATGCTTTACATTAAAGAGATTCAAACATTTTGAACAGACTAAACCTAGAAAACAAGACAAACGGCTGAAAGTCTATATGTGGAGCAGACTAGTATGCTATCACAATAAGGTACAAGGAGGAGTGATCTGTTAACACTGAGAGGCTGTTTTTCTATGCATAAAGGAGGAGTGATCTGTTAACACTGAGAGGCTGTTTTTCTATGCATAAAGGAGGAGTGATCTGTTAACTAGGTTGGCTGAGAGGCTGTTTTGCTATAGTATACATAATACTATAGGCCTACAATGTTGAAGAAAATAATAGTTTGCAGTACTATTGAAGCATACTGTAATCTTACCGTGGTGAATGCATGCAGAGGCATCATGAAGACAAGAGGGATGTCTACAATGACTCCTCATTGCATAGCCTAGCAGCCTCTCTCACAACTACAAACTTTTCAACAATCTTTTGTGAGAAGAAATCACACAACCCTTTTTGTTGAGTTCAGAAAATGGTCGAGTGCAGAAATGGTCGAGATGTGTTGTTAACCCCATGCAGTATTAATTTTGCAAAGACTTTTGTAAATACAATAGAAAAACTGTTTAAAAATCTCTGACCATTTATTTTTTCCTTAATGAGTTTCATAAAGCGGTGGTTCTCAAACTTTTCCATGTCAAGGCCCCCACATTTTCATGTATTTGGCTTCAGACCCCATCTCACAATAAGTTGTGCCATGGATGGTTAAAGTGGCTGAAATGATTGTGATGCTATACCCTAGAACCCCTCCAAGGACCCCATGTCCCTGGACTTCACCCCCCGGACAACCTTAGCCAATGAATTTGTAATTGCCTGTGTGCCATTGATGGCAACCATGATCTATAAAGCCTCATTTTTTTCTCCATACACCGGTGTCACTCGCTGAAAGTAACTGGTTTTCGGCAAGTGACAGGTGAGGTGACAGATCGTATATGACGAAGTATGAGGCTTAAGACCGGGACCAAACTCGTGTGTGTGTGTGTGTGTGTGTGTGACTGTGTGTGTGTGTGTGTGCGTGCATTTTGAATTATGTGTGTGGTATAAGCTGCCTTTAACCACAGCTCAAAGCTCAGTTGTGTAAACCTGTGCTCTATGGATTATTTACTCTCTGATCTATCTGCTTTGTAAAATTCTCCGTAGACAAAACATCACATTGCATATTTCTTTTCTAATATATGAGATGAGATAAATGTTGTGAGCATTTTTTTTATTCATTTCAGTGTTCTATTTACATTTTGTTTTTACATGGTCGATGTGGCATTGATGAGATTCCATTGATGCGTCAAATGTAATCGGAAAACTTTCTATGGACACTTTATTTTGGAACTGTCTCTGGAAAACATTTTCCTCAAATTCCAGTAGCATAAGCATAATGATAACCATAATGTCGTCACTGTTGGATGGAAACCTCGTTATGTCAAAAACTGTTAATTTTCAGGATTCAAATAAAAATTAAAACAGCAAAAAAGTAGCAGATCTACAAGCACACCTTGTAACCTAGTAGTTATAGGATGGGTAAATGCAGAGAACGAATTTCACGTAGGCTATGTGCAAAATAGAGCCTACATTTATACAGTGACAAAAACACCCGAGTTGGGACTAAATTAGGGATGCTTGGACCTCAAGTCGTTGAAACAAAGGCAAGAACTCAAACATATAAACGAACACATGCAACACAATGACCCAACAAGGACTGACTGGGAAACAATATTGACATACACATGGGGAGTGCAAATGATTTACAGCTGGGAAAGACATGAACATCGAACTACTGTATAACTAGAACATGGAGCATAATACATAGAAAATACAATAACTAGGTACGGTAGTAAATTACCAAATTCTGTGACTGTATTCACTGTAACATGTATTCTCGGTAGCTGTAAATGCGGCAATACAATGTGTCATGTCAGCCTGTAACCAATAGGGTGTACTGTCGGTCCAATTTTGACATATTAACACAGTTACCCCCAATTTGGCCCCAATCCTGCTCAATAATGTGGTGCAAATGAACAGATGGGAGTGTAAAAGTGAATTATAAAAAGTAATACTCATGAGAGAGCTGCACGGCATTCAGGTTAACTTATCCTCTCATAGACGGCGTACTGTAGAACTTGGAAATTGTCTGACTCAGGAAGGATCACCCTTCATGAATATCGCCTCGCTCGCCTTGACTCATAACATAATAGCTGTATTTGAATGACACCTATACTCAGCCAGGAGACTGCCCATATCAGGTGCCAAGGTCCACTGATATTAATTATAGCCGAAGCTTTCCCTTTCTGTTTCTCTTCACACACATCGAGCGTGCGCGCGCACACACACACACACACAGGCCCGCACTTAGGTCGCATTCATACCAGAGAGCTTTGCTGCGATTAAAACGAATCCTGCTGCGCATTGTCAGAAAGTGCGCTTCGTTTGGCAGGTGTGAAGGCTCATTCGAATCCTAATGCGCAGCAAATAACCGCATTTTACTCCGTCCAAAAACGTGGGTTTCGCTTCGCTTCGAATCGCACTTGACTACGATTCGGTGCAGGTGTGAATGCAATCCGCAGTAAATAAAGGAAATGAAGCAAACATAATGTGGCGGGTGAGGAGCTGAACACAGTTGGAGACGGTTAAGGCATATTTTACGCAGCGCAAAGATGTCCCGTTACTGTGGATAGACGTGGTCGAATAAGGAGACTGAAGCCCTGATCGAAATGAGGACGTGTAGGCTACATTAATCAATTGCTTAAGAAAACACATAAAAACACTGCAGTGTATTATAGCCTACATAATATTCTGTCTGTCTGTCTGTGCGTGCCGTAAACATGGAGTGCTGTCACTGTGTGGGACTGGGGAGTTATATCAGTGCGCTCATGCAGCGCTGTGCCTCCATGCCCAAAAGAACAGTGTGTGGCGGCTGCGTGCGTAGAGAGAGAGAGAGAGAGGGGGGGGGGGGGGGGTCCCAGACGGCACGACACATGCACGTTATGAGTGTAATTTTATCACCATAGATTTAACTGTGTAGGCTATAGTTTATGAACGGAACACATTGATAAAGGTCCCCCCTGCTGCGTTTCCAATTGCTGCGAATGACAGTGTGAAGGCAAACCGCAGCCAATTAAATATGCAAGAATTCCCTTTCCCCGCCCATACGGATCTGAGTCTACCGAAGTATTAGGTGAGAATGTGACCTTAGTCTCTCACAGATGTGTAGCCTGAATGAACAATTTTGCACTCGCCCACAGGCACAGATTGATGAAACCATAACACACACAGGACTTGCAGTTGCATCAGTTTCTTTATGAGCGGATAGCCCCTGTTCCTCGGTCCCCTGACCAATTAGTGTGCTGTCCACGTAAAGCCCTGTATATGATCCCCAGCTCAGGACCTGTGCTGGCTATAGAAGAGAGGCATGCATGGCCACTGCTCTCTTTCCTCTCTTGTAGGTTTGGGGTTTGATAGCCGATTCTAATCAAACAAATTGTGTATTGATTATTTCCAATCATCCCGTATCAGAAGTGTTGTGTTTGCTGTCCCTCTCTGCAGCTGGTGTGGGCCATAATAGAACAAAAAGGCCTTCAAATGATCTTTAAAAACAAGACGCCCCATAGAGGCTATGTTCTGCCTTTTGACCTATAATTTGTATAAGGGTGATGCCACTGAAAGGCCACTATAGCTGTGTCACCAATCAGTAGGGTTCATCTTATCATTAGACGTGTATACAAAAGTGATATGTTGGCCTGAGGGTGGGCCCTCGTTAACCCATTCTGACCGGGCACCCATTTTGGTGTCGGCATCATGTTATGCTTTAGCTATTTAAAAATAGCAGATCTACAAGCTCATATCGCGCCACCGAGTGGCGCGATACGAGCTTGTAGGTCTGCTATTTTTGAAAAATCGAAGAGCGACTGACATTTCTAGAATCTGATCTCAGGTCAGAATGGGTTAATCAGACCAGTGTGTGTCCAGCGGAAACCTCGTATGAATCTGATCTCAGGTCAGAATGCGTTAAATAGTGTAGGGTATATCTTCTGGGATGCATGAATACACTGAGTTTCACGGCAATCCATTTTTTATATAATTTCAGATGTCAATTCTGGCCTAAAGGCAGTGAATGCACTAGAGGGAAAGATCATTCTGAAGGTGCCGCGTCAGCAACTCTCATAGCAATCCAGGCGGTAGTGGTACATTTTTCAAGTAAACGTTACGTATCAGACTATACCTGTAGTGCTGCAATGTAGAAATACTCTGTTACAAGTAAAAGTGGAATTCAAAAGGCACTTGAGTAAAAATTGGTCTAAAATTTAAATGTACCTAAAGTGACAGAAGTAGAAAGTATGCTATGCAGAATGTCAAAATGTCACAAGTTTTCAAATGAAGTGGTTAATGTACTTGCAGTAAATGCACACCACTGAGCGTAGGCCTACAAGAAATTTAGTTTGGGACCAAAACAAGATGTCTAAACTCGCAGGGATATATCTTGTGTTAACAATAAAATATATATTATACATTATGATTATTATTCAAATACCACGCCAACACGGGCAAGCTGGTGCCATTTCCACAGCAGATGGTGAGATGCGGCTGGTTCGTTTATTTATTATCAACCTCATCCAGGAGGATTAATCACTTGCATCACTCTGCCTTCTGGCTCAGGTGTCACATTGGCCCACTATAGCCCACTACACAGACGACATGCAGCCCAACAATGAAGCTGCTAATACAGGCCGGATTAGACTGAGTAATAACAGGATGGCTCCCATGTGTAGCAGAGCTTTTTCTTCCGTACCCAAGCTTTAATCTTTGATTCCTTTGAGCTGTAAAATATATATTCTGCGTATCACAAAATATTCTGCCTTAATAGAAAGCTATAGATTACCAAAAATAAACTTCTGCATTATTTTTTGTTACAGTTGACTTTGCTTCATTGACTGTCGTGTCAAAGTATTTGATGTGGATTCTGTTTTCTTTGTTCTATGTTCTTTCATGCTCAAGCTGCATCTTGTTAGTAATCAACCCTTATGTGTCCCTCCCTTCATGCATCATTGTCGTGTGCTATCTCTTTCTGTTTGAGCTGGCTTGGTTTGTTTTGTGCCGTAAAAAGGGTTTTGTTTTCTTTGTTTTAGAAGTATGGCACAATTATGTCAGATTGACTGTGAACATAACACAATGGAGATATAAAAATCAAAGGAACTGAGCATCTCAAAAAACAAAGAAGCCATTCTTTCCTTTTTCCCACAAGTGAGAGATGTCTTTGTTAGCTGTGTCAGCCACATCCAGTCTTGGACTTTTGATCACTACCTCAGTCGCTGTGCCCCACTTGGGTTTTCACCACATCAGCACGTGACACTGATCCAACCACACTGACACTGACTGGACCCAGCAGACAGCACCCAGCTACCCAATCTGCCTTCTCCTGGTGAGTGAGTGGTGAGAGGACATTTTTACGGTAACTTGTCATTAGTCAGAAGGTTCATTGTTCCGAAATTACTATCCCTATCTCTAACCCCAACCTAAACCTAACCGCAAGCACGGGAGAAAACCTAAACCTAACCGCAAGCACGGGAGAAAACCTAAACCTAACCGCAAGCACGGGAGAAAACCTAAACCTAACCGCAAGCACGGGAGCAGTGCATGTTCGGACTAACGGGACTTCAGATCTATGGGCAGTTCTCCATTTTTCCACCAGGCCGAAATAAAAGGCTGGGAAGCATAGATTCTGTTTCCGCCCCTGCCCTTGTGTCTGTGTGCATGGCTGCCTATGATTTCCTTGCTTTAAAAAAAAATATATTTTCTTTTACAAACAAAAAAGAACTGAAGTTGTAATCACATTGAGGAGTTAGAAACAATTTCACTTGCACTGTGGCACATGTTATGATAAAAAAAGGCTTTTGTGGCTTCAGTCAAGTGTCTGTCCTTCGTTGCTGTACAGTCCCGTTCCTGTGACGCACTGGGCAGTCCGGACCCACCTTGTTCTGGCTGAGGTGCGGCGGTAGCGCCTGTACTCCTTTGTTTACAAATGTTTGTTGCAGAAACATGACCCCCACCACACACACACACACGCACACACACAAACATACACACACCACCGCCACCAAATCATAGACCTACAAATGAGTCATGTGGCTTATCACCTATAGCATCCCATCAGAGCATCCACCTCTAACAACAACAGAAGGCACTGCTTTTAAGGAAGTCAAGGACTTCAAGTACCTGGGCTCATGGGTCAACTCAACGGAACAAGACCTGAAAGTGAGGAAGGCACTTGCATGGAGGGCCCTAAACGGCATGGCCAGTGTGCGGAACTCCAACCTCCCCCGTCAAACCAAACTCAGCTTCTTCTACGCAACAGTAGAGTCTGTTCTCCTATACGGCAGTGAATGCTGGACCTTGAAGCCAACCCTGCAGAAGTCTCTCGATGGGTGCTACACCAGAATGTTGTGTGCAGCACTCAACATCAATAAGAGCACACATGTTACCAACACAAATCTGTATGATGGAATGCCAAGGGTGAGCCAGAAAATAGCAGCCAGGAGAATGAGACTAGCAGGACACTGCCAAAGCTGCCAGCCAGCAAACTAGTGCTGTGGGATCCAACACACGGGCACCGGTCACTAGGACGTCCCACGCTAACATACGTGGATGTACTCAAGAACGACGCAGGAGCGCAAAGTACCAACGAACTGGCCAGATGTATGGAGAACCGGGATGGCTGGAAACGACGATGGAGGGCTCGTCTGAGGACGACCTAGAGAGGCAGTGACCGTCAAACAGATGTTCAAACATTCCAGTTCGACAGTTAGTAACCCCCTGCAGTGGTGAAACTGGAACAGTTATGTAGGGAATGTTGAAAACCTTGACATTGAGCGTTTTAGAGATAAAACCGGGACGTCTAGTAGTAGTCACTGACTCACTGTACTGTCCCACGCAGTGGAAGAATGCCCCAGGATTGTTCTTTGTGCATTACATCGTCTCTGTCGGGTGGAAACCTCATAGGCCTATATGTCCAAAACCGTTACTTTTCAGGATCATAATTCAAACACAGCAAAAGTAGCAGATCCACAATCTCAAAACAGCTTGCGGATCTGCCATACTTTGGATGCTTGTGTGACGCGCTGTAGTATGATCAAGTTAAATAGGGCGTTAATTCATGAAGCAAGAAATGATTACATAGTAATATTTGTCAGGTGAAAGAAGCACCGTCTCCGCTGTGTTCTTTTTCTAACGTGTATGTTTCTGCGTCGGAACCTCACGGCCGTTTGCCGTTTGTTTTCCGCCGTTCTGTTCGTAGTTCAACCATTGTGTTTCGTTGTGGCTTTGCTGCTGCTGCAGTTAGCTCATAACATTAGCTCATAGCTGTCTGTCCGCACCCCCCACCTTGGCTGCGCTGCGTTTGGTTTGAAGTCATATCGAGTGACGTTTGAACATTGCAAACGTGTCAAATAACTGTAGCATGCGCCGTGTCGGGGACTCTTCCCCGTGAGTGTGATCTACTCTGCTGCTTTGCTCTGCACTGTCTGCACAGCCTGCGCGGCTGGAAGGGATATTTGCCGTTGCTTGCTGGCTCATTATAGCCACAGGCAACCAATCAGGACGTCACTACTATGATGGTCAACCAATCACAAGGAGGTCGCTACTATGATGACTGAGTCGTCTACATTATGTCGTGTACATTATGTACAACGATATGTTCACTGTTCTGGTTTCCTTTCTGTTTCGTTCCAGCTGCGTCTCGTTTGTGATCACCACTCATGTGTATCAAATTGTTCCCAGGTCAGTTCTTGTTGGATCACTGTGGTGTGTTGTCAGCCCAGAGGCCTCGTACAAATGGCAAACGACCACCCTTGAGGGGGTTCCATAGGGTGCCTAGCCAAAATGATTGCTAGGAACCAAATCGACCCGTGCAGGTCTATAATTCCCAGAGTGTGCAAAATGTGATGCCTTTGCTTCCATTTCTGCACTCTCAGAGAATGGTCGCCCATGGTCTAATGGCCGAGTTACACCAGGCTTTTAAACATGCATGTGTGCGCATACGCACAAATGCACACACGCACGCACCTTTAGATCCAGTGCTATTTTAATAGGGAGTGGTTCTCAAACTGGAGTCCAGGGGGCCTTCAGGGGTCCTTTAGCTAGCAGGTTCCGAGGGGTCCAGGGGGCCTTCAGGGGTCCTTTAGCAGGCTAGTTACAAATATCTAAGCTCACATGAGGGTCTCTGTCACAAAATATTTTCAGATAGACGTCCGGTGCAAAACATATTAATTTGAGCGTCCTTGACATGAAAAGGTTTGAGAAACACTGGTCTAATTAAGGCTCGTTCTCAACCTTTTCCAGATCGAGGCCCATTGGAAATCTCGAAAGAGTTTGTGGCATTTTAAACTATTTTTTTCCCGCAGCAAAATACATACAGTATCATTTTTGGGGGTCCTGGCCATAAAAACGTTTGAGAACCCCCTGGTCTAAGACAAGCAAAATACATACAGTATCATTTTTGGGGGTCCTGGCCATAAAAACGTTTGAGAACCCCCTTGTCTAAGACAAGCAAAATACATACAGTATCATTTTGGGGGTCCTGGCCATAAAAAACGTTTGAGAACCCCCTTGTCTAAGACAAGCAAAATACATACAGTATCATTTTGGGGGTCCTGGCCATAAAAACGTTTGAGAACCCCCCCGGTCTAAGACATAACAAACTGGGAGCCTTGAAATGAAAATGTTTGAGAATAATTTCATCAATTGAAGTGTCTGCAGGTTGTCACATGTTATAGAACATACCCTCATTGTATCCCATCCTCCTTATAATGGCGTTCTTTTGTTGTGAGATGACCTTATGACGTCTGCGAGGCCACAGCAGAAAGGACCAAGGATGAGTGAGTCACTCAAATGTCTATACACAATACCACAGTAGCTGTCTCAGCCAGTGAGAAAAATAAATGCTTGTTCTTATGCACTATGAATGAAATACAAGGCCTTGAGAAGGGGGAAAAACAACGCGTGCGTGTGTGTGTGTGTGTGTGTGTGTGTGTGTGTGTGTGTGTGTGCGCGTGCGTGCGTGCAATCAGCAGTGATAATGTTTTTAATCATTGTTGGTCTCCTCTCCTGACAGAGTAAGATCTGCATGCTGCATCTCTACACTAATTTGGCAAAAGATTAAATCCTGCAGCTCAGCTCGGCTCATTTGTGCTCCCACTCTTCCTTAAGAGCCAGGATTATCTTACTATTTGCTCTATTATTGTTGGAAGGTATGTATTGATTGCTCCCTTCATTAAGATCTATATCTGGCACACAGCAAAAGGCTTTCCCTGCTTACTTTTCTGGCAGTATAGGAGATGAATGATTCATCCTTAATGAATTTTTCTTTGTTTGTTTCTAATTGTTCTGGGAATTACACTGGAGGCCCGTCCACACCCAGAATGACACTAAAGGCCCGTCCACACCCAGAATTACAAAGAGGAGCCTGTTAGAAATACTGAAGAAGAGCTAAGAAACGCAACGGGGCTCACATGACGACTTCCCCCTGACAAAAGAAAAAAGGGTTTTAAATCGATCCGTCTGTCATTATGAAAAACTGTAAACAAAACAAGAAAGGAGAAAAAAAAAGATTTTGGAATTGAAAATTGGCTCTGGCACATCTTATAATGAGCATTAGTGAGAACCAATTGTATAACGACAGGTTGAAAATCGCTGAAAAGATCCTTTATGTCCTCTTTAAAATTAAATCCAAATGTGTTCATATCAGGCAGGTTGTTCCAAAGGCACCGTGAGTCTAGTGAGTATAGTCCTAAAAAAAAGCCATGTGGCGATCAGATTGATTGATTGATATTTTTTAACAGGTTCTGACATATATCTGACATATATCCATTATATAAACCCGTAGATGGGTTTGAGGTCAGATGTAGAGTTGCTGGCCAGTATTGATGACATCAGGGATTAATTGCGACAGCAGGTCGCATTTACTATGACATCAAGGATCTCCATTCTCCATCCCTGATGATGTCACGACTCACGTGACCTTGGCTTATTTTGGGGCATTCCCATGTATGGGGATAATGAGTGACTGGCGGCAATGAGTGACTGACGGCATTCCCATGCATGGGGATTTTGAGTGACGGACGGGAAATGTACGGTACACACAGTAGGCACACAGTAGGGTAGGCCTATATTATTATTAAACTATCTCAAACCACAATGATACATTGAATTTCAATGTAAATAGCAGCTTATGAGCTTTTATTTTCAATCTATTTTCGAGGTAGAAAGATGGTGTGGACCAGCGATAAGCCTCTGGGGGACCCTGGTCAATAAAGTGGTTGAAAACAAATCCTGGCATGCATCTACAGTAGGCCTATGCTGATTCAGACACTCTGAATCACGCCTGAGGAAGGTCGAAGGACCCAAACGTTGCATTATTGACATTAAATAAAAAGGTGGTAGTAAGTCGAGCGTGCCGAAGTTTTCTCTTCAATGCTTTGTCCAGGGCTGGACTGGCCATAGGACATACCGGGAATATTCCCGGTGGGCCGCGACCGATAATTTCACTGTACCTGTATCAGTGAGTGACAAATAAACCCTCTTCTACCTTGAATCCTTTTGCCAGCATCATTCTTGTGAGAGGGTTGTGTAGTTGTCTGTTGGTTTGTATCATTTATGTTGTTCTGTTAAAGTGGTGGTATTATTAGGGCTTGTTTGTTTGTGTGTGCCTCGACGGAGCGGGCGGTATAGTTTCTGCCATCTGCACGCTGGTTGTGGTGGGCTGGTCTGGGACAAATTCGCGTGAAAATGACCGGGCCTACAATCTCATAGCACGTCACCGAGTGCCGCGCTATGAGCTTGTAGATCTGCTGTTTTTGAAAAATCGTGAAAATGTGGCGCAAATCTTTGAATATATTTTCTTTCAGAGCAAACGTTTTAAACTCAAATCTTTGCTTCTTGGGGCGTCCCTGGAACAACATATTTTCACATGGGGGTCGGCGGCCAATTACATATATTTCTGTGGGTCCTTGACATGAAAATGTTTGAGAACGACTGAACATGGGTTTTTCAGAAACCTGTTTTTTATTTCGACGTCGGGTCTAAATGGGTTAAACCAGCTGCAACAGCGAGCATTTGTTTAGTTTGATAATTTAGCAGGTACAGAGGGACTGTAATCTCTAGGCAACAGATGGTGGCAATTTGGCCATTTAACTACAGCAAAACAAACACCTTCAAACAAAGACACACACACACACACACACACACACACACACACATGGGGTGCATATTTACACACCTCACTAAGTTGCTAAGATGTTCAAGCGGGCCCTGATCCAGAAAAGGTTGGGAAGTGTTAAACCACCTCACTTATCTGAACCGACTAACACGCGCACACGCATGCACGCACGCACACACACACGCACCACATGCACGCACGCACACACTTGTATTACATACATACTCATTATATTTACACTAAAGCCTAGCGTAGCATATAATAGCGTAATAAGTTGTGAGCTTGTAGCAATCGACGCCGGCACGCAAGTATAAATCAAGCATATCTCCAACCCTAACCCCTATAACTAACCCATGGATGCCTAATCTTAAATCCTAAGACCAACGTGAAGCTTTTTGTAATTGTAACCCTTAAAACCCTCTAACACCCGCATTAATTTCTACTTGCAAAAAATAGATTTCAACCTTACTACTACTTTGTACTACTAGGACTAAGACTAAAAAATATGTTAAAAATTTTAAAAAAATAAAGTTTGATGAAAAATGTATAATAATTATATAATAATTATATAAATTAATAATTTACATTAGGGGGTTATCTTTCACAATAATGAATAAAACATGTTCTAGACATTCTAATGATCACAAAAAAACATATATTACAATTATTTTACCTACTTTTATTAGGGTAAAGGTCAAAAGTCTTAGGTTAAAAAATGTTCAAAATTACACAGAGTCCAGACATTTTTTATTTGTGTGAATTTCAGCCTCTGTGGGGGGTATTTATATGCAAATATCATGACCAATGGCATTGAAATGGCATTGCAATGAACATCACTGATGACGTTTAGGTGAAAAAAGAACAGAAAAAAAGAAAAGAAAATTAGTAATTAAATAAAATAAAATTGTTGCTAAAAAGCAACGCTGGGTCTTAGAGGGTTAACCAAAAAAAAACAGCACACACACACACACACACACACACACACACACACACCTCTTACACTCTCCTTCCTCTGACATAGACAGGTGCCACTGCATGCATACACAAACAGCCCTGGTGTACCTCCGCTGTGACAAAAGCCTGTCTGTATTGACCATGACATCAGTCCTCCTTTCCAGGGGGACGAGAGAAGAACCGAGGCTGACAGGCTGATTGAGAGACCTCTCCTCCCCTCTCGTATGGGCCTACCAGCCGGTTTATCATCCCCCCTAGTTATTCTGTCCATCCGTCAGACAGGGAGTGAAAGTAATTTAGGCCAGGCCTTGACCACATCGAGTCACACTGAAGGATCTTTGGGATGAGAGAGAGAGAGAGAGAGAGAGAGAGGGGATAAAATGCATTGATGTAAAGAAGAGAGAGGGAGAGAGCTCTTTAAGATTGATTGAGGGTGAATTATCACAACAGGCCGTTTATTTGACCTCGTCTTCATCAAACTCCTTCTTGGATGACAGAATTGATGACTCCAGCTGAAGGTCATTAGTCCTGTCTGTGGCTCTATAGTTGAAGTTAACTGCTTGATAATCATGCTTGGGCCAGAGGTAGCCTCACGTAGTCAGACTCAGTGATATTTGTCTGGCTACGCGAGGATAGGCCAGAGGAGCTGTAGTTCAGTGGCTCTCAAAGGTGAGCCCCAGGCATCCTTGAGCGAGTGAGTTTTTCAGGTGGTCCCCATGCAGCTAAATGTGTTAATAATACAGTATCACAAGTTCACAACCAGTCTAACAACGTAAACCTTATTTTGTACTTTGTCTATTCAAAAATGCTATTTTTTAAGAAACACAAAATCTTCTCTTATGGGGGTCCCTGACAAAAAGATATTTCCATATGATGGTCCACAGCCAAATGTATATTGATTTGCGGGTCCGTAATGTCATGAAATCTTTTGAGAACCACTACTGTAATTGGACTGAGAAAAGCCCAAGATATAATTTGAGAGACGTGTGGACTGATGCGCTGGGGAAAATCCTTTTGCGATATCAAATGTCTGGTAAACAAAAGGCCAAAAATACCAGTAACAAGACCTTCAGGCTTCAGCCATGAAACCGGGGAAGGGAGTACAGTAAAGCTCAGAGTGAAGTATATGCAGTCATTTCTTCATCAGGATAACACCAAGTCATTATATATATCAAGGAGTAATTGCACTCAAGGAGTGAATTGAAACTCAATGAGTAATTGCACGCGCAAGAATGAATTACTGAAATCTTTTTTTCCTCTGTGCTAATCTGCACTGTAATTTCTCAATTTCCTCCTCTTACTCAAAGGCTAATTGCTCTGTGGTGGCTTGGTTTTGTTGAGCTGTGGCATTGTTAGCCAGGAACAGTATACATTTTCTTGGTTTTAAATAAATGTTTTTCATGCGAGTTGCCGAGTGTGTAAAAACAGAAATATAGAAAGTTGTGTGTGTGTGTGTGTGTGTTACTGTGCTATCATGAGACAAGAAGGATTGATTGATTGATTGATTGATTGATTGATTGATTGATTGATTGATTGATTGATTGATTGAACACTTTATTAACATATTGGCAAATAAAAGAGCACAGGAAAGTACAGTTCAATACAATTAAGGTCTGCTAAGAGAATTTAAACCCAATAAAGCCTATTGACTTGTTTCCATTGGGGTCCTTCATACTCAATGAATCGAAAATGCCTATTTTCAGTGAATGTTCACCACTAACCTACATTCAGTTGCAACTGTACTTGGACTGCTTTTCTCCCTCACACCAAATCGGCTTTGCTAAAAATAGCCGATCCACTACGGTTCCCCCATAATGTGGTTGCAGATGGTTCACCATATCAGAGTGCCAAAAGTATTATATGTTATTTCTCATCCAAAGTCATTTGATGACTGCCAGGAGTATGTATGTGTACTTGAATAGAATGAAAGCTGATCTGAGCCTGTATATTGTCCCTGACTGCATTGTTTGGTTGGCAAGCACCAGCATGGAGGCAACCTAAATCCCACAGAGAGCACTGTAAAACCATCAGTGTTAAACCCATTCTGACCTGAGATCAGATTCATACGAGGTTTCCGCCGGACACACACTGGTCCGATGAACCCATTCTGACCTGAGATCAGATTCTAAAAATGTCAGTTGTTCTTCGATTTTTCAAAAAATAGCAGATCTACAAGCTCATATCGCGCCACCGAGTGGCGCGATATGAGCTTGTAGATCTGCTATTTTTCAATAGCTAAAGCACGACATGATGCCGACACCAAAATGGGTGCCCGGTCAGAATGGGTTAAACCCTGAGGGTACAAATTGAACAAAATTGACCTACTGTATTTGTACACTCTGATTAAAATGAACCCTGAGGATTTGGGCTGTGAGCCATCCTTATAGCGGATGCCTTTATGTTATAGTATCAGTTAAATGTACTTTAAACGAGGGTGACGTTTCCATTTTTAACAGCCCCTCTGTCTTTTGAGCGGTGCCTTGTGTATAGTCCGTGAAATAGATGTCATGGTTTCATAATCGGCATACAGTATAAATGTGTATTGGCGTCAGCGAAAAAACACCCTCGCTTATTTACATAAATATTTAATGACAAAATGAAAGCAAGCAATTCTCTTGTGACTTATTCATCTATACTGAAGGTCTCTCCATCATCCCGGACACCATCCCGCGACCTTGCTTGAGATCCCATTATCTGACAACCTCTATAACAAATTATTATAATCAAAAGTCAAGTGCTCCATGGCCATAGTAGAAAATTGAGACTTTCTTCCCATCCGTGTGATATAGTGCTTAATAGAATATCAGTTGAGAGAGGGCAGAATTTAGCTAACCAACTTTTTGATGAGAATATATTTTTTTCACAGCTCCAAGAAAGTTTAGCCTTAACCTTGAGTAGTAGCCTTTATTGATCCTGTGTGGGAAATTCAGTAGCCAGAGGCGGCCTATATGATATCTACAAATTAGACACTTAGATAATATTGAATAGTATTACATTATTCATGCTGTTTGAACAATGTGCATCAACACGTAAGATAACACTCATATCAATTAAGGCCATTGGGAACTGAGCTGAATGCAATGGTGGAAGATGACAGCTGAGATGACCCAGCGGGGCTGAGAGACAGTGTTGGGGTGTAAAATAAGTACATTAAATGTGAGTGGCAAAACCGGCCGAAACGCATAGGAAATAACGAGTCGCCGTGACTGTGAGGCAAAAATGAGCTACAGCCGCGATACTAGCTACACAAAACAATTGTCTGAGCAAATAGACATATTTTACGTCAAATGATGATGTACAATGATAAGAGCGCCCCTCACTTCACATGGGTGTGATTTTTTAAACATTAAAAGACATGACGTAATTTCTGAAATCCCGACATTGGAAGGGCTAGTGCCCCTCTGCCCCTCAATAATACATTCTTCACTTTGGCTAGATCATTCAGAAATTTCAGATCAGCTTCTTTCAGCCCACAATTATATTCTACAATGTTTGTCATAACATGACAAAGTACCTTTACAATAAAGGTTGTAAAAACATTGTTATTTCATACACGTAGGCTACCGTAGCCAGAGCAGTCCACATTCTGCACAGGGCTGGACCCTTGTTCTGTGGTCTGTCTGTAAACCTCAGGCTCACTATACACTGCGCATATCAGAAAATCCCCCTTTTTTTTAGAGTGTCATTGACGACATTGTGGACGTAGCGTGTTCTCTCATAAATCTTTCATGCGCACGCAGTACGCACGGTTAGTGTGTATGAAACAAGAGAGTAACAGGACCCGACACTTTCTCCTGCGAGTAGCAATGGAAAGTAACCTCAGGAGAGAAAAGTCAATCTGCATAGTCCTACACACGAAACACCCCCAGGACTTCTTTTCATCTTCTCAAAAGTTAGAAATCACATCAATCACGATATCCCATCTAACACACAGATTAGGCCAGTGTTTCACCACCTGGGGCCTGCTGTGTCCTTAGGGACTGCCTGCACGTCGTGAGCATGCGTGCGTGTTTGCTTTTGTGTGAGATGAGGTGAGAGGTCTCGGCTTTTTATAATAAGGTGGGCTTTTCGATTAAAAAGCTTTGCAACCGCACTGGATTATAGCCTCGGTATGAAAGCCTGGTACCGAGGCTATAGCCTCGGAAACACAGAGAAGCCTGGTACCGAGAACACAGAGACGTTTTTATTTCCAGGGAGAAAAAAAAAGAGTCTGGGGCAGATTTCTGATCGTCTGCACCTTTGTTAAATTGACGCACACACGCACACACACACTCTCCTCTCTCTCTCTGTCGCTCTAATTAATTAGTCTCGATGTCACGCATCTGCGTCTAGATTCTCCCAGCGGATAGCTCAGCTGCCTATGCCATAGAAAGCATAGGTGGACCCCCAGGCTACTGCAGGATTATGCCATTTGACAACATGAAAACGCTGCCACAGCATTATGGCCTGACCTCGGGGTTGTGCTGAGACAGAGTGTCGCACGAAAACAAACCCAATTCCGCCAAGAAAGAAGGGGTAAATCACCGGCTGTAAACCAGTGGGGAAGCAGATTTTGGGTCAACAGCCTGGGTCACAGGACCACTGATGCAAGGTGTGTATGACTGTATGACTGGAGGAAACCTCCCACCCACCTTGGCAGTGGTGGAAGAAGTATTCTGAGTACCATTAATTAAACGCCTACTTACTTACAGTACCAAAGCAAAAGTGAGAGAGAGTGAGCAAATTAGCAAAACTACTCTGGCAAAAGTACTCGATTGTTTTGAAATCTTTCAAGCGTTTTTTGATAGTAGAGAATTGATTTATTGAACACTATATTATTCAGAAATGTAAACGGCACAAAATGATAAAACAAAAAGGTCCTGGGGACCTGTTTCCATTGCGTTCAATGTATTAAATTCATCAACAAGCTGAGCTCACAAGTGTAGGCTACTGTATCTACAAGCTTAGCCCCTCTCGGGACCCTACATAAAGCTTTTCTGAAATTTTGATGAGTTTTATGTTGGGTCCCTGGTCAGAACTATATTTTCGTATGGAAATTCCAGAACGCGGAAGTAGAAATTCTCTAAAATAGAAGCTGCGCCATGTGACGGCATTTTTTTGCCTTTGTTATTCTGAATTCGGTAACTTTAAGTACCTATACATCCCGCTGCGAATATCTCCTGTGGCGCGGAAGCCGTTAAGTATTTTTAATCTTTGTTTGACCGATTTGGTCGCTTTATTTCTTCTTGTTTGTTTACCGTTTATTGTACCGCCTCCCGGTGTGCGGTTGGCTTGTGCGGCTACGTCCCTGCCTCTGATCTGCTCTGTCATAGCTATAGCGCCACTAGCTAGCCAGATAGGCGGTACAATGAGGTGTCAATAAACAAGGAAGGAAGAGAAGAATCCAAGCTTCCAATTCGGGCAAACATATATTAAAAATACTTAACGGCTTCCGTGCCACAGGAGATATTCGCAGCGGCATGTATGGGTACTTATACTAAACATATTCAGAAACGCTCACACGAAAAAATATCGTCACAGAGCGCGGCCAGGCGCTAAAACATGTTGTTTATGTTTAAGAATGGCTGTGTACCAGGTGGCATGGTAGTAGTGCAACAGGACCCAATGCTATCTGGGTCGTCAAAATGTCAGAAACTTCAGTAGCATTTGGGTTCTGCTTGGAGGGCTACTACAAGCTCAAGGTGGGTCGCATCTGCTATTTTCACATGATGATGAATGGGTTGATGTATGTTTTGTAGCATAATAATAATCTAAATCTATAAAATAACTAGTAGCTAAAGTTAAACATAATTGTATAGTGTAGTAAAAAAGTACAAATTTGCCTCTGTAGTGGAATAGAAAAGTATTGAAAAATGGAAATACTCAAGTAAAATAAAAGTACAGCACTTGAGTAAATGTACTTAGTAACTTCCCACCACTGCTCTGTGGTGGATGGAAATGCTAGGATCATGGATTTCCTGCCAGCAGCCAGACACTTATAACCTCTCCTACAGGACGACGAGGGGAAATTAAATTGCACTTGCAAGCGATCTGGGAGAAAGCTCCTCTGTTTCTGGAAGAAAATTGAGTTTCTCACAGAATACTTTCGATGCTTTGTCAAATGTATTAGACACGCTGTGATATACACTAGTATTATGAAAGAACAATGGATCTGTGCACATGAGGCTACTTTTCCATGGAGCGTCTCTCGATAAGTATCTCCGACTATGTCATGAAAGACATGATGAAAGGAATCTCTGAATGACGAACGCATCACTGAGACTTCAAAGGCTGCCTGCTCACAGAAATGTAAGCTCTCTGAGAGAAGCAAATGAAGATATGCTGCGCGTGTGTCCGTGCGTGGCGCATTGTTGCCATGTCTGCTTATAATGAGCGACTTTGGGCTTGTTTTTCGGTAAAGTTACTTGTAAATAATGTGGGGGGACTTGGATGTGTGGTTGTGGATCAACTATTTTCAAGTGCTCATGTGGCCTATAGTGGACCCTGGTGTGACGGGTAAGGCGTAATGGCTTGTGTGAAGAACAAGACAGAGCTCTTTGATCTTGTGCAATTAAAGTTTGACTAGGATGTTTTATATTCAAACACAGTGGCGTGCACAGATAGACACTATAGGGTGCTAGAGCACCCCCTGCCCTTTTGGCAAAAAAAAAAGAAAAAATCTTTTTTTTCTTCTTAATTTGTTGTGTGTGGACCATGGTGACATTGATCAAATCTTGATAAAAAAACGCTTCTACTATATTATTTAGGCCCCCACAATCTAAAGCTATGTTTCTATGTCAGTGGTTCTTCGATTAAAGCAAAATGGCAGACCTACAAGCTCGTAGCGCGCCACTCGGTGGCGCGCTATGAGCTTGTAGATCCGCTGCACAAGGTGCCCTTTTTTTTCACTTGAGCACCTGCCCCTCTAAATGTCTGTGCACGCCACTGTTCAAACAGCTCTTGACTATTTATCCTTGCTTGAGGGGGAAACAATGTTCCACAACATATTCATTTCTTATTTGTCAGTCTGTTTTTACATAACGTATTTATGTTAATCGAATCTTTGTGTCTAAATTGGTGCATCTGATGAAACAATGTTATCATGCAGCGTGTGTGTGTGTGTGTGTGTGTGTGTGTGTGTGTGTGTGTGTGTGTGTGTGTGTGTGTGTGTGTGTGTGTGTGTGTGTGTGTGTGTGTGTGATGTAGCCTACTGTACAGGAGTGGCAGATTATCTCGAGCCGTTCCTGCACGTGTATGTGTGCACTGAAGCATGCATGCTGAACGTATAGCTAATTGATTCAACTGCCTGACTTCACTGCAGTGCTTCTATCTCCCAGCAGAGTAGTTAATTGCTTGGTTACTTGGTTGGTTGGTTAGTTACCGTAGGTAGGTATAGGTAGTTGGCACCCAAGCACAGCTCTAGACTTAATTCCATTACACCCTGACACACATTAATCACCATTACACGATCACCACCATCACTCTCAACAACACTGCAAACCCTGTCATTGGGAATCAGTCTAACTGCAAGACAACGCTGCAATTTAAGGATGATTTCTTATGCTCGTGGTCTGCGACATCCCAAATGCGTTTACAAGTCGGGGAGAGTCTGATAAGGGAAACCATTTGGAACAATTAGGGTGTACTTTTCAGCAGCAGCTTCGATCAATCAAGCTCGCCAGTGAAAAACACGCTGCGTCCGCTGATCAAGCGAACGTCTGTGGCTTCCCTGTGAGCGATGCTTTCAAAGAGTGTATAAATCAACATGCAACAGAGAGCTTGATGCCCTCTGTGATTCCAAACAGCATCAACCTACAAGGTACAAAGCCAGAGCATGCGTCAGTGCAGTGCCACCATTTCACAGATACGCGTTGTTTGCCAAATGAGAAACAGCTCCAGGCGCTTGACTGAAAAAACAAACATATACAGCAGGGGTCCTCAACTAGAAATGTTGAAGGTCCACAAATATGGTCCAGGGTCGCGGCCTGCGGGCCATGTAGGCCCCACGGGGTGGGGCTGCCCCCCTCGCCCCCCTCGCCCCCCTCGCCCCCCACCCCCAACTATGCCTGTTTAGTACAGTCAAACCAAGCTATACAAACCGGGTCCCATCCCAACCAACACTGGGGTGGGATGAAAATATATTTTTTCACTTTAACAAATATTCATTATTCACACCTCCAAAAATCCAATTTTGTTCATTCAACTGAATGTGTGAATGTGTCACTGCTATAGTGAGCCAGTCAGCGAGACATTGTCATCATGACATGCCGGCCCATAATACACACGGCCCATAATACACACTCGGCATTGATCGAATACAACGGAGAATTCAACTCGCGGTTGCGGTGACTTTTCTTCTTCTCTTTCTTCTTTTTCTTTTTAAATGTTTTTTTTGTGGCTTTCGCCTTTTTATTTTATATTTTTTATGGAGGGACAGACAGTATAGGCTGACAGGAAATGGGGAGAGAGATGGGGGGGGTCACTCCCCCACTGAGCCACGGCCCATGCAGGCCTTTTCTCTTTATTCTATCATTTCTCTTCAGATTCATACGAGGTTTCCACTGGACAACACACTGGTCTGATTAACCCATTCTGACCTGAGATCAGATTCTAAAAATGTCAGTCGTTCTTCGATTTTTCAAAAATAGCAGACCTACAAGCTCGTATCGCGCCACTCGGTGGCGCGATATGAGCTTGTAGATCTGCTATTTTTCAATAGCTAAAGCATAACATGATGCCGACACCAAAATGGGTGACCGTTCAGAATGGGTTAAGTTATGCAGGATCGCCTACTGAGTGGCAAAAAAAACTACTTTCTGTCCTTGACAGCCCATTCATCCAAACAGAAAAGTTGTATTTGATTGCATTAAATCACGATAGACGACATTAAACTCACTCGCTCGTGAGATTGTATTTTCGCTTTAATCCATGTGTCCATCTTGCAGGAGATCACTATACAGAGCGTATATGGGTAGAGAGCCCCTGATCGCGTCCGCCTCCGTATACGTTACGTTGATGGGGCTTTAGATAAAGTGTGGGTATATGGCGTGGTGGAGGTATATGGGAGGGGGGGGGGGGGCAGTCCAATATGGAAGATAAGAAAAGGAAAAGGGGAGAAGAACAGGGAGTGGAAAATGAGAGAATACCTGCTGACTGAAAAAGATGGCTGAACACTGCGACCACATGATCCACTGCCTAGAGTGCTTCCCTGACTGACCTCACTGGCTGCATTTGATGGTGGTGTGATGCCAACTCGGGTCCAGTTTACGAAGTCTAGACTCTAGAAGGTTTAAGTGGCTAAAATGTCATTAATACTTCGATCCGGATCTCCTTGCATGAAATGTTATACTGGTTATTGACTGCATGAAATGTTATACTGGTTATTGACTGCATTCTTGTTGCGTTATTGTATGTTTATATTGGAGGGAGAGAGAGGGGGGGGGGGGGGGGGGGGGGAGAGAGAGAGAGAGAGAGAGATGAGATAAAGTGAAGACTGGGAAAGAGGGTGCAGAGAGAGAGAGAGAGAGAGAGAGAGAGAGAGAGAGCTCAAGCAGTAAAGGGATTGTGTGTGTGCAGTGGGAATTGGACGAAGGTAACGTGAATACAAAAGCAATTTCAGACCATCTGCCTGGAAGGATGAAGGGATACGCTAGATAAAAAATAAAACCCGTTCAAAATTGTGTGGGAAATAAATAAATAAATAAAATGAAAGGAAATAAGAAGGAAAAACAATATCGTCGATATACATTTTTGGGAAAGCGAAGAAAAAAGATCTAAAGGTGAAGGCTTTATAGGGTTAGGTAAGAATGTGGAAGGATGTATGGGATGGGAACCACAGCCTCTCTCCTATAGAAAGAATATCTTTGCTGTCATTCGGATTGGCCTTCTGCCAATTTGTGCCAAAGGGGTTATATATTTCAGGAAAGGAAATGGAGTTCTTTAGCAAATGTTGAGCTGAACTTTTGTACAATGGTCAATGAGCACACCATGAGCAACGGGAATAAACAATGCCAAAATAGGCTACATTGCGATTTATTCACGTGCGATGCGAGAGTGCGGTCTAGCAAACACCAACTCTGGACTCCTATCTGCTGCCCTCCAGACTCCTATCTAACATCAGGGTCTGCACTGTGGTGTTTAGCTAAGCCAGTGGTTCCACCTGTGAAGTGGGGGAGATGACAGTGATGTGGCAATTTAATAACTTGTAAGCCCTTTTTAATACCTAAGAAAAAGTATTAAAAAAAATTACCAAAAGTACACAGATGACAGACTCGCACAGGCACTCTGCATCTGCATCTGATCTTGATGCCTGAAGAAGGAAACATTGCTTAAACAAAATTGTTCATTATTGCAAGTACAGATGGTGTGCAGATCTCTGTGTACTTTTGGTACGCGAGGCATTGTTTCACTTGTAGATCTGCTATTTTCACAATAATTGTCTGTGGAACCGAGTCAAACTAAATTGAATGCCTCAACTCTTACATTCCAAGTGCTTATCAGGATGGGGGGGGGGGGGGGGTCCCCAGTTCAAATATGATTATTTTGGGGTTTCATTGCCTGAAAAGGTTGAGAACCACTGAACTAAGCTATCGCACTGCAGTGCATCTACGTAGGTGTCGCGCTTCTTGCCTTTGATTGACACTATAGTTTGTGTGCCTGACGCAGTGGCTTAGGCAGCCTCATGTCCTTCTCTCACTGACTGTCTGTGACCTGTGGTTAAAACCCATTCTGACCGGGCACCCATTTTGGTGTTGGCATCATGTCGTGCTTTAGCTATTTAAAAATAGCAGATCTACAAGCTCATATCGCGCCACCGAGTGGCGCGATACGAGCTTGTAGGTCTGCTATTTTTTGAAAAATCGAAGAACTGGACTGACATTTTTTAGAATCTGATCTCAGGTCAGAATGGGTTCATCAGACCAGTGTGTGTCCAGTGGAAACCTCGTATGAATCTGATCTCAGGTCAGAATGGGTTAGGGTCCATGTCTCACCCCCATATACAGCAGGACTGGCTCCACTGTATAGCCATGAACAGCCGCCTTTTGAGGCCTTTCCAATGTCAGGCTGACATACTGTATGTACATTTTGAGGCATCCCCAGTTCAAATATGATTATTTTGTGAGGTCCCTCTCCCAGTTCAAATAGGATTAATTTGGAACCACTGCTCTAACACACTGGGGCACTGTGTTCTTTGTACATGCCAGTGTCCTACGGTTTCTCATAACACATTTACCCTCTCTGGTGAACTGATCCTTAATGCAGCCTAGAGAGGGAATAAACCCCTAATCAAGCCTAGAGCCACTATCCAATTTAAGACACGAGGAGCTGGCCAATCACTGCTTGACACTGGCAAGAGAAGATAGGATGTTATTGAGTCTGTGTGAGGGATCTTCACAGGGTAGATTTCCTTCTAGAGGCTGATTTGTACTCTTGAGTGCGCCGTGTTGCACACCGAAAATAGCAGATCTACAAGCTGACGCCGCAGTGAGCTACAACATACTATGTACTATTTTCGGCTTGCATGCTGACATATAACTCGGGCTTGAGAGGGGACAGGAAAAGGCTTCTTCAAGAGCTCCATTTGAAACTGAGACACGCACCATTAAAATAATAGACATCTACCCACACTAATGGATATTGTGAAAACTGAAACTCACTGTGGAACATAAATTATGACCCTCGGTTAGAATCATTTAGCGCTGTGTTAATGTATGAATGCACTTTTATTTTATTTTATATATATATATGTTTATTGGTAATAGGTTTCAACAATTTAGTACAGTTTGAACATACAATTTTTTTCTTTTCTCCCTCACCCCATCCCTCCCCCCAGTTATCGTCATCATTAAAACAATATAAAAAAATAACATTCATAATTGAGTACAGACATACAAAAACAAACATACCTACAGACATATGATATAAACAGTAGGATACAAAAATAATAATTTAAGCACAGATAACAAAAACAATATTAATAAAAAAAATAAAAATAAAAATACAATTATGAGTTGGGTTATTCGAGTTCAAAAGATAGTCAGTCACAAGTTATGTCGGAAAAGATTGTGTTGGGAACGTTGTCATACATCACCCTCTATACACAGTTCTATCATTATGAGAATGCAAAAAAACACACATAGTATTGATTCAATTAGTCTGTCGGAAGTACTCTCAGATTCCCAAAGTAGGTAATAAATGGTTGCCAGCTGAATGCACTTTCAAAGTGCACATCAGGTCCCCGTATTTATTTCTTTATTTATTGCACACCCCAATGGATAAAGGACATTAATAAATTGAACTGACCGAAAGTAGATTGAATCTTCCCTCAGCTATTAAATTGTAACAACTGAGGACAGATCAGGTATTATTTTGTCGAGGGACCTGCAGAGAGAGACGAATTGGAGAATGGAGGAAGGGGAGGAGGATATGATTCAACGGGCTTTAGAATAATCAAGAGGAGGAAAGAAAAGAGAAAGGAGAGGAGTGTGGGTGGAATGACGATGACGTACAAAGAGGCAGTGGTAGAGGAAGGTGAAGGCATTCTGAATGCTTGCAGAAAATGTTAACATTGTTGAATTGAATAATGGACAATAAGATGTCTGCCTTCCATCAAGGACATTGCGCACAACCGCTGTCTGTCTAGGGCCAATAACGTCGGAAATGACCCCGCCCACCCACACCAGGGACTGTTCACTCTGTTGCCTTCTGGCAGAAGGTATCGAAGCATTGGGAGTAAAACAGCAAGATTCTCCAAGAGCTTTTCCCCCCCAAGCCATCAGACTTTTGAACACGTGCAATATCCCCTAACCTTTCCCCCTATATGCTGCTATAAGGACTCCTGTTGTGCAATATCTGTCTCCAAATGAACTAATGGTGCTTTTAAGTGGTTTTTAGATTTTAATAGTATTTTAGCTCTTTTAACTAGCATACTAAAAGCCAGTGAAACGACATTTCGTTCTCTTATGCATTTTATGTATCTGCTGAATGACAATAAAGCTATCTATATCTATCTATCTATGTGGGCTATACACGTTATACTTTCCCAGTATATAAAATACAAATTGCCCCTTTAAACAACACTGAACAATTCTGTGTGTACACTACTACACAACACTTTAGATGGCAGATATATGTCCACTATGGAGAGAGCTACAAAATAAAATGTTGCTTCTCTCTGATTTCAGAGAGGGAGAAAGAACCATAGTAGGACCAGAGATTAAAATGGGGTGCATTTTGCATCCCAAAACGCAGTTTATTGTTAACCCATTCTGACCTGAGATCAGATTCATACGAGGTTTCCGCCGGACACACACTGGTCTGATGAACCCATTCTGACCTGAGATCAGATTCTAAAAATGTCAGTCGCTCTTCGATTTTTCAAAAATAGCAGACCTACAAGCTCGTATCGCGCCACTCGGTGGCGCGCTATGAGCTTGTAGATCTGCTATTTTTCAATAGCTAAAGCATAACATGATGCCGACACCAAAATGGGTGCCCGGTCAGAATGGGTTAAGGGACGCAATTAAATAATGATGCACTACTGTACTGTTTTTTATTTATTTATTATAGTTTATTTTGCTAGCTTTAGTTATAATAATCATTTCTTCTTCTGTTTTCTACATGAATATAACCACATTATAACAATATAAAATGAAATGGGAGTTAAAGGTATATTCAGTGATTTCACTTAATTCAAATATCACTTATTTTTTTGTTTTGTTGTGATAATCCTCCCTACTATAGAGTGTGCTGGCCATATAAGGAGTTCCTCCCTGTCCCCAGTTAACCCCTGGGGGTCAAAAAACCTTAGGTTTCGTTTTTGACTCTCTATCCTGATTGTACGAAAGGCTGGGTCCCACAGCCAAAAACGAAACCTAAGGTTTTTTGAATGAAATCACTGAATATACCTTTAAATGCTGCAATTTATTTAAAAATGGCAAAATATGACTCCTAATGTCGTTGAGAAGTGGGACTCATAAAATGTCCCTGGGACTCATCTAAAAGACCATCCCTCCATCCCCGGACTCATTCCATGTAGGTCAGAGAATGAAGCGGGTCCGAGCCGAGTGTTCTCTGCCACGCCGGCGAAGGTCACACCACATCAAACTAGGGGACAAGCCCATTTAACTACAACATAGTCAGATGAGTTTATAGCCTGGATTAGAGGAGCACTCACAGAAAAAAGCCCTGCAGACAGAACGAGGTTAGCTGTTACTGTGACCGACTTCCAGCCAGGCAGATGCAGGAAATCTCTCCGTTTTGAGGTTTTTCTAAAATGTCTGTATTTTCCATCACTCCCAAGACATAAGAGTACAGTACCAACGTTTCATCAGCATTTGTTAGTAGAATTGTTTTTAACTTGTCTTAATTTATGCTGTGCTTCGTTAACCGGGTTCCGCCAGATATGCATAATTGGATAATTATTTTTATCCGTCTACACCGAATGTTTTCTCTACTCTGACCATTGAAAACTTCAGTTACAACGTGTTTTACTTTTTACATTTACACAAGTAGATCTTTGAATAATAGGCTTTTTACTCGCAGAATTGTATTTCTACATTGTGGCATTGTTGTTGTTTATTTTGTTTGTCTTTACTTGAGTAAAAATAATCTGAGTACTTCTTCCACCTCTGGCTAGAACTGGCTTTGGCGACAAAGTGTCAAAAGTCCAGTATGCGGTAGTTTCTCTGGTGTAAACGGAGCGGGTTGCAGTAAATGTCACTTGTTCAGGCGTTAAATGTGCTCGGGGAGTTCACTGACAGCTCTCACGGACACCTCACCCCCCCGACTGTTCCTCAGCCATCCATCTGCACCATGCTGGGATGCACACAAACGCGCACACGCATGTACGCACACGCGCACGTACAGTACATTACCAAACACTCATGTTCAGTACAAGTCATTGACATTTACTAGACCCCTCCCTGCAACTACAGACATAACCCTGCATAAAACATGTATGCTGTATATTACTGTACACACACGCACACGCGAGCGCGCACGCGCACGAACGCACACACACATTTTGACACATCGAGATGAGGCCCATACCTACAGTACATACAGATATACAGTATATGCTGCTGTACAATATATTGTACCACAACCACGGTACCCATAATACCACACAGCATTGCTCTCTCAAACACACACACACACACACACACACACACACACACACACACACACACACACACACACACACACACACACACACACACACACACACGCAGACTTGCATAATGTGAGGTCCATCCTTCAGGGTCTGTTCGTACACACAGACGTCGTCAGCCCTTATCAAGTCCATACAATGGAGCCAGTATGGACATTCCCTACATATTGGCATTGTTGTCAGCCATTGCCCGACGTCTTGTTGGTCGCGTTGTCCGACTACTAACCCTAACACTAAATCTAACCCTATAACTCTATCCCGAACCCTAACCTCAGTCTTAACCGGGCAAGTAAGTTTAGTAAAGCGTTGTGTGATATATTATTTGACAATGTGATATATTATTTGACAATTTGGCCAAAGTTTGACCATTTTAATAGTATAGTTTGTTGAGTATCGGTTTGATGCAGTATCGGCCTTTTTTCTTTTCTTTCTTAGATATTATAGGGGAGAAAAGACTTTAAAAGAAATTAACAAAAGTACACAAAAATCTGCACACCGTCTGTACTTGCAATAATGAACAATTTTGTTTAAGCAATGTTTCCTTCTTCAGGCATCAAGATCAGATGCAGATGCTGTGCGCCTGTGCGGGTCTGTCATCTGTGTACTTTTGGTAAAAAAATATATATACTTTTTCTTGGGTATTAAAAAGGGCTTACAAGTTATTAAAGCGAAGTTGTTGTATAGGGGGCCACCCTAGTGTAGTGTATTGTAGTGTAGTGCATGCCCTTCATGCGGAAGGTTGTGGGTTCGAACCCTGCCTGTGGTTGACATGGGCATGCGGTCGCAACGGGTTCAAAAGGCCTTGAAGCTCCTTACATTGTCAATTCAATGTCATCATGACCCCCTCCCAAATCATATGGGACAGGTTGAGAACCACTGCTTAGAGGTTCACCTTACTAAATGTGATGCGTCCATGTGATTGATACCTATAGTGCCAATTGTAGGTTTTGACTCCATCCTGGGCCTTTTCCCTTGCGGGTACTGTTGAGTCTCCATTCGGCAGTACTGACTCCACTGTAGCTACGAACAGCCATCTCTTGAGTTCTTCTCCCATGTCTGATTTCCACACAGAATGCAGGGCATCCCAGGCTAGTGAGTAGTAATAATAATAATAATAATAAAACTTTATTTGTATAGCACCTTTCATGACATGAAATGCAGCTCAAAGTGCTTTACAGAACAATGGAGAATAAAAGAAAAGCAAGGCAACGACATTAAAAAACAAGCAGTATTGCAGTACAGTGAGGACATGAAAAATAAAAAATAAAAGATAAATTAAAGGCAATGTTGTAGAAGTGGGTCTTGAGCTGAGCTTTAAAAATGTCTACAGAGGCTGCCTGACGAAGGTACAGTGGGAGCTTGTTCCATGCCGACGGCCCGTATACAAAAAGCTGCTTTCCCGTATTTTTTAGTTGCCATTTCTTTGGGCAAAGCGAGCAGGCCGGCGGTGGAAGACCTTAGGGGGCGGTTTGGGACATATTTAGGCAGGCAGGCATGTAGGTAGGAAGGTGCGAGACCATTGAGAGCTTTATAGACAAGTAAAATAATTTTAAAATCAATCCTAAAAACAACCGGAAGCCAGTGCAGTGATGCCAAAACTGGAGTAATATGTTCTCTCATCTTAGTTCTAGTTAAAACTCTGGCTGCTGCATTTTGGACAAGTTGTAATCTGTCAGTTGTTTTCTTAGGCCAGTAGTCAGTAGTAATCTAGTAGTCAGATCCTGTTCCGTCGAGGCCGCACAGGAACGGTGAGACTTGAAGTCATCGACTACCTTCAGCACGAGGCCGATATTCCTTCATGCACGAACACACGCCAAACACGTACACACATACAGTATACATAAAACCACTGATCCCCCCCCCCGCTGGGGTCATGTGATGTCAGGCATGGGGGCTCGCCGCAGGACGGAGGGGCTGGCTTTATGGACCCCTAGAGCGACAGTGACACACACGGCTCCATATGATGACACTAATGCAGCCGATCGATGGCTCACACGTGGGAGAGAAATTGAGGAAAACTCGTATCTCCTACCTGAACCGTGACTTTTCTGGAAATGGAACTTGTGTTCTGATGGATATACGATGTATAATATAGTTATTATTTAGTCACCAGCTGTTGTTAATGTTTTATTTGTTTAGATTCAGAGGAGGAAGGGAGGTCTGCATATTGTGTATATAGCTCCCAGCAGCAAAATGTATGAGTCAACGTTTACCCAGGAAGGGGGTTCACTGAGAAAGCCCTGCTTCACACTATATACGCACGCACGCACATTCAGTGCCTTGCTCAAGGGCTCTTCTGCGTTGATGGGGGAGTCCTATACATTGGTTAAATAGTTCTAGAACCCACAGACACATTTAACCACATTCACTTTCACCGTGAACACTTTTCCAATGAAAATAGCAGATCTACAAGCTCACACAACTTTGTGAGCTTGTTTTGTAACAAAGTCGGCCATGCATTTATCGAAAACTGTATACAAGTTGAAATGTGGAGATACAAGGTTTCTGCCTGACAGCAACGATGTGTGTTTCTGTTTGACTGAAGGAGGAGGTGTGTGTGTGTGCGTGTGTCACAGTGTGTGCGTGTGTGTCACAGTGTGTGGGCGACAGTTGTTGTTTACCGGATGGTGACAGTGAAGTGGTTGGTGGGAGGAGGACGCAGCGACAGAGAAATTAATTTACTCTGCACTTTGTTTAGTTTTTCTATCACCTCAGATATACACCTCATTATACACAGAGAAACACTGCTGCCGGACATGGAAACCTTGTATGTCCAAAACCGTTCCCTTGTCATTGTTATTTTAAAAGCATTTTCAAATTGCGGAAATAGTGGCTCTACAAGCTCACAATGTGTCGCATCGCGCCACGTTGTGAGCTTGTAGATCGGCTATTTTCACTTATTTTGTGCGTGTGTTTTGTCCGACAGCAACAAAACGCTGCTTCTGTGTGTCACTTTGCTGTCTCTCTGTCGCTCTCTATCTGCCTCTTCTTCAATCTCTCTCTCTGTTTCATTAGATCTGCATCGTCGGCCGTAGTGTGTGTGTGTGTGTGTGTGTGTGTGTGTGTGTGTGTGTGTGTGTGTGTGTGTGTGTGTGTGTGTGTGTGTGTGTGTGTGTGTGTGTGTGTGTCATTATGCACAACTGTTTTAGCACACGCACACAAACACACAAGTCTATTGTATAAAATACATTATCAAGGGCATGTTCTACTATGGATAATGTATGTCCCACGCACTCGAATCATGTGTCTCTATCAATGGTCTCTATGCCCGGCGTTTAGAGTGAAGGTATTTCCAGCTTCCCTGCGTTGGCTGATCTGAGCGTTTTGTGGAAATAATTCCCCACTCATAAGCATTTCAAAAAGTATTTATTTAAAGACATTTAACTTAAGCCTTGGACAAAGCCAACAGCCCAGTTGACAAATAAATGTTTTTCAAAAATGTGTTTATTGTCATGATGATTTGTGAACGCGGCTGTTCGTCGGAGGGTTAAATGTCTTTTTGAAATGTCTATCGGAAAAATGAATGGGGAATTATTTCCTGGTGCCCTCGTCGTTCTGTAAGGGGGGGGGACTGCGACGCTCTATAGGATAAGACATTTAGAGGTTAGGTTTAGGGGTTAGGGTTGGAGTTAGGGATGGGGACCGCACATTTTTATCGATTTCATTCCCCGATATCCTATTTATCGATCTAATTCCTTATCAATACCACTATGTGTGTGTGTGTGTGCGCGTGCGCGCGCTGATAGGGAAATATACTTATTCCCTTAGTTAGTTCATATACACACTTTAAATCTTGCTTTGACATGTTTAACTTTTAACTTCAATATGTTTATGCTCAGTGGAGCATGGGCAGACAGGCGTGTGATCCAAGACCCATGTACCTACATACCATGGCTCGGGCAACTCCCTCTCTGCTCTAAGGGCCTGAACCAAGGTCAAAGGTCTTGTCTCACTAAACTCTGGTCTAAGCTGGTTGCGTACCGGCATAGTGGCATACTGCCAGTAAGATTTACCACTTGGCCAGAAAGACACACCCACTGTTGAATTATGTGTGCTTTATGCAATGAATGTGCAGTCATGCCTCATGTTACTTGCAACCGATCCATAAAGGTTGTGATCTCATCAGTCGACTTTTTCTAACTGTTTAATAAATCGAACACTCATGAGGCCAGACAACTCTCAGACTTGATTTTATTTCACACTGTCGCTGAAAAGTTCAATAGCAGTGCGTGCGTGCGTGCGTGCATGAGTGCGTGTGTGCGTGCGTGCGCGGAGACAGTGGGAGCAGTAAATTCATGGCTATTGCTGTTTGACAAATTAATCTGTCATGCTCTGGGACTGTCACAAACCCCTCCACCCACCCTCAAGGTGCCCTTCCTTCAGACAAGGGATCAAAGCTACAAGCACTGTGTTAATTTTGTTGACTAAGACAACGAAATACTAAGACTAAACAATTTCAGAAGACTAAATAGGACTAAGACTAAATGGTGTGTTATTCATACGACGAAGACTAAATATTTTCTGGTAAAAGTAACATTAAAAATAAAGACAAAATAATTTGTCATTCAAAATCTGCTGAGAATATTAACAGACACTCACTGCACAATGCTTGCCCGCGTGAGCGCGCGCGCACGCACACACACATCACACCACACCACACCACACCACATCACACCACACCGCACACACACTCACTCTCACTCTCTCCTTCTCTTGACACACACAGTGATTTAATAGTATCAAGATAAAAGGCCTATATCGAATATTCATGAGTTTCAAATGTAGTCCTACCTATATCAAACGAACATTCTGTGTTCCGTCTGTGTTTCATGGCCGCCTCAATGCTTTTCCAATGGAAGTCCCGTGGTTTGAACAAATACTTGTGTTTGATGGGGGGAAGGGGGCAATCAAACACAAGTGTGTGTTCAAACCAAAGCATTGAGTCGGCCATGAAACACAGATGGAACACAAAATGTTCGTTTGTGTATGAGGCCCATATACACCTGCCATGTTGGGGACCAACACAGGTGTTTCAGTTTGTCTGATTGGCGTAGAACTAATGGTCCCCAGATGGCAGGTGTATAGGACTACATTTGAAGCTCATGAATAGCAGATATGTGTTGGTCCTTGACTTGAAAACATTTGAGAACCACTGGTGTATAAGACACAACCCTGCAGCAAGGTTTGTGTAAAAAGCCACTCCGTGACTTCCTTTATATTAGAGATGGTAAAACCCTCATTGTTAATTTAACTGCCGAGGGTGCATAAATGGACACACGAATGGAAATGTCAACTCTCAGAACTAGAGGAAGAGAGCAGAGGGCTCTACTGTGCCGCGTTCACGGGCATGTCGTACAGGAGTCAAGGCCCACTTAACATTGCATGCAACACTGCTTCTCAGGCTTTTCTTTTTTTTTTCCAAGGACCCACAGTTGCCAGTTTGGCATGCATTAGAGACCACCACAGCCCCCCACCATGGACCCCCATAACTCTGAAGAGAGTTATGAGTCACAGGCCTGGAAAGGTCCATTTGGTTGCTATAACTATATCAATATTTTAGTGTGCCCCAATTTGTCATCAGGGTTACAACAACAACTGTGCGCATGCTAAAATAGTGATGCGTATAGTGAAAAGTGCGCACGTGTCGACACCATGGAGTGTCTGTGATGTGACGTGGTTGGCGGTTGGATACTCGACCCCCCTCCTCCTCCACCCACCGCTCTCATTTAAATACGTCCATCATCTTTATAATCCACGCCGAGGGAACGCTCAGCATGTGTCACTTCATGAGATTTGCCCTGAACCTTTTAAGCTAATTCTTTATCAACTGTCATGTGGTATAGGCCTATACGCTGCACTGGTGTATGTCAGCACTCATAGAATGTCTCCTGTATACTATCAAGTTACTGGACTGGAGTGGAATATGAAAGCCTATACAGTATATCATAATTGTTCATTCGTTTTGACATATTCTGTACACAATATCACTGCTGCTTCATAAATAGAAGTATAGTTGCTATAGGAGTATACGCTTCCCTTGTTAACTCAAGTGTTAACTGCACGACCCAATTGGTATTGGTCGCCTTAGGCAATTCTTGAGGGAGATGGATTAAATTGCAGGGCAAAATGCTTGGGTGAAATCAGCTCTGAAGTCTGACTGACATGCATGAATGAACGCCTCTGAGGAAGACGGCCTCAAAGGTGTTTGAGTTGAGTTAATGGAAGAGGTGAGGTGCGTGGACACAGAAAGACAATGATCAGAAGGACAGACGGGGGACAACGGGGGAGAAAGGTGAAGAGGGAAACACAGGGGAACACCAGGGGAGTAACGAGAAGCAGTGTCAAGAACAAGAACTTTCTCCTATGCTCAAACTAATAGACTTTCTCCCCCCCAAAACATTATTAAATGTCTCAAGTGGTTGCGGACAGTTTAATCTAAGCGCCATCCAAGCGTTGCACGTCGAGTCGTCTAGTAATCTCTGCTCCCCACACGCAGTCCCCTCCCTGTGTTTGACAGCATGTCTAGCCCATTCTGACCTGAGATCAGATTCATACGAGGTTTCCGCCGGACACACACTGGTCTGATGAACCCATTCTGACCTGAGATCAGATTCTAAAAATGTCAGTCGCTCTTCGATTTTTCAAAAATAGCAGACCTACAAGCTCGTATCGCGCCACTCGGTGGCGCGATATGAGCTTGTAGATCTGCTATTTTTAAATAGCTAAAGCATAACATGATGCCGACACCAAAATGGGTGCCCGGTCAGAATGGGCTAGAGTGGATTTCTTTTATTTATTTATTATTCTTTTTTTTTACGCAAGTTTCAACAACGGCACTTCAGCAGACTGAGTATATGAGTCGAAGGGGAAGCAGGATTTCCATTTTGTGAGCTGGGCGGGTGGACGGTATAGGTGACGTGACCTGCTCTGGGTGGTGTCGATCTGCTCCTGCTTTGCTCCATTATGAAAACGGTCCTCAAATGTGTGTTGTGTGGGTGCCAAGTGCCTCATCCAGCACTCATTTAAAATTACAAAATTACAGAGGAGAACGTTGGCTGTGTGTGTGTGTGTGTACGTGTATGCGTGCGTGCACACACGTGCTGTTCTCACACACAAAGCCAACACACACACACACACACGTATATGTGTACAGTACATGTGACTGTGTACATGTGACTGTGGGCAAGCATTCATTTATATGTGCATGTACAGTAGGCCTATGCGAACATTCCCCCCATGATGGTCGTATGAAATCCATATTATTGCCTGTGTGTTTTGTGGGTTTCCTGTGCCGCAGCTGTAAACATCACAGCACTTGAGTCTACTCTCTTACTGTTACTTGGAAATGACTAATGTGCTTAGTTCTGACACATGAGTGCATAATGGGACTAATTACGTGTGTGATTTTATGAGGTGTTTTTGTTTCTGTGTTTCTGTGCGTGCGTGCGCGTGCACATGCACGCATGTATGTCCACCTGTCTTCAGTTTTCCCTAGTTGTGTGCTCGAGGACAGGACAGTATTTTCTATGAATTCCACACCCCGTGAAGCCTTGTATTCATGGAGATTTTGTTGTTTTTTGTCATTTTTCCGAAGCCAATAATTTGATGAACGGCGACTCAATTCAGTCTCCTACTAGCCTCGGTCCCAGCCATCGTCAATTCAGTCTCCTACTAGCCTCGGTCCCAGCCATCATCAATTCAGTCTCCTACTAGCCTCGGTCCCAGCCATCGTCAATTCAGTCTCCTACTAGCCTCGGTCCCAGCCATCGTCAATTCAGTCTCCTACTAGCCTCGGTCCCAGCCTTACTCAGAGTCATCTGCGAAGAGAAAAGCCTGGTCACAATATTAGGCATAGAGTGCATAGTCGGAAAATGTCGGGCCGGAAACATCCGTCAGATGCAATATATTTTTCGACCAATCACAACACTTGTTTCATACACGGAGAATGTAAACGGATTTGTAAAGCGTCAACGTCATTTCCTTGAACGGTACTTCCGTCAAACTCCCGTACATCCGCCAAATTCCAGCAATGCACGGCGTGGCCAGCGTGGTCTCCTGTGACAAAAACAAAACACTCTCCATGTATTCAAGGCTTCACAGGGTGTTGATAGAAAAAAGTATTTTTTTTGTCTGTGAACTAATCCTTTAAGTATAATTTTACGCTATTTGTCAATACTTTATAGGCTACTTTAGACTCCACTATACATCTCTGAGGCAAATGCTGCACTTTTTATTCCACTACAATTATTAGAAAACTTTAGTTGAGAGAGAGTTACCGGTACTTTGCAGATTTAGATTATTAAGCCCTGTTCTATACTTGAAAATAGCAGGTCTACAAGCTCGGGGCATCACATTTTGTAAAACTTTCATTCTGGTACTGTAAGTATATTTGTCGATGCCGATACATTTTTGAATACAGCACTTCTTCTTTCTACATTGTTTTATTGATACTTTTACTTAAGTGCTTCCACCACCTGGTTCCATGTGTGCCAGTGTATTCCCTATTCCCTCAACCTAAAGCCTGATTCACAGCTCACAGACGACAAGCTCACCATTCCGGTGTGACACCCGCACTCATCTAAATATAACTCAGCCTACTTGGCTGACAGTTGTTGTTTTCATAACAGGCTTAATTGCAGCGGTGGATACTTTGTTTTACTTAAATAAAAGTAGCAATACCACAATGTAGAAATACTCTGTATTCTTTTCGTGAGTAAAAGTAGAAACATTTGCATCAAAATATACCAAGTACCAAAATAGATCTATAGCTCACTACGCATCACATCGTAACACATTGGGAGCTTGTTGAATTGCCCATTTTTCAAATCAATCAAACAAGTGATGCTTTGTAGTTATAATAATAGAATGTAAGGTTTTCAAATAATTGTACTGGAGTAAAAAGTCAAATATTTACCCTGAGATGTAATGGAGTAAAAGTAGTATAAAGCAATGAAAATGGAAACACTCATGTAAACCTTTACTTAAGTATACAGTACTCAAATGTACTTTCCTGCATGGTTAATTTGCACAGCTTCATTGAAGCTAACCCCCTCCCACACACACACACACACCATCGCACCCATGCACGCATATTAATAGCTGCTGCTGCACTAATAATATTTACACTTTACTGATATTGAGTTTTTCAAAATGTCATATCATTATGCATCCAAGCTCCCCTGAGGCTTCATTAATAAATGGCTTTCTTACATAAGATAAAGCAATGGCGTGCCTACTGTTTAGTGGGGATAACGGCAGCCAGCAATAAGATTTAGGCCTCATTCACACGTACCAAACACCAATCAAGAAATGTTTGATCGTTTTTTTTTTGGGCCACCACACTTTTCCAATGGGAGTCACATGGTTTGAGAAACATTTTTGTTTGATGAGGGGGGAGGGGCAAATGTTTGGTCAAACCATGTGACTCCCATTGGAAAAGCATTGTGGTGGCCCTAAAAAAAAAAAAAAAAATACCAAACATTTGCTTGATTGGTGTTTGGTACGTGTGGACAGACAGCTAAACTGTTTTGTCAATGGTGCTCATTTAACCCCCAAGTGACCACCAGAGTAGACTCTGTGATGATGAAGATGTCATTAATGCACCTGCCTTACAAAACACTATTTCAGAATAGCTGTATTTGAAAGCTAGCCTTTATTTACTCTAATTCTAAACTCATGGGGAGAGAGTATGTTTTTGCACTGCGTCCGTGTGTCCGTCCGTCCGTCCGTCCGTCCGTCCGTTATCAGCTAATCTCCGGCACCGTTGGCCCGATCCATGCCAAACTGTGCACACACACTCCCTGGATGCCAACGACGAACCTTTGCCCCAAATATTCCTCAACGGCCTGTTATAGCGCCACCATGAGGCCGATTTAGGCAAAACACATTTCTGTAGGTAACTCGTACACATTTTATCCATGCATACATCACACAATTCGATATACACTATCTCCATAGACATGTGATCGACACGGATCTGCACAATTTCCCATCTTCCATCCTGATTGGCTAAGATTGGTTTCCAAAGCTCACATGATTGGTCCGTTTCGAACAAAATGCCACAAATCAGTGTCCAATTTACATGAAACTAGAAAAAGTGCCCTTCTGGGCACAGGTCTCCACCAGGAGGATAGGAATGTTTAGGAGTAATATAAACATGTTTTTTGTTTGTTTGTTCCATCCGGAGGAGTAATATCCAAAAATGTGTTTTTACAAAAGTCGGCCTCCTGGTGGCGCTCTAAAAGCCAGATGTGAACTAGAGAGACTGTGTACCAATTTGCGCGATGTTTGGACAAAATCTGTAGGTGTACTGTGCAAAAACTTGTTTTGCACAAAGCGGCCTCCTGGTGGCGCTATAACAGACCGTTCTGGAAATTTTGGGGCAGAGGTTCATCGTTGGCATCCAGGGAGTGTGCGTGCAAAATTTGGCATCGACCGGGTTAACGGTGCCGGAGATTAGCTGCTCACGGACACACGGACGGACGGACGGAGTGCAAAACATACTCTCCCCCCATGCCTTCGGCCTGGTGGAGACAATTATACACACACATTTCCACTAGGCCGTGGACGACATGCCACAATTTCCCCCCCAAATCAGCCTCACAGTGGAGCTATAACAGGCCAAATCCTGTTTTGACCTTATTATAGCGCCACCATGAGGCTGATTTCTGCAAAACACATTGTTTATGTTAGTCGCACAGATTTCACCCAGATCTCACGCAAATCGGTACACATGATCTCTGTAGTCATGTGATCAAGACGAGCCTGTTGGATTTCTCAAATTCTACACTGATTAGCTAAGATTGCCTTCCAAAGTTTTCAGGAGTAGACTGGAGTGTCCTGCTCATCCAGAATTCTATCCTCAGAGATGCTATGAGTGATCGGGCTCTGCATTTCCTCAACAAAATGAAGAAAATTGTTGCAAGAAACAAACAAACAAAAAAAACATTTATATTACTCCTAAACATTTTGCCAAGCATCACACACACTCCTATCCTCCTGGTGGAGACCTGTGCCCAGGAGGCCACATTTTCTAGTGTGTATTCATTTAATCAGGCAAGACAAATTAAGCACAGATTATTATTTACAATTTGTTGCTTTCTGGCAGAAACGGTGTATCTCCATATCTCCACAAACATTGAAGACAAGGGTGAGGAGGAAAATTCTGATTGGCCGGAAATGAGGTGACGCATAAGAGCGCCCCTCACTTCACACGGGTGTGATTTATTTAATAAATGAATGCACTATAGCTACTACTTACTTCGTCATACAGAAGTGTGCCGCAAAAGTAGTGAAAATATGCCGATCTACAAGCTCACAAAGTGTTGTGCCGCATTGTGACCTTTTATTTATAGTAGGCTAATAAAAACGGAAAGGCTTCCTGACATTCAAGGTTAAAGGTTTCCACCTGACAGTGCTGAATTGTGCATGGCCTGGCAAGAGGCAAGGCCTTTTGAGGGAATGGGGACATACTGTAGGCCGGGGCTAAATGAAATCAATCGGGTAAGAAATAAAACCCTAAAACAAAAGGGCACAATCAATATAAAACAAATATATAATATAGAAAATTGCATTTCTGCAGAGACCAGATCATATATAAACTTTATTACAGGCTTGTGGCCCACAAGGTAAGACAGTACATCACATAATGGAATACAAAATAGAAAAAAATAATAATAAAATACAGTACATTTACCCAGCCCAGGTTACTACTCTAGGCGAGGCACTCATGCCAGTGTCCTCTGATGGTAGAAGTGTACCTTACAGAACTACGGCCTGGGTCTGTCATCTGTCCAATGAGTCCATTCAGTGTCCTCTGATGGTAGAAGTGTACCTTACAGAACTACGGCCTGGGTCTGTCATCTGTCCAATGAGTCCATTCAGTGTCCTCTGATGGTAGAAGTGTACCTTACAGAACTACGGCCAGGGTCTGTCATCTGTCCAATGAGTCCATTCAGTGTCCTCTGATGGTAGAAGTGTACCTTACAGAACTACGGCCTGGGTCTGTCATCTGTCCAATGAGTCCATTCAGTGTCCTCTGATGGTAGAAGTGTACCTTACAGAACTACGGCCTGGGTCTGTCATCTGACCAATGAGTCCATTCAGTGAGCGATCCAGCCTGCTCATGAACTTGAATATCAGGTTCCTCAACAGAGCCATGAACGTAGTGAGTCCCAATGAACAGAAAAGCCCCACTGGCTCTAGTGCTCCTGGGTTTTTGCAACAGGATACGAAGACAGTCATTATAGGCTATACTTGCAGTTTGCGTAAACTCTCCTTCTTGTACTTCACCCACAGTGGAGCTGTGTAGAGAGGGTAAGACAAATAAACAGGCTATAACTGTCTTAAAGGACCACTTCACCACTTTTCAACCTATCTTCATATAATAGGTCCTCACTAATAATCATGAAAAAATGGCACGATTTTTTTCTACTCAGTCTGTGTCTCATAGGACGGCTGTGGGCAGTTTAGAAACCGTCTTCCAGTGACATCATCATTAGGCAGATTTCTTTTTAAACAAGATTTTTTTTTTACAAAAATATTAGGTTTTCATTATCGTGAGAACGATGGCTTCCATTTTCGCATTGCAACTTTTCAGGTCTAGATGTATTCCCCATCGATGATGGAAGACGGTTTCTGAACTGCCCACAGCCCTCCTATGAGACACAGACCGAGTAGAAAAAGATTGCACCATTTTATCATGATTATTAGTGAGGACCTATTATATGAAGATAGGTTGAAAAGTGGTCCTTTAAGGACAGCAGCAAAAGGATTAGGGAAGCATGCTTCCCTTCACCATTGTGATATTCACGTTCAGGATCTCAGGGCACAGTCATGGAGGCGAGGGCTTACAGATCTATAGGCGAGGGCTTACAGCTCGGTGAGCTGAGGATTGCATTACTGCTTTCCAAGGGTGATGTGGTTCTGATAGCATCATTGAGCTGTCTGTGAGGGTGACCTTCAGCACTCTCTGGATCAGTTCACAGCCGAGTGTGAAGCGGCTGGGATGAGGATCAGTATCTCTAAATCGGGATTTAGGATTTTTCCACTCTGTGTATAGGGAAGGAGTCTTTGGTTACCCCAATCGGAGTTGTAGTACCCTGGGGTCTTGTTCTCGAATGAGGAGAGTAGCACAGAGTGGGAGGCCAGCCGGGGAATCGGAGCAGTGGGAGCGGTATTGTGTTCAGATCCAGATATGATATGATATATGTGGGTCATGACCGAGAGAACAAGGCTGCATGCAATCGGCTGAAATGAGTTTTCTCTGGAGGGGTATAGCTGACATCTCCCGCTGCTCTTTTGCGTAGAGGCATCTATACTATTACTAAGCATCTCCTGATCATATTTTCCAGGCATGCCCCGGCTGAGAAGAGGCCACACATGTCCCTGCTGACCTGCAGGGTACACCTCTGTGAACGTGGCCAAGGAAAGGCATGTCTGGGTTTCCCCCCCCGCTGGAACCTCTGTAATCCAGCTCCCAGATGGATGGATGGCTTCTTTTCAACTTGATTGCTAGAGAGCTCTCGATTATGGCTGTGTAACTGTTAATGCTATAGGCATTACAGGCACATGCCTAATATGTCATCTTTTTTCTCTCTCTAATTTTTTTCAGTGGCTCTAGCGCCCCTCCTATTCAGCTATTAGTGTAGATTCGTCTTACACAAACATTAGATTCCTATTGACAATGAATGGAGAATTTACGTCATATGTGGACGAGCAAATCAGTATTTTTGTTACATTCCCATTGACAGGAATGTACGTCATAATATGTGGACGAGCAAATCGACATGCTACATCACGATGATGTACGATGATGTGCTATTCATCAGATCCTGCAGAATGGCCTCTATAATTGAATAACCTTGATGCCTGACGGTATGTTTTTAAATAATAATCATAGGGAATGGTTGATTCCCTCACTGTCGAACTGGGTCTGTACACTTTATTGCTGCGACTTATTCTCCAAACTGAGACAGCTTTTACATCAGGTTAAAGTATAGTTGGAAAAACATCTCGAGTCAAATGGCATATCGGATGAAGGTTCACTATATGCCATTATATAGAGTCTATATACATGCTCAAAACAGGGATGTTTTAAAGTCGTTTCATTTATTTTTTTCTTCAAAATGTAATTTAAAAAAATGAGCTCATTCTGAAATGTATTCCATTACGCTCTCACACAGCTGAACATGTGGAGAAAACACTCACATCAACCCCTCAAAGAAGATGACATTGAATCTGTATCATGTTCTATGCATTCACTGAATTTAGTGGGGTCATATGCAGCGGACTACTGAATTGAAGTCATGTCCTCTTCCATTTTAATGCAGACTTTATACAGTTTCTGCCTCTACAAAACGGTGGGAGATATATTCATATAGCACCTTTGAATTCCTGAGCAGGCAGTCCCAGCAATCCAATTTCATGTTAACAAGCTTGTCTACAAACAGATGGGCTGATGTGACAAAGAAGAACCTGTGATGGGACCATAAAGCTAGCCTGGGAAAGCATTCAGACTGATGAAGAGAATGCTAAACGTCTTCAATGTGAATCGAATCAGGTTAGCTGAATGCAGTGATGGACACTTTGGAAACAGCCATGTATTGAAAAGCAAAAGCAACGCAGCAATGCAGCAAGGCACTGCATGTTAACCACATAAGCCTAGTATCCATTCTGTGGTGAACATTCAGCGAAAATAGATATAATACAAGTTACACAATTTGCTTTAGTTTACGGTTTACAAATGTGGCACCATATTGGCGCAACGCTGGTCTTCAGGACACCAATAGAACATAGCAGTGGCTGTTGGTTTTCTGGACCCACTGAAAAATCGGCCATTCATTTTTCCCATAGAGATTTAAAAGAAAGAAAGAAAAATGAAAAGTGCTAGACAAAGGGTATTTATTAAAGATTGATTCCCCCCCCCCCCCCCATAAAACATGGAGGAAGATTTATTTCAAAAAAGTGTACAGAAAGTGGTAAAATTATGTTTTTATGTGGCCACACCCACCAGTTCATTAAGTATACCTGGTTTTCACCTTAGCGACACCTACCTGAACTTAACACTTAACTTTTTAACAATATAGCAATAACAATCATCCTTCCATACTGTATCTACAATCAGGGGTCCCTGCTAGAGGCTTGACTTTATATATATGGGGACAATTGAGTTTCATCCTGGCATTTGCCAAGGCAGAAATGCCAGTCAATGCAAAGATTGGCCAATCACGGCACGTCCTCGCCAGACATGCTTGTAGAGACTCTTGGGTAATGAAGTCAAATACGTTGGCTGTCATATTATTTGTGCACAAAGTGACCACGGATACTCCAAAGTACATAGTGCTGCTTAACCCATTCTGAACGGGCACCCATTTTGGTGTCAGCATCATGTTATGCTTTAGCTATTGAAAAATAGCAGATCTACAAGCTCATATCGCGCCACCGAGTGGCGCGATACGAGCTTGTAGGTCTGCTATTTTTGAAAAATCGAAGAGCGACTGACATTTCTAGAATCTGATCTCAAGTCAGAATGGGTTCATCAGACCAGTGTGTGTCCAGTGGAAACCTCGTATGAATCTGATCTCAGGTCAGAATGGGAATGTAGTGTAGCAGAGCCAGTTGGCCATCACAGCAGCAGCACCCTGACTGTTTTATCTCAATGGAATGTAACCTTATTAGTATTGTTGGTCACACCTGTACAGAATGTGCCCTACTCAATATGGCTGCCGCGGCCATGAAAAAGGTCTGTTGCTCAGGAGAACAATCTTTTTCTGCTCTGAAGCATGCCAACTACTTTCAATTAATTTTCAGTCACCAATACCATAATTATGGACTATGATGATCTAATCGACGAAAGACCAGAAAAGAAGGCACTGAGTTGGTGAGTAATAATTTGATCACCTACATAACAGTAAGTGGTACGTGCCACCTACTATTTATACTATATACTATATATTATTTACATGAATGTAAACTAGTCCATGTCAAATCCAGACCATTATTACATTAAGCAATTTATTTAAATTGTTTCACCTGCGTGGTCATCTTCTGTGGTAATGTCTATTGGCTCTAAAATAACACACCAACCTACTGAACAGCAATAATCAGTTTAGATTTGTGCTGTGCTTGTGCAGAGGAAGTGTAGCGCCCAGGATTGCATTAGATAATTGGCACTGGGTGAAAAAAGAAAACTGGGTTACAAAATCGTGGGATAAAATGTATTTAAAATTTTTTGTGTGTGTGCTGTGTAGTGCTGTGATTGCTTGTGTGACTTTTGTACATAAATCCCACTGCACTGTTTCATTTCAATTTGGCCAGAGAGCAGCTTTTGATGTAGCCCAGCTGCCCGGGTGTGTGTTGTATGCTACGTGGTGTGGGAAATTTGGTATATAGTTTTTGAGTGGTGCAACCACTCCCTTACGGAGCTATGTGTGTGGGTGGCTGGCTAGGTGGGTGTCTGGGTATGAGCACGAAAACAGCATGGTTGTTTTTCACCACTTGTGCGCAACCTAACGCACACACAAACACACGCGCACGTATTAACTGTATATAGGCCTATGATGCTTTCGCGGGTGCCAGTACATTACAGTGACAGTACAGTACAGTAGAGGGACCGCCACACGGTCATTTCTCAACCGTTTCGGACGCGGGGCGGCACGCCGGAACCGGCCTGGCCCCCTGGGCGCGTTCCTGGAACTCCCCTCCCCCACCCCTGGGTACTCCCACAAGGAGTTGCACCACTCACTTCATACAGGTGTGATTTTTTTTTTTTATTGGCCTAAAATATTGTCTATAATGTTAATGGTATGGTCACATACATACATAATATATATATTATAAATAAATTGCTCAATACTGACAATGAATGTGTATATAGAGAATATTTTAGGCCAATAAAAAAAACTTTAAACGAAAGAAGCCTTGTGGCAGCCGGACTAATGGGTTCATTGGGGTGTCTCTATAACGTGTCATTTGTGGCTGCAGACTGTGAGCTTAGGTACAGTAGGTACAGTATATGTGAAAACACCCCTTGTAACTTTATTACGTCGCCTACAGTGGTTTAGTTTCACATTCAAATGGTAGTCTATCTATTACAGGCCTGTGTGTGTGTGTGTGTGTGTGTGTGTGTGTGTGTGTGTGTGTGTGTGTGTGTGTGTGTGTGTGTGTGTGTGTGTGTGTGTGTGTGTGTGTGTGTGTGTGTGTGTGGTTGCAAGATGGCGGCAGGAGTGAACGCTGGTTCACCAGCCAAAATGCACTAATTCCACACTAAAGCACATCCGTCGTAACTACCGTCGTCAATGTAGGGAAGAAAGGTTATTATTATTGTGGATATAACCAGATTGCTGCTCGCGATGTGCCTTCTCTTCTTTTCCCTCTGTGTGTTAAGCAGCATGTGCAGCAGCTATATCTGGTTGGACCATATAATGTATAACCTAATTCTGATCAGTGTTTGGGTCTATTGTATTACGCCTCTTGTGCAGATCCAAATAAAATAAATCAAATGTGTGTGTGTGTGTGTGTGTGTGTGTGTGTGTGTGTGTGTGTGTGTGTGTGTGTGTGTGTGTGTGTGTGTGTGTGTGTGTGTGTGTGTGTGTGTGTGTGTGTTTGCGTGCGTGCGCTTTTTGGGTAAGGGGCCCCATAAATCAGCACACCTGTGCATTAACATGGTCCTGCATGCTCTTGATGTAAATGTGGCAGAGCAGCGTCTCCAGAGGGAAGATAAAAGGACATATCATGCAGGAGAGACCCATGGGTTTTCATCTCAAGTGGTTAAATGTGGGGCTCGTCAGACGTTCAGCGTGTCACCGCTGTAACCAAATATTCCCAGAAGGGGCTTTTGCCAGCGACGCCCCCTTCTGTGACGCACGCGGCTCTCTCACATGAGCGAACCACCGTAAATAACTAACAAAATCCACATTGCTTCCTTTATTTTTTGTCTTGTCCTTTTTTAGGGACAGAATCGTGAATTATTGAGGTGGTCCTAAACACAATGATATAATGTATTGTATACGCATAAAAAAAACTACAACAACATAAATCAACCAAATATGTAAACAAGTAAATAAAGAGAGATGACAGACGGAACACGGAACACAATTCAAGAACATTACACTCCTGTACAAGCATGCACCACTAATGCAGTAAAGGTATACGGTGTATAGAGATGCAAATGTTGTTTAGCCCCATGACCCCCATCCCCCTGTCTTCCTCAATATGCTGCATGAATGAACACACAGGTTTTATAAGAACATGTGCTCTGACGTCGTTAGAGATGTGATTCACAAGCAAGACTTCACATCATGAAGTCTTGCCGTTTTGACTGAAACGCACGCGGCCGATTAGAGCAGTGAGCTGTGTAGCACACTACCACTTAACCCATTCTGAACGGGCACCCATTTTGGTGTTGGCATCATGTTATGCTTTAGCTATTGAAAAATAGCAGATCTACAAGCTCATATCGCGCCACCGAGTGGCGCGATACGAGCTTGTAGGTCTGCTATTTTTGAAAAATCGAAGAGCGACTGACATTTCTAGAATGTGTGTGTCCAGTGGAAACCTCGTATGAATCTGATCTCAGGTCAGAATGTGTTAATGACCCCAAGCACAAGTCTGTCTCCGCCTGCAGCCAGTGGTGTAAAATGTATTACCACTTTTACTTCTACTCCACTACATCTCAGAGGCAAATGTTGTATTTGAAATCTGTAGTCACTGTAGTTACTTTGAAGATTTAAAGGACCACTTCACCTTTCAACCATGTAATTGGTCCTCACTAATAATCATGATAAAATGGCACAATTATTTTCTACTCAGTTTGTGTCTCATAGGAGAGCCGTGGGTAGTTCAGAAACCGCCTGTGATCGATGGGGGATCCTCATCCAAGCCAATAGAAACTGCAGGCTTTCTATTCCTGAAAGGTTGCAATGCGAAAATGGAAGCCATCCTTCTCAAAGAATCAAAAATCGAAATAAATCAAAATCAAATCAAAATCTAGTTCAACGAGCTGGAGAGACAGGGAGACGTCCATTACTGAATAAACAATCTATAGCGGTGGTTTTCTCAACCAGTGATCCTTGAGGAGTTTTCAGGTGGTACCCCAGACCCAAGTATTGGACCCATGTATTGGGTCTGAGAGGCAAAATCTCATCAAATGCAGATTATTTATTGAAATGAAAAGGGTCGTTGTTGTTCCTGCGAGAGTGAGGTCTATAGCCAACACCAACTCGGGATTCCTGGATCGCTGCCCTCCACAACATCGGGTTCTTGAGCACGTCTACATAGGTGGTACGCTTCTTTCCCCTCCTGGCTTTGCCCTGGGTTGGCCCCCCATAGAGTCAATTGACTTGCCTCAAGTTCTGGGTGCCTGACGCAGTGCCCTGCCAGCCTCATCCTCAAAAAGGGTTGGAACACCCCTGCTCTATATAATCTATATAGCAATTATGAATATATAGTTATTTAACACTCATTTTAAAGGGATTGTGACATTAAAAAAAAGGTTTTGGAATTGTTCTTATTTTTTTTTTGGTTTTCTAATCTCAATTGCACCCAAAAAACATGAACTTTTAACATTCAGTAGATTTTCTGTGATCTGGGGTTTTCTGGCTCAAACAGGTGCTCTGATTTGCCGGCAGTAAGTGACATCATTTACTGCAAATCCCATATATGTCAATGGGATTTGCCAGCAGATGTCACTGTTTCACTGTGTTGCCTGTTTTCATTGTAGCTCCAAACCCCAAAGAAAACTTCAGACCACAGAAAATCCACTGAATGTTCAAAGTTCAGGTTTTTTGGGTGTAATTGAGGTCATAAAACCTAAAGGAAAAAATAAAAATAAAAATAAATGAAAATGAATGTCATAAAACCTTTAACAAAGGAATATCACTTACCCTACCTTTTTAAGGATGGAGGGGAGCAGTGGCTCAGCTGGTAGAACAGACGGATAGGAACTGCAAGGTTCCCAGATCGATCCCAGGCTCCCCAGACTTGGTGCCGAAGTGTCCTTAAGCAAAACGCCGAACGCCCTAATTGCTCCCGATGTGCAGGTTGGCGCCTGGCCCTTGCATAGTTTCCTCCGCCATCGGAGTGCGAATGGGTGAACGACTGTAATGCACAATCTACATGAAGGATAATGGCGCTAAATGCACCATTTACCATCCTATTATAAATGCACCCTCTGTGTGTCTGTAATCCACATAACTCGAGAACCGTTCGCCCCACAGGGTGGGCGGTGCCCGGATCGCTGGTTGTCCAGAACCGGCGCAAAGGCCTCTGCGCAAATCCAGTTCACCCCTAGATCTCCATATATGGAGCTGGCCTGTTCTGACATCACAATGTTCTGACGTCACGAAGCGCGACCTCGTCCTTTGATCACACCTGATCACCCCCCAACGGGCACTGTTCTAGTTTATATAAGTGCACCATTTTTGGAGGGAAAGGGAAATGATCAATATACATTGCCTAGGAACAGTAAAGGATCAGTGTTTCTTTGCATTTGCTGACCTCACATGCAAATTGACTTGTTCAAATTGACTTTAGTTTAGTTTAGTTTATTTGATCATCTTCACAGTTACAAAACAGCTTATTTGTTAACACACGGTTACATAACAAAAAATAAGGAACTGGAGGTGATCAAAAAGAATAGGCTGAAGCTTGAATGCTTATAAATGCCTATATCCTACAAACATCAAAATTACAATAAACAATCCAAACAATTTAATACCACCGTCAAGAGGATTCACAACCAATTTGCGAGAACCAACACGATACTCCACCCACCCCCGAGTCACCATGGAGATCCACCAGGATCCCTATAAATTAATTACCATAATCATCATCATCATCATCATCATCCTCATAGGTCAAATAAGGTCATATTATATTATTATATATATCATACAAATCATTCTACGATACACCGTATTTAGCCAAAAGGATATGCTTAAATAGTATCTTGAATCGAGAGATGTGTCTGCTGTGTTTCACCTCCTCGGTCAGGCCTTTCCATATTTTCACCCCACAGACAGAGATACACATGCTCTTCCGGGTGGTGCTAACACAGGGTTGTTGGAAGTTTAGGTCCCATCTTAACTGGTAGCGTCCCTCCCTATCCTTGAAAAATTGTAGAATATTCACAGGAAGTAGGTTATTCCTTACTTTGTACATAATTTGTGCCGATTTAAATTCAACTAAATCTAAGAACTTCAGTGTGGAGGACCTTAAGAACAGTTCATTTGTAGGATTATAATAGCATACCTTATGTACTATTCTTAATGCTCTTTTTATACATTATAATTAGAGGCTGCAGGTTGCTTCTATAGGTGTTTCCCCACACCTCCACACAGATATGGTAATATTAGTGTGTTATATAACTTGTAAAAGCTGTAAGGATTCTTCAAAGAATCTCCGTCTACACGTACTTTATATATATATAGATGTGGAGTTTGCCATCATCGATGGTGACTGCAGGCCGCGGTGTGGATGTAGGAGCTGCCTGATTGACATGTACAAGAGCACGAGAGTCCCCTTGGGCGCTGCATTACCAATGCCTTCTGTGTGCTTTTCCTAAGCGCTCCGCTGTGATATTAAATATTTGACAGGCTGCTAAATTATTAACAAATGACACTTTGTCTCCGTGTCTGTCTGTCACATCTGTGAAAGGAACTTTCTGGGGAGAACTTTGAAAGAAATAAAAATCAGACTCTAGTCCAACGCTACCCAACCTTTTCTGGATGGCGGCCCACTTGGAAAGCACTGGCGGCCCACCCATCTGACCACTTTACGCAGCAGCCATTCGGCTGGTGGGCCGCATGCATTTTCTGAACATGTTGATTTTAATAATCAATCAATCGATTGTGTTCCGGCTTGGGTCAATGGAACTATCAAAGTATACTTTAAGTTTATATTTATTGGCATCACAATGAAAATGTTTCAAGTGTTTAATGAAAAAGATACAATGTTGTTGTTGTTTTTTTACACATACTTTATTATCAATTACATCTTAGTGTTGCCACTTTTGGTGGGGCCACAGCTACTTTCACTATTGTTTCAAATGGGGTTTGTACATAATGATATTACATAACTCTTAACGTTTCACTTCCTAGAGATGCAGTGGCGTGAAAGTACTGTATCAAAAGTACAAGTAGGTCTATTCAAAGTACAGATAGTCTATAATATTCTTTAAGTACAGTACTCGCGCCGTGTTTCGAGCTTGTACATCTGCTACCTTTTGATGCTTTTGTGTGACGCTACAGTATGATCAAGTAGGGCGTTTATTTACGGAGGTTTCTTCACTACTACCACCTCCGTGGCCTTGTGGTTAGAGTGTCTGCCTTGAGACTGGGAAGCCGGTGGTCAATCCCATACGGCATACGGACGTTTCTACTCTGCCACAATGTTATGTTTCCCACATACACGGGCAGATGCGAAAGATGTGCCCCCCTGATTATTAATAACATCAAAACATGTAACATGTAAAAACACAACATCAACATAGTACTCTTATTATGCATATGCCATAAAAAATGAATAAAATATTTTTTAAATGAATGGTTCAAGCCCATTCATTAAGATTCGAGTGCCAACCCTAACAATCGAAGGTTCGAACCCCGAATGTTCGGGGACAGCCTTAAAACACACACACACAAACACACACACACACACACACACACACACACACACAGTATGTGTGTATAACAATATAAGTATAGTTGCACCGCTCAGTTGCGATTTTTAACACCTTTTGTGCTAAAACGTGTACACATCCGATCAATAAAAAAATGTGCTAAGGACGTGTACTGTATTAATTATATACAACGGGATCGCTGTAATCCAACTAGGCAACGCCTTGTTCAGCACTCCTGGACATGTTTTGCGCTGCATGCGCGCAGCCATTCACTCTTTGTTTACGGGCTGACAAAACTCTCTATCTCTGAAACCACGTCGCTGTCCATGGTTTTGATCAGAGCAGCAATGTTCTGTCCTAATTTCTTACTTAACCAAGCATCTCATTTGGAATATAAACGCTTCTAAAGAGAGATGAGAATTGACAGCGCGAGGTAGCCTACTAATGGAAGATTATACCTCCCGGTTTTTGGGGGAAATGGAAGGCGGGGCTTTTCAGAGTAAATTCTGCCCATCTGCTTGGCACTCTAGCGCCTTTTTTTTTTAAGAAACTCTGGCAGCATCATAAGTGTTAAACGAAAAAGTAGACTCTATAGTCCTCGGCACTGTCTGCAGCCTCCAACCTCTCCCCTTCCTTACCCCGAGGAGGGACTAGTGAAAGCCGAAGGTCAGCTCCAGTCTGTTCCCTCTTCGAACCCCCCCGTACACTGCATACCTCCAGCCCTCGCAGTTCTCTCAATAATGCATGATATAGGGATAGAAACGGGGGATTTCCATGCCGCCCCGAATCTGGACAAACATGAGGAGACACTGAATGTTTCAATCCGAAGAATTAATTATGAGCTTATGCTCGCCGAGGCACTGTGGTGTTCATGTTTCATTCATTGCTACAACCAGGGGCAAATGGGAGCATGCAGCGGTGTGTGTGTGTGTGTGTGTGTGTGTGTGTGTGTGTGTGTGTGTGTGTGTGCGCGCGTGCATGTGCGTGCGCGCCGTGCATTGGGAGAACAGTTTTCCTGGTCCTGTCCATGTTTTTTTTATGGTTCAAAAAATATATATATGCACACAGTCTACACTGGACTTGAATGTTTTGTGGTTACAAAATATGTTTTTTTAGTTAGGTTCACAATTAGGAAAAGATTCAAGCCTCACAACGACTCAGGTGTGTGTGTGTGTGTGTGTGTGTGTGTGTGTGTGTGTGTGTGTACTGTATGTGTATGCACGCGCGAAAGCAGGATGCAGGATGCACATTATTATCACACGCCTCCGAGAAAAGTTGTGTGCATGTTTTATGTGTGCATGACTAATGGCGTGAGCATGTCCCCCAACAAGAATATACACTGCATGTATGGTGAGTGTTTGTGTGTGTGTGTGTGCATGCATGCATAAACACAGTACTGTATGTACAGTAGGTGGGCACAGGGTGTGCCTCTGAGGAAAACATGTGCGTCTTTGCCCTGGTTGTACATACGAGAAGCCATGTTTGTTTTGCGGTATCTCTCCAGGCTCTCACTGTGCTACAACCTCCAGATATGGCTCATTAGGACACAGCCAGAGTTTTAGGTTTGACACACTCATGATTCTGAACTACTGGACGTTTCTATCTAGGTTATACTACAGTAACTTGGGCGCAGGTGTCGGACAAATACACCGAAAAGAGGCGATCTAAAAGTCCACAAGGCCATACAACGTTATGCTTTGAAGGCTTGCAGATCTGTTATATTTTATTTGCAACACCGGCATACAACTACTTGTATATACCGGCATATAACTACAGTACTTACTTATTTGCGTAATTGCGTCAAAGGCAATTAAGCTCCTAAATGGAATTCTCTGAGAAAGTCTATACAGTCAAAGCATGGTACAGAATTCTAATTGTGATTTTCAATATTGGGTGAGAGTTAATCTAATTGGGGCTAAATTGCAGGCCTATGACTCTGCAACTTTCTGCTGCAAGCTGTGCCCTATTTTAATTATTATTATTTTTCTGCTTTTAACTGTGTTCTTGTACTGCTTTTAATCTGTACGGCGACCTTGAGTGCCCTGAAAGGCGCCCTATAAATAAAATGTATTATTATTATTATTATTATTATTATTATTAAATGTGGTCAAAGTCTTGTAATTATTTTTTCAGGGCAGGCTTATGCTGTGCAGACGCACAGTAACGTCGTTATTTGTAACTCCAACTGAGTTCAAATGTAACCAAGGGGAAGATGCAATTTGTTATAGGGATATTAAGTGCTTTAGTGTCTATAATGTAAGGCTCCTAAAATTATGTTAACAATCCTAATCACGATTATTTTTGGTCAATAATATTGAGATCATGGTTAATTAACATGATTAATAGTACTCATTGACTTTGGAAACAATGTGTCTACTGGTTTTTACACAACTTTTCTCAGTTGTGTACTTGTTTATTGTTTCATATTGTGTCATAGACCACTTTGTGATTGGATTTCAGTTGATTGAACACATTGTCCTTGTTTGCCTTGTGGTGCAGACACCACTGTGCCTGTCCTCTTTCCTTCATCTTGGCTCAGGATAGAGCAGCACGAAAAGGATAATCATAATAAGATTATTAAATTAACTAGGGGCATAAACAACTCCTCGGGTGGTACCACACACACGCACATGCACACGCACACATACACACACACACACACACACACACACACACACACACACACACACACACAGTCTCCTTTAGTTACTGTACTGCCTTCAAACGCACACATGACAGATCTGAGATCTCCCTTGAATAGTCCTAAAAATAACCTTACATTACAAGGTAATACGGCAGTGGCACAAAAATCATTTCATCTCTATCATCTTGTTTTTGCTATATCAGTGGTACTCACTTTTTCATGTCAAGGCCGCTGGGCCCCATCTCAAAATATTTTGTTCCAGGGACCCCCAGAAGCAAACATTTGAGTTAAAAGACGTTCGCTTTAAAAATGCATATATATTCCCAAATGTGCACAAAAGATAGCATCTCATGCGCGGTATGAAGTGAGCTTGTATATCTGCTATTTTTTTTATTGCCAACGTATAAAGATGCCATGGTTTTAATGCTCTGCCTCTTACACTTAATTTTAAATAAGCTGACTAACATGTGCTTGACACTGATCTAGAAGTGAGTGCTATTAACTGGGTTTACAGCAGTGGAAAATGTGATTGCTACGCACTGGCTGAAACCCCACACCCTTCCTTTCGAGTGAGGGTGCTAATGTACTTAAGAGTATTACAGTATTGTGTACTTGCTTGAGCTATCGACCGTCCATGTACATAGAGCAAGGAGAGAGATGATAGAGTTCACCTAACGTTTTTCTTTTTTTGGGGGGAAAAAGATATATCTCGATTTTTGTTAGGGTTAGGGTTATTTTATTTTGTCTATGAACACTGAGTGAAATGTTATACTTCATTTTGAAATGACAGACAAGACATTTTATCATAATTCTTTATATATCAATTAATTCTTATCCTTTTTTCATGCACAGCTCAACCTGCTTCCACTCGACAGCAGGACTGTGATATAACACAGCAGATGCAACGGTTGTTATGCAACACACCTGCTTGGTGTTAGCATCAACCAATCAGATCAATGGTACAGTCCATCCAGAACATGATATCCTGGAGTAAATGGTACAGTTAATCCACATTCCAAACTAAAACCAAATAGGATCAGGACGGTCACTGTACATACTATATTCACTCATATACTCATTGCCGATAGACAATGACAATAGACAACAAGATGTACATACTAAACTAGACTAATAACATATTAAGAGACCCATCACAGGTACTATAGTGCCACACTATTGGCTTATGTATTGTCTTGTTTTTGGCTTTCACTTACCTGTGCATTAACCTTAAACCTGACTGCTGTCACTGACACCCCTTCAGGGATCAATACTCATTCATCTAATCTAAAGTGGTAGTAAGTGTACATGTACTAGGCACCATGACCTGAATTAAAATACTTAGATGAAGTTGTATGGCATTTATTTTTGGAAACGGAGCAAGGGACACGAAAAACACGAGCTATAGCTCAAAAAGCAGATTCCATCACAGTTACTTCGCCAGTGCACACATGGCACCTTTTAGCCCATTCTGACCGGGCACCCATTTTGGTGTCAGCATCATGTTATGCTTTAGCTATTTAAAAATAGCAGATCTACAAGCTCATATCGCGCCACCGAGTGGCGCGATACGAGCTTGTAGGTCTGCTATTTTTGAAAAATCGAAGAGCGACTGACATTTTTAGAATCTGATCTCAGGTCAGAATGGGTTCATCAGACCAGTGTGTGTCCGGCGGAAACCTCGTATGAATCTGATCTCAGGTCAGAATGGTTTAGTATCTAGGAGTAAATGAGCGTCGCGCCGCCTGTCACAGACCTGCACAAAGCAAGTTCAGTCTGCAGCTTGACATGAAATATTCATCCTTGGAAGATGAACCCTATAACTATTCGAATGACCCCCTCGCCATGACCTATTTGCTCGGTTTAGTTGATACCTCAAATACAGATTTCCAGGATGAACGGGTGAATTGACAATGCTCTGCTATTCCCTGCACAGGGCAGAGGTGATGTCTCGGAAATCAAACAAGCCGCCTCTCTCATGTTATGTTTCTTTCACTTTGGCATGAATGATTGCAAACAGCAATCATTGTGTGGACATACATACAACACCCATGTAGTTTCTTATAGAACCTGTGTCCGAAACGTTATACCTGCATTTGCTCTTTCCTTCAGTCATCATTTTACACATTCTGCTTTTAGCAGGCTGTTTGAGGTGCCATAGATTCGTTTTTTGATGACTCTGCACCTCGCCACCTCCCACACAGAGAGATCCCTTGTGTGCGCTTTTCTTTCATGACACTGTGAATATTACTACAGCCATTCCCAAACTGGCCCATGGCCCCCAAATTATTGCCAAAATGTTTTTAATGCTAATATGACATTAATATTTTTACAAACTTTCTACACGATTCTACAGCACGACTTCGAATACAGTTTGTCATCAAAAGTCCAAACTGTTCTGCATGCTGCAGTGTAAGATGTGTAATCCTCTCACATTATGAGAGGATTTTCTGTCCAAGTGAACGGCAACAATTCTGAACCTAAGCCCCCTCTTTGTGGCCACTCATCTACTCCCAACACCACCACCACAATATTCATCTTCCGTTTCGCTTTTCTGCCTTGCTGAAACCTCAATTGGTTTCAGCAAAACATTTTCTTGACGGAGAGATAGGAAAAACGGTGTCAGCTGCAATTTTGCCGTAGCCCTCGACATGCCTGAATGGTGCGCCATTATCTTTTTGCTTTGCTGTAGCTTTGCAGCAAAATGCGTTCTCGCTCTAAGAGACAACTTCACAAAAGAACATGTTTTCTTTTAATGGCTTATGCATGTTTAAACGACTTTTCAAGGAGTCTGTCTGAGAGTGTCTGAACATTTGTGTTCCCATTATCTGGGGCCTCATATGTGCCATGTGGTACAGTTGAGCAATTCCATGCCCAAAGGGAGGGAAATTTGAGCAGAAGCCAGCTCTTTCTGAGCATTCTGTCTGTCTGTCTGTCTGTCTCTCTCTAGTCTACTTACTATGGTAATCATTTCCACACTCCCCACTTTCTCTTTCATGCTGGTCACACCGCTTGAAGACAAGGTGACATAGCAAATAATTCTGCCACTAATGGATGTTAATGTTAATCACTTTATTAATTAAGTAAGTACTTTAGTTGGAACGTAGCATGGACAAGGTTGTTTAAGGAAAAGCAGAACTTGCTTAGCCTTGAACTGAGTTAGCCCCCAAACTTATAACTGCAGCTATATTTCTGCTGTTCAACTAAAGATTGGATGCAGGCGATGCATTTTATGACACTGTGCAGTGAAAAAGTGATTACACTATCTGAAAGTCAGCAGACTATGCCAACTTAGTTTTTTGTTTTTGGGTTATTGTAATGACAAAAAGTCCTAAGAAAAAGGTCTCGTACTACGGTGCCCCTGAATGGCAAAAGAAATCAAAATATATTTTATCTTGTCCGTACAAGATAATATCTCGTCCGTACAAGATATTATCTTGTACGTACAATATAATAGTAATTATAATAATTATCTTGCATGTCTAAATGACTGTTGGTAGGGTGTTCCACATTTCGGTGGCATAGGAGTGAAAAGAATTTAGTTCCTTGTCTGTGCCGAATCTGGGTTGAATATGGTTTGTTGAATTCCCTCTGGTGTTGTGGGTGTAAACTTTGTTGACATTAAGGAAGTATTTAGACAGGTACATGGGTATCTTGGTGGTGTATCGAATCTTGTGGACCAGACCCATTGCAAGATGCTCTACTCTGTCATCAACCCTAAGCCATTCCAGCCTGTCAAAGTGGGCAGGGGTTAGGGTACGGGTGAGTGAGGCCAAAGTAGCCTGACCAGTTTGTTTTGGGAAGTCTGGAGCCTTATTGTTTTAAGGGCCTTTAAGGTGCTGTGGTACCAAGAGGTGCATGCATAGCCGAAGAAACCTTGTAAGAGGGCTCCTGTTTTTGTTGACCAGTGTATATAGGAATCCTGTTCTTTGATTGACCTTTTTTAATTACGTTGGTGGCCATTTTAAGACCAGCATTTCCATGTAACAACACGGATGCTGGGCATATAAATGACAATTGTGTTGGTTGTAAAATAGCAATGATAACGGCTCGGAACCTATAGCGCCGTCTTGCAACGGGTGTAAGATGGGGCCCCTCAAATGGTTAGCTGAAACATCCTCAAAATAACAAATATTGCCACATTCGGCCAGTTGGTTAGAAACCTTGTTTGTTCACAGTTTTTAGGAAATGTTCCAACTTCCAATGTTATTTAGTCACATGGCAAGCTTTTGTTAATACTTTTCATTGGCTAAATAATCATAGAACCCTCGGATAGATTTTACCACTTTCACTTTCAAAATTATTCAGAAGTAGTAAAAATTGCCAATCTAGCTATACTTTTCCACTACAACCTTATGACTTTTATTTAATTTACAGAAAAACATAAAACGTTGAAATATGGAAATGAAGTCTTCTGCCTGACAGCAACGGTATGCGCATCAGAGAAATGAGGCATGATTGCTTGCTGGTGAAATTCTAATATTTTCACACCCAGTCAACAAACTTTGTCTTGCTTTTATTTAGGGAAAACTTGTGAAATTATACCACAACAAATCAGCAAATAGAATAGATACCAATCTGTGAGTTAGTGTCTTTATTTTCTATTATAAAATAATTTCCAGGTTAATGCGCTCTGTATTGAAACCATTACTCTGCAGAAATGAAATTACTTATATGGATTCATGCCTGACCTCACAAACGTATCTGTCTAATTAATCTCTTCCAACCAAGTTTTACTATATTTCAAATATATCTGTTACATTCTACTCTCACCGCTCTGTTGCTTATATAGCTTAGACCAGTGGTTTTCAACCAGTGGTCCTTGAGGGGGTTCCAGGTGGTCCCAAGCTAAATGATGGAGTTGGTAATCAAATGGACCCTTATTAGATATTTAACTCTTGAGAGCATAAAAATTAAACCATTCATTTTACACTCTCAAGAGTAAAATTATTGTTAAACATCTGCATTACTTAATTTACAAGAAGTCTACACAATTAGAGAATGTAGAATAATTGTCATTTTGATCAATGTTTGCCTGTTGTCTCTGCTATGGTACTACTTGGACAAAAGTCACAAAATCTTATTCAAGTTTTGTGTCCGAGAGGCTAAATCTTATCAAGTGGTGGTCCGTGGCTCAAATGCTGAATAAATTATGGACCTTGATATGTAAAGGGTTGAAATCCACTGGCTTATAGACACAAAGAGATGTTTTGGCAGAGGGATAAAAATATTTGCTTCTTTTTAGCTAAGCATCTTATACTGTGTGAAATATTCCCCTTTATCACAGTTTTCCAGGGCAGGGAATTGTTTCAAGGAACAGAAACTGAAAAAGTATATTTCTGGCAGGATTGAAACTTAACCAAATGCTTTGGATTCTATGGTTGAGATTGCATATATACCGTAGGCTTATATCACACACTGCACTATGATAGTGTAGGGGTTTCCTGACATCAGTGACGCAAACAAGCTATTGCTGGTATGATGTGGGTCCTTTTAAAGTACATTACTGGGGTATGAGTCGTGAAGGGAGGGAAGTGAAGTCCCCATGGTGCGCTCTGCCGAGCACACCACACTCTGCAGGGCTCACTGGTCCCCATGAAAGAGCTATTCCCATACCAAGCGGTCATAGCCCCCATTTGCCCCCCCATCAGAATGCTCTATGAGTTGAAGGATTTCAGGATCTTCAGCAGTCTGAGGTGGTATACAGACAGGCACATGCCTATAGCCATCCTCACCACAGTGTCTGTCTGTCTGTGCCTATACATCATGACAAGTCCACACCTTTGTGCTCACCATCTCCACTGGTATCCCGTCAGTCATGGCCCACTGCCACCGCATACAAAAATACACCATCATCGCATTGGCTTTACAGGCGTTGAAGAAGAGGCTGTTGCCCTAGCTGGCACCACAGTGGCAGGTCTGCCACCTCCTCCAGATAGATAGGCCGATCCTGTCGCTGTTTGTGATCGGGCCCACCGCCACTGTGTTGTTGGCAATCTTGATGATGTTGTTGGAGGTATGCCTGGCCACACAGGTGTGTGTGTGTGTACAGGGCGTACAGCAGAGGGCTCGGCATGCAAGCCTGCGGGGCTCTGGTGTTGACGGTGACCGTGTTTGAGGTTTGTCTGCCCTCCTTGACAAACTGGGTTTTGGCAGTCAGGAAATCCATTATTTAACAGGCAATCCAAGGTTTAACAGGCAGCCTGGCGGGTGCTCCAAACGGAACTGAACAAACATAGTCCAACGCCCTTGGTGACAAAGTGGGAGAAGGTGTGGTTGGTACGTGGAAAAACTGCAGTGCGAAGCACTCGAAGACGTAGTGAAATGAAACATGCGGGCATTTTATTTTGTGGTTTCACTCTGAAACTGAAAGCTGTGTGTTTTTTAACCAATCAGAACGTAGCATCCCTCCAGGGTATGGGATGTAGATCAGCTACGTACATGCGTGACACGTGCACGCTGTTGTTTTGGCATCCATTGTTAGGTATGCCCATATGATGACCACGGATATGGTCTAAATGTGAGACATGTATTTTTATTAATAGTCCGGCAGCCGACAGGCTTCTTTTGTTTAAAGTATGAAATTTGGTATATAGTATTTTTTATTGGCCTAAAATATTGTCTATATACGTGTACATTCATGAATCCACTTGCTGACCGGCTGTCACTATTGGGCAATTTTTTCCCCATTAACATCCTGTGCCTAGTTTGGCACAAAAAACACTCCTTGGGCTAAAAACGTCCATAGACGTCATTGTGGGGAAGTCGCTATGGCTGTTATTAGCCCAAGGAGTGTATTTTGTGCAAAACTAATGCTTGGAATGGATTCAGAATCATGAAAGTCCCCTAGTTTGACAAGTCACATGCTACTTAAAGCAAAAGGAAAGTTAGACATTTTTGACATTTTTGCCTTCCTGTTAATGGTAGGATCACAAAAAAAATCCACAAAAGAAATTTGTCCAATACTGACAGTGTTTAATGTGTTTAACTGACCCAACTTGCCACAGCTATATCTCTCCTTTGCAATGTGACTTGAAAAAGCCATTTTGCTATTTGATGAGGATTATGATCATTCATTCATTCATTCATTCATTCATTCATTCATTCATTCATTCATTCATTCATTCATTCATTCATTCATTCATTCATTCATTCAGGGGTGGAGGATTGGAACAAAATCCCAAGGGAAATTAAATTCGCCCAGTCTTTGAAAAAGTGGCTGATGGGCAAATTAGTATAGTGTTTGTTGTATATTTATCTATTTATATCTATTGTCTTTTGTTTACTGATCTATGACGGTACACACATGTTCTTCTTACCATATGCTGTAACCATTTCTTTATTTGGATCACAATGGAATTACGCGCTCTGACGTTTCGTGTAATCCTGATCATTCTCTTCTGTACTGCTTCTTTTATGAATTGTATCATGGATATATCAAATCAAATCAAATTCATTCATTCAATTTATTTCAACTCATTGAGGTGACCCCCATTTTCATTTCCGGTGGGGCCGAGTGCAAGGCATTAAATAGATAAATAATATAGCAAAAGGTCATTTCAATGCAACGAATCCCAGCCTATAAATGAAATGAGCAGACACAGGATACACAGAAGTCTCTGGCCTTGGCCTTAACCCATTCTGACCTGAGATCAGATTCATACGAGGTTTCCACGGGACACACACTGGTCTGATCAACCCATTCTGACCTGAGATCAGATTAAAAAAATGTCAGTCGTTCTTCGATTTTAAAAAAAATAGCAGACCTACAAGCTCGTATCGCGCCACTCGGTGGCGCGATATGAGCTTGTAGATCTGCTATTTTTCAATAGCTAAAGCATGACATGATGCCGACACCAAAATGGGTGCCCGTTCAGAATGGGTTAAAGTGATTAAGCCATTCTATACGGGAACCCATTTTGGTGTCAGCATCACGTTGTGCTTTAGCTATTGAAAAATAGCAGATCTACAAGCTCATATCGCGCCACCGAGTGGCGCGATACGAGCTTGTAGGTCTGCTATTTTTTGAAAAATCGAAGAGCGACTGACATTTCTAGAATCTGATCTCAGGTCAGAATGGGTTCGTCAGACCAGCGTGTGTCCAGCGGAAACCTCGTATGAATCTGATCTCAGGTCAGAATGGGTTAAAGTGATTAAGGAACGGGATAGAGTCCAATTTGAAAGTGCTTTGTGGCGAGTTCGTGCAGCAGCAAAAGAAAAGGCGGTCTCGCCAAGTTCTGACCAAATAGAAGGGACCTCGAGAATTTGAATAATAACAATAATAATTATTTATTATTATTATTATACACCAATAAACACCAACATTATTATTTTCATTATACACCAATAAACTACTAATATTATGACTACTCATTTCTACCGCAGGTCACATTTATACTATGGCATCTTGCATTTCCAGTCGGTGTGTCACACCAGGCAAGCCCCCAGGTCATTGTGACATCACGTGACATCAGCCACCATATATGGTGCCCAGGTCATCGTCACGTCACGTGACATCATCAGGGATGGATATCCCTAATGTCATAGTAAATGCGACCTGCTGTCGCAGTTAAGCCCATATATGGGGATCCCTGATGCCATCAATTTTGGCCAGCAACTCTACATCTGACCTCAGACCTCGACATTTCATTATGTTGAACCTTCCCCAATCCATCCCTCCTCTTCGATGTCTCCCTTTGACTTATATAAACCTGTCTATTCAGTTCTCAACAGGCCCGAAAATTAAGGCCCGGCCCTACCTGGGCCCTCATCAAACCCTGTACACTCAAGAGAATGTCCCCGCTACCACCCTTAGATCTCCATACTGTATGGAGCTGACCTGTTCTGACATTACACATGGTGATCTGGCCTCATCAAGCCCTGTACACTCAAGACACGCTCCTTATATGGCCAATACAGAATTCATTCCATGTTGATCTGACCCCCCATGCCAAAGCGCCAGCACTCGTCCAGCAGTCTGCCGTCAACGAGGCGGATGCGTGTAAGCCCACCCTAAAGGGTGTGGTCGCTTCTCGCCCTCAGGCATCTTATACTGGTAGTTCATTGTGTTCGTTTTGTGCACTAGGGTAGTTCATTGTATTTGTTTTGTGCACTAGTGGCACACCTCCGACAATCAGATAATAGGCTTTCATTGATTGATTGAATACTTTATTAGTCAGAAATGTAAAAAAAAAACACATTTCCATCGTGGCATAGAAACAAATGACAGCTAATTGGGGTAAGGTTGGGCATGCACCTGGGTTAACAGAGTAAGGGAGGGTCACATGACCATGGATGAAATTGGTGAAATTAATTGGTTTGTAGACAATGAACTTTCTGTTGCCCAAGTACGGAATGGCTTTTATGGTCCATTGATAAATTAATGAGGTTGATGTTAAGTTAATGAAACACCACTAGTACCGTCCACTACATATTGCAATGTCGATGCTGCCGGAATGATATGTTGTGCAGCCCTATAGTCCACATACTGTATACCTTACCCGCAAGGTGATATGCAAGGTCAGTCCTTTGAGGACAGAAAGAATCAACGCTAATCAAGTTGTAAGTGCAGTCTCGAAGCGCTGCTTCTCGGTGCTCACGTGGGCATTTCATTGTCAAAGCAGTTCAGTGTTTTGGTGTAGTAGAACATGTAGTACTGTACCATGTTATTGCCCTATTTCAACCTTCTGCTTCCACTCCACCAGATGTGTATCTCTTATCTTACTGCCAACATGCCTTAAACACTTCCTATATTGTATACTTTGTCTGTTCAAAAATGGCAGATCTGCAAGCTACCAAGGTGTCACATTTTTGCCTCTAGACATTCTCACAATACGGACACCAGTTAATGTTATAAACTTTATTCTTGAAACGATAGTGATCCTGAAAATAGGCAAAACTTTGTTGAAGGTATAACATCTGCAAGCATGTGAGCGTGTAAACATTCACATTTCAAATCTATATGTATTTATTCACATATCATAATGCATGATCTTTTTCATTAATGCATCTTGGCTAGAAATGCACTTACTTATGCACGCATAATTTGCACCTGCAAGTTGCCCAGAACCCACTCAGCCGTCCTCTGTGTCGGGCAGCTGAACAACTCCACTGGCTTTCCCTGGGTTCTCAAATCCAATCTGTCGGTTAAATCATTGAGTAATTAAATCAAATCAAGTAATGAAATCAAAAAATTCCCCGGTTGATGGAAAACAAGGTTGGATAAGAATCCACAGACCACCGGTGCGCGCACACACACACACACACACACACACACACACACACACACACACACACACACACACACACACACAATGTGATTAAACGGTTCTCGAATACAATTTGTCCAGTGTTAATGCAAAGTAATGAAACCTGCGTCTAATCATTGTTGCTTCAAGAGAAGAGCACAAGGGCACAAAGCAACCTGGCCCCTTTACTTATGTATGTTGGAATATATACTACAGAGAATTTAATTTTGCCAATATTTATCTGTTGTTGATAATCATACATGTTGCGTTGGCTATGTTGGTGTGTTGGTTATCATACATGTTGCGTTGGCTATGTTGGTGTGTTGGTTATCATACATGTTGCGTTGGCTATGTTGTAGCCCTCCAAGCAGAACCCAATGGTACTGAAGTTTCTGACATTTTGACGACACAGACCATGGGGTCCTGTTCCAGCAGTACCATGCCACCTGATACGCACCCATTTTAAAACATAAACAACATGTTTCGCTGCTCCCCGCGCTCTATGACGATATTATTCAGTGTGAGGCTTTCTGAATGTGTAAAGTATAAGTACACATACATGCCGCTGCGAATATCTCCTGTGGCGCGGAAGCCGTTAAGTATTTTTAATATATGTTTGCCCGATTTGGAAGCTTGGATTCTTCTTTTCCTTCCTTGTTTATTGACACCTCATTGTACCGCCTATCTGGCTAGCTAGTGGCGCTATAGCTATGACACAGCAGATCAGAGGCAGGGACGTAGCCGCACAAGCCAACCGCACACCGGGAGGCGGTACAATAAACGGTAAACAAACAAGAAGAAATAAAGCGACCAAATCGGTCAAACAAAGATTAAAAATACTTAACGGCTTCCGCGCCACAGGAGATATTCGCAGCTGGATGTATAGCTACTTAAAGTTACCGAATTCAGAATAACTCAAGGAAAATAATGGCGTCACATGCCGCGGGTCCTATTTTAGAGATAATCTCCACTTCCGCGTATAGGAATTTCCATACGAAAATACAGTAGTGAGCAGGGACCCTACGTAAAACTCAACAAAATATCAGAAAAGTTTTACGTAGGGTCCCGAGAGGGGCTAGCTATGTTGGTGTGTTGGTTATCATACATGTTGCGTTGGCTATGTTGGTGTGTTGGTTATCATACATGTTGCGTTGGCTATGTTGGTGTGTTGGTTATCATACATGTTGCGTTGGCTATGTTGGTGTGTTGGTTATCATACATGTTGCGTTGGCTATGTTGGTGTGTTGGTTATCATACATGTTGCGTTGGCTATGTTGGTGTGTTGGTTAGCATACATGTTGCATTGGCTATGTTGGTGTGTTGGTTATCATACATGTTGCATTGGCTATGTTGGTGTGTTGGTTATCATACATGTTGCGTTGGCTATGTTGGTGTGTTAGTTATCATACATGTTGCATTGGCTATGTTGGTGTGTTGGTTATCATAGATGTTGCATTGGCTATGTCCGTGTGTTGGTTATCTGCAGCCTACCAAGGCTGACCATTTATTTATTGTATTGAAGATGTATTTGTTTCCCTGGCACAAAAGGGGGGAAATGAAAACATAAAAAAGTAAATAAACATATCGGTATAGGGCCTACCGATACCGATTTTACATTTCTCACACAAAATTAGAGATGCACCGATATGGAAATTCTTGGCCTATACTATAGGCTAAGAATTTCCATATCGGTGCATCCCTAATTTTGTGTGAAAATAAACAACGTAACCAAAACAGCAATACTTCCAAAGTACGACCAAAGTCTCATTGAAAAAAAAAAGGTCCATTGAAAGTTTACAGCTCATACAAAGCTCTGCTGCTAGACTGCTAACAACACATCAATCCAGTCTTGGCTAGACTGCACTGGACTCCTGTGTCTTCTAGAATCAATGTTTAGCGATCACAGGCCTTCGCCTTGTCTTTTTTGGGGGGGCAGCCCATTAAATCTCAAAATCATAACTTACTTTCATCCACCGTCTTGTCTGTATGTTCATGCAACTTAAGAGGCAGCCATAGAAGGGGTAGCTAGAAGGTCCTTGGTTTGATTCCTGCTGGGGACGCTGTGGGTGCTGGGGGCGTGTTCCCTCCTCCGCGTCATCAGTGCCCATACCCGAGGCGAGGTTGGCGAAAGGGCCTTTTTTTTTTTTTTTTTAACAATATATTTATTGCATTTTTCTTTTTTTTGTACAAACAGACAATACAACAGAACAATACATAATACATCAGACAATACAATTATTTAAAAAAACAACAACAAAAACATACAGTACATAGGGGAGGATGGGGGAAGATGAACCACTTTTTACTTAAGTTGTCCTGGAAGCAAGGCAAAATTAGATGGCAGTCAAATCTAATGATCTACACATATTTCAGGATGTCCTCTATCAATTGAAATGATGAGTAAGCAGCTATGACAAAGGGCCATGAAAATATGACCTTTTCAAAAAAGAAAAAAAAGTGGCTCAATTTGCCCCAGGTAAGGGGTAAGTTGATCCAAAATTGAACCACATGATATTTTAATGTAAAGAGCTTAAACTTGAACAGATAATGTATTCACGTATTGAACATAATTTAATAACAGTTTTCCCTTTTGCAAATAGTCTTATTTATCTGTTTATTTATTATTTAAACAATATAAAGACAATTAAATAAAGTTTGTTATTCAGAACCTTATAATATTTGCAATAGTGTTAATACAATATAGCAAATTTGCAAACATTTGCAAACATCCAAATTAAAGGTCATTCAGTATAATTTGAGTAGCTAATACTTAATACAAAAATATGAATGGTGATTCACATTAAGAAAATTGGCTCAATTTACCCCAAGGAATTGGTTCAACTTGCCCCATGGCCACTTTTTGACAAAACATGGCTAGCTTAATGCTCCAGGCTAATGTTTAGCTAAATGATTCACATGGGTTTTATACATTGGTATATCACCAACATGCATGATATATAAGTTTAGACCTGGGTGCTTTTGCTTTAATATAAAAATGATTATTCCAGAAAAGTTTATTTTTTTACTTTGATCAGCAAAAAACACTTTTTTGTGTATAAATGTACTTTCCACTTTGTCCATGTGTCTCTCATCTTCACAGTCAGGTTGAAATGGTGGGTGTGTCCTGATTTTGAGGTCACATGACAACTCATGTGTGTAGTTTTAAAGATACAGGGGGTGGTTCAACTTACCCGACGGTTCATCTTCCCCCATCCTCCCCTACATATATAAATACAATATAATAAACCACAGACTGGTAACAACAACAGATTCCTTACGGCCTAAGACCAAACCGCTGATTCCTAAGACCAAACCGCTGCAGAGAATACAATTAGACATTTTCAGTTTCCACCATCAAATAAGATAAATCATCGAAAGGGCCTTTCTGTGTGGAGTTTGCATGTTCTCCCCGTGTCCCCTAGGGTAGGTACCCTCACAAAAACATGCAGTAATCCTGGTCTCTAAACTATACCTCCCCCTGGTCAGCCTGATAGAGGGGAAAGGAACTGGTCGGAAAGAAGCAGCTTGGACTCCTCATGCATAGAAGGAAGCATGAGGTCAGTCTGCTGCCCCTCCGGGTTGGCAGAGGAAGTGTAGCGCCCAGGATTACATTAGATAATTGACACTGGGTGAAAAAATGGGATATTAAAAATATATTAAAATTATCATGGGATATTAAAAAGAGGCAAAAAAAAAAGAGGCAGCCATAGCTGAATGGCCAGAGAGACCGCCTGGGAAGCAGAAGCTCCCAGGTTCGATTCCTGGCCCCAGCGATCAATATATCTGAGCTCCTGTGTGTGTGTGCAGCACACAGCTGGGTCCTAGCGCACAGATCTGGTCCCTGCGGGATGAGATCTAATTTATTAGCGACTTTTAATACGGAATCTATTATCCAGGAACATAGGGGTGTGTGTGTGTGTGTGTGTGTGTGTGTGTGTGTGTGTGTGTGTGTGTGTGTGTGTGTGTGTGTGTGTGTGACTCCAAGGCATATGTCTCCTGCAGGGTTAGTACATGCATAAAGTTAACCGAAAGACAAGTGAAGATGCAGCATTATTCAAACTATGCTCCTAAATTATGGATCATCTTACCTAAGGAGATTGGGGAAGCAGGCTGTTGAAATATTTAAATAGCTTTCCATAGCACAATGTGTAAAGCAGTTTTATTTCAGCTTATTTGGCATTTTAATTTTGTTATCGATTGATCGTGTGCTTTAGAATTCTAGCCGTTTGCATCTTTTAAAGGTCTCATGGGAAAAATGCAGTGGGGGGGGGGAGTGGGGGGGGGGGGGGGTGCGCTTCATGTGTCACTTAGGGTTATATGGATTTGGTTGGACACACGCCACTACTGCTGTGGTGAATGTTTTAGTCCTATAGAGAATGGGCTCTGTAACCCGTAGGCCACTCCAAATCAAACACATCTATGGCCCTGACAGACCCTGACAACAGATCTGTCACTGCCATCTGAGTCAGAGATGTAACGGGATGATCCAAAGAGGTCAGAGTCAGTGGAAGTCGATAAAGAGCAGTCTCTCTCTATCTCCCTCTCTCTGTCTCTCTCTCTCTCTCTCTCACTGTGTGCGTGCGTGTGTGCGTGCGTGCGTGCATCACTGCCTGTTGACAGTGTGACAATTCGTTTTCTTGTTGTTGAACATATATTTATGTTCAACAACAAGGCATAAAGGAGATGACGCGCCTATACAAATCACAGATACTGTAGCAGTAATGACGTCACAAGGTGTCAGGTCTGCCAATACGAAGGCCGACGTCGCGGCAACATTAAGCCCATTTCATACTTCAAAAGTGCCACGTGCCAAAATGAACAGCAAATGTGATGCGTTGCGCCCTTATTGACCTTACCTCCAGTATCTTTGTAATCAATCATGATCGTGGTTTATTGGAATGGGACCTTGGGTCTCAAAATAAAACTAGGAGTTTGACAACCACCGTCAACTGTGTTTCTTCACCGTTATTGTAGTTACCGACACCTTCTTGGTACACTTGAATATTTGGCTTGAATTGCCAGCAATACTCCTCAATATTTCTACAAGTTTCTATAAGTAATTACTACCCATGTTTCCTTAATAACCATTTCCAGTGTACATGCACTACAAGTGCTGACTGCTGAGTGGCCGTCTGCCACTCCTTCACTCCATGGGCTTTTAAATTAGAACCATAACTCATTATATTGCCAGTTATGTTTGCACATACAGTACGGTTCAGGGTTCAGTACCATAAATGTGTCTCTGTGAGGTTGATGCATTACACTGATTGACAGAGACATTTTGCACAGGTCTCAAAATGTAACGGCAAAGAGAAGATTTATAGACCGATTCAGAAACGGGTCTCATGGTCGCAGGAAACGTATTTCCTGTATACGTATTCCTGTACGACATATCTGCGGTTTCAACTTGCACCTCTTCTACCAGAGTAGATGGAAAAGTGACTGATGTTTGTCTGCCTCAAATGTTACTCTTTTAGCGGCTTTTTACTAACACTGACATTACAAAGATGCCCAGAACATCGGGATGAACCCGTGTAGTTTATGGCTGCTCCAACACTAGTGGCAACATAAAAAAACAACAACAACGAATGTCATATCTATACCGCGGTGGCTGAGACCAGAGCTATAGTTGAGACAAAGCAGTGAAAGGTCTTGAAAGATACATAAAGTCAGTCTTACCCAATACCCAATATTTCTGTTTTAGGAACACGAGGCTGCTGTACTTTATACCTCATACTAAGCATTTAAAGTATGAAGTATAAAGTACAGCAGCCTTGTGTTCCGAAAACAGAAATATACGTTATGTATCTTTCAGGACCTTTCACTGCTTCGTCTCAACCATTACCCATGGCTCTGGTCTCAGCCACCGCGGAAGGTTTTTTTATGTTGCCACTACTGTTGGAGCAGCCATAAACTACACAGGTTCATCCCGATGTTCTGGGCATCTTTGTAATGTTAGTGTAAAAGAAGGAGGTAAAAGAGTAACGTTTGAGGCAGAAATTTTCAGTAGCATCGAAGAGCCCCCCCCCCCCCCCCCCGAACCTCAAATGACGTCAAATTGTAGGCTCTACAGCGCCGAACCGGCTTTTATTCGGCTCTAAAATAGGAGTATGAATCGGCCCATAGTCGTGGCGGTGCGTCGAAATGCCACTCTGTCCCCATAGGCAACATGATGAATAAATATTTATACCACTTGTTGAATGGCGTACACAGAGGTTAGCAACATGCGTTCTGCACTGCACGTACTGTATATGAAAAATGAATTATTGCGTGTGTTGTACTGAGCACACGTCAATTACACACACGACATCACATACAATATAGGCTAACCTCCAATTTGCCATTATTAGATGGGTTTAATTTTGCTTTATTGAATTAAATAAATCAGCTGAACATCACTGTTTCTGTTAATCATCATCATCAGTGTAATGCACAAAATAATTATAATAATAAGCTCCTTAGATCCTCAATAGAGTAGAAGGAAAGAGAAAAGGAAGCAGCCCCAGGAAGGATCATGAATGAGGACCTCCAGACAAGCAATAGCTCCCGAGTGGCCAATATCAAAATGCAAAACAAAAGGATAAACGAATCAAGAATAACGACTTGAAGATAATGAGGGTTTGTCTCTAAGGTCACCCTAGACCGGCAAACCATCTTGAGACTATTGACAATCTCCCAGGCTTTGTTGCTAAACAGGGGGAGCATACTTTGGTCCGACATATCATTGGTTGGAAGGAGCATTGGTCCGACTCGGGATAGGGTTGGGGGTTAGTTAGGTTTAGGTGTGCTGCCCCGTGCTCGCGGTCATGGTTAGGGTGAGGGTTTGGGGTAGGTAGTCGATCGGACCAATGGTACGTCGGACCAAAGTATAGTAACCGCTAAAAAGCAGGGTCGGACAACTTCGGAAGGAGTCATATGATTTTAGTTTTCTGTTTGTTTCTGTATAGGCGTAGGTTTGTTAGCGGCCATTCCCGAAAAAGTGACTTTCTGTGTTTCATTTTCTGTTGATACCCTGGTGCCCTGGTTTAGCACCTTGTGAACGTGACTCCTGAGTTTGGTCTTTGGTGCATCAGTCGCCACAATATATAGGCTATACATATACTGTATATACACACACACGCGCGCACACACACACACACACACACACAGTACAGTATATGGACCGGTAAGATGCCCCGAGGGTGAGAAGCGACCTCGCCCTTTCGCATCCGCCTGGGTGACGGCAGATGGCAGACGCTGGCGCTTTGGCATGGGGTGGTCAGATCAACATGGAATGAATTCTGTAGGCTACTGGCTATATATGGAGCGTGTCTTGAGTGTACAGTTGTTTGATGAGGTCAGATCAAAATATGGAATGTCAGAACAGGAAGGAATTATTGCCGGGAAATTTCCTTTCATAGTAAATTAACCACATAAGCAGGCAAATAGGGAAAATAGACAATATAAAAGCTCACAACACGTCGCAATGATATTTTAACTAATTCCAAGTGTTCTTTGATTCGGGGGGTTCTAAATTTCAACACAGCAGTGCATTGACATTAAAAGGAAAATGTGCTTTGACGTTAAATTATTATATGATTATATGATTATTATGATTATAAAAGCTAGCTTGTACTTGTGTGTGCTTAACTATTTTGTTAAAGCAACTTTAACTCAAGTAGTAGTAGGGCGACTGTGGCTCAAGAGGTAGAGCAGGTCGTCCAATGATCCATGGGTCGGCGATGTCTACATGTCGAAGTGTCCTTGGGCAAGACACTGAACCCCGAATTGCTCCCGATGTGCAGGTTGGTACCTTGCATGGCTTCCGCCCGCAATCGGTGTATGAATGTGTGTGTGAATGGGTGAATGTAATGCACACTCTATGTAAAGCGCCTTGGATAAAGGCGCTATATAAATGCACCATTTACCATTTACCAAGTACAAATTTGATTGAGCAATCTTCATTTGTGCAGTCACCACCACTGGTACAAATGTACAATGTATCACCAGATATAATATAATTATGCTTGAATGTACATCTATCCTCAATGGATATATGGATGGACTCCAGTCTCAACATGGAATATGAGACTGATATATGTACAGTGTCAGCCAGCATTCAACACAGAGTATCTTAGGGTAAATTAGACTGTGACAAGTGCTTGTCAGAACTTGGGGGGACTCTGTGAATGCTGATGAGGGAGAAGGGGTCATCCAAACTGTGGAGCCAGTTAAAGGGGAACACCGCTCAACTTAACCACATAAAGTTCCCCCCCTTTAAATAACTATATATAGCACATTATGTCCCATACGAATAGAAAGTTGTGTTTTGACACAAATCCCACTCTTCCCTGACTCTGCAGACTTGTGGGTTTCACTGCTAGAGGCCCTGCACTGACATGACGTCCAGTTAACCATGAGTAGTAGTGGGGTCATTATTTATGACCTTAGCTGCTTGACTCAGTGGCAAAACACTCATCTGTGTAAGCATATGGATACATGATATGATGACGCTCCACTACTGTATCAGAGAGACTGACTATATGTGCGAAATTATATGGGATATAATACTTGTTCCTATTCATTCTATTCTTCTTCTTCTTTGTTTCCAGATCTGCTAGGGACGTCATATATCCACTGTTAATACTGTATAATGTTTTTCTGTGCTATATACCTGAGGCTGTGAAGCAATATAGCACTAACGGGCAACAGATAAGGGATCTCTTAAAGGCAATGGCACGTGGACTGGTGATTTCATTATTGTAACACCCAAACCACATGCATAATATAACGGGTAACGGAGGTGTTTTAGGGATTTAGACGGGTGACCAAAATACCAACTTTAGTGGGGGAACGCCCCTTCCCCACTGCTAAATCCCAAAAACAGTGCATTTAGAAAGATCAGACGAAAATGGAGCCCGGAGAGTCTATAGGGACCATTCAGATGGTCGACCTAAACCACAACAAGCCCTCTAGCAATGAAACCCTTGAGTCTACAGCAGTGGTTCTCTGATTTATTTCAAGGACCCCAAAACTCAGGGCGCTCAAATGCAATGACAGGTCTGCAACTCTGTATGCAATGATAACTCTGAGTGTGTACAAGTCCCTTTGGTTCCAGTTGTACACTCAAGAGTTACAGACATGCAAGGATACATTTAGAACCCTGTCAACCCATTCTGACCGGGAACCCATTTTGGTGTTGGCATCGTGTCACGCTTTAGCTATTGAAAAATAGCAGATCTACAAGCTCATAGCGCGCCACCGAGTGGCGCGCTACGAGCTTGTAGGTCTGCTATTTTAGAAAAATCGAAGAACGACTGACATTTTTTTAGAATCTGATCTCAGGTCAGAATGGGTTAATCAGACCAGTGTGTGTCCAGTGGAAACCTCGTATGAATCTGATCTCAGGTCAGAATGGGTCAAGGACCACTGAGGGTCCCTGGACCCCACCTTTTTGGAACCACAGGTCTACATGGTTATTGGAAAGTAATGTAGTTGAGCTTTAAGCCCTATACATACTTCATACCACGACCACAGCCAATCTACAAGATCACAATGTGTTGCGATTCTTGCGACACAAGGCATTGTGATCTTATTAGATCAGCTATTTTCGCTATTTTTTTTTACACATTACGACTATAATGACATGCACAAAATAGGGACACCATGTTGGAAGTGGTTAAGAGGACGCACTGTTCGTAAAAGTAGGCGACATCAGTGTGTGTACAGAATGTATGGGTCGATCATTCCTAATATTCAGTGCCATTTGTGTCCCCAGGTCACATAATGCAGCATATCTTGTGTAAAATAAGCAAAAACACAAATTCCAAAAGCTTATCTTATACTATTAAATGTTTTCCATTAAATGCCATGTCCCCCGCATGTTTATTCAGCTTCAGTTACAAATATATCTAATCAAATTCAAACAAAATCTCAATTTTGAAATGTTATATAGTATAGTTCTAATGCTACTCACCACATGTTAGAAGGCTAATTGTCATAAATGTAATTTTTCTCCTTAAAATCTTGAAATCAATCTTGTCCCTGACTTTACTGTCCCCCCTAGCTTTTACGCTGATGCAAATCCACCTGTAAATGTCCCCTGACTATTTCTCTAGCCAAATGACTTCAGAAAGTAGCATATATTTTTTGAAAGGATAAGTGTATGTATCACTGTCTAATTTGCCTAATTTGTCAAAAGAAGATTCAATGTGTTATGTTGCATTAGGCCTACTGATTTGTTAAAGCATAACATGTCCCCCCCTGTTACGCTTAAATATAAGAGGAAATTGATAGATTTTCATGATTCTGAAAATATGGTTGATAAATATATTAAAATGTTACTCTGTTCACAATGTGGTACCATATTCTTCATTACATGAAGAATGTAATGAAATGTCCCCCCTGTTACTATATGTCCAACATTTGTCCCCACTGTTACAATGTAAATGGATATTATTTGGAGGGGGAAAAAATGCGTTAAGCTGGATAAATATGTTTTTCAGACAATATGTCCTCTTTCAGAAAAGAATAAAAAATCCTGTAAAACAGATTTAGTTTTGAAAATGTTACTAGTCTGAAATAGCACTGAATAGTATAGGAATCAATGTAGATGGGTATTGTTATGCAGAGCACTTCATGCCTCAAGGTTGCTAATTACGTAAACATCTATCCCTTCAGCAATGTGCTTACTTACAGTTCAATAGAACCAGATGTTAACAACCCCCTCACTGGCTTTATGAATACCTTTTTCGTGCATACACTGCATGCACACGCGCCATTGCTGTAGAGACACAGGCCTATACATACTCGCCTCTCTTGTCTCAAGGGCATACAACATCTGCACACGACATCTCTTGAGGGAGCTCAAGTGAATTATTTCTATAACATGATGGGCTGTATAATATTTGACACCGGACAAGCTAGGAAATGAAAAAGGCTTTTAATCAAATCCGGATGGCGGATGGATCACTTGACCCCCTTCTCTCCTGCAAAGGCTCAGATGTGGTCAGAGATGGGGGTCACCAGATTTCCCACAGGGCACACACTTAAGACTCCTGTTCAAGTTTATTAAGTCCACTGTAATGGACTCTTGCGTGATCTTCAGCCATGGCACAAGTCCAAAGAAACGGATGGAGTATACCTACCTACCCCACCAACCTGATTTTATAGCTTAAGTTAATAGCTTATACACCCTAAAATCCTGTGTTACGGGTCATTTTTTATGGCTTCAGAGCTAAATCTGGCACAGGCTTCGGCTGTGTATTTAACTTTAGGCGAGGTGATTAATGTCGATGTCCACTGTTGGTAGTGTGAAAGGGAGTGTATTTAATGTACCAATAGCTCCATTATTAAACTGTATTAAACCAGGTCAAGAGACGATGTGAAGGATGAGATCGCATATCCAAATGCCCACTTCCAGCCCTATGTCTTTGAGCAGATAATGTGTGGTTAAGAAGGTGATCGAAAAGCCAATTTTAACCAACATGTCGAATAGGCACCACCAGGGGACCTTTGCCTGCAAGCCATATTCACAAAGTTCCTTGATTCTTGAGGATATAATTCCAGGCAGTGATGCTATCACAGATGGTCATCTCCCTTGATACCCGGGGGAGTGCTAAGTAAAGTGTTCCATATGAGAGCTGTCACTGTGTTGGCAGGTTCCACGTGCTGCTGACAATCTATAGACGGTGCAGCGCAGTATGTCTGCATACAGGATAACCAGATGTGTCATTATCGCATGCACGCACGCACGCACGCACGCCAATGTCAATAGCAGTCTAACTACCAAACAAGGTTTCATTTAGCTAGTGGTAACCTCTAGTCTATAGGCAATAAGACATTGGCCGTTGCTATATTTGTGGAAGGGAAAATGTTACGTAAACTTCTGTTGGGACATGTTGGGTTAAATGTGAGACCCTGCAAATATTTGGATCAATTGATTTTAATCTCCATTGACCGAATATCACAGTCTTTCAGTTTCTACAGACATATTCAGAGCCCTGAATGATGACCAAACTGCCAGGTCACCGGTCTTTAATCTGTTAGTAGCGCTCACAACAGAGCATAGAGTATTTGATTAATTATTTTGTACAGTTCTATTGCACAACTCCTGTACAATCTTTGGATTGATTTGTCTCAGAATTGCTACAGTTCAGCACATATTTAATGCTTTTGTACCTTGTATAGCCTATACCGTGGCCAGCTTTCTACTGCATGTACGTATATATTCTGTAATCTGTATATGTTGTAACTTTTTCCAACCCTAAATTAGCGGACGTTATATTGTGACGTTGTGGAGAAATTCAGTAGGCTGCATTCTGCGTTGATTGTCCGACATTACAAACCCTAACACTAAATCTAACTCTAATCCTAACCCTAACCTCAGTCTTAACCTGCCACGTAATCCATTAATCCCCTAACCTCATATCAGTTTTAACCGGCCAAGCGGCCACGTAGTCAGTTGATCAGTGATCAACTGCACAGAATGCAGCCTACTGACTACTGAGATCTAGTAGGTCTAGCATTGAATGCTCTGATTAAATGATTTTGTCCCTTTCAAATGCATTGATGGCATTCAAAACTGGTATAGCTGATGATACAAAACACCCAAGATGTTGTGCTTGTCCCCAGTCACGCCTGGTCAGACTATCCAGGGAAGACATACTGAGGCTGTTTTAAGATCACAGACTCGACGTGTACGTGTATATGTACGTGTATATTGGCTGCTATTATTGTGTGAAATTTATATTAAGTGGTTAACCACCCAGCAAAATTGAAATTTAAAATTCAAGTCTGTATTTAGATTTTGGTGAGGATGGAAGTGGTTAATAACATTCTTCCTTGTGGATGACAATCATGACATGCTGTGCAGATCCTGAACTCAATTTGAACCCAGGATATATTGCCATTTTGTCCAGTTAACAGGGTGCCCAATGGCAACATTTGCTGCTAACATGTCTTGGGAACATTAACAATGGTAACAGCTGGGCTTTGATTTCTCAGTAGTAACAAACCCCCACTCCAGAAAGCACTAGATCCATACAGTAGCACGTCTGAAATGAACCCCCCACAAAAGCACAGAGTTTAGAGTTCTGCAGGGGATCGTAAATTAGCATGTGTAAAGCTGGAAGCAGCGTAGTAGTCAGGTTTCCTGCCAATGAAGGATTGGGGGTAGGCTTGGACATAATTGCGGTTGTCTGAACTAGCTATAGTAACCCCCTCTGAGATTTGCTGGTTAAATAATGCAGAGCTAATTGATTGGAAATGCAACCGATCAATTGGAACACTGGAGCCAGTGTAATAGGGTATACTATAGAACTTACTGTGTGTGTGTGTGTGTGTGTGTGTGTGTGTGTGTGTGTGTGTGTGTGTGTGTGTGTGTGTGTGTGTGTGTGTGTGTGTGTGTGTGTGTGTGTGTGTGCGTGCGAGAGATGGAGAGGAGAGAGCAATCAGCAATTACTGGCTTCCAGGTACTATGCATGTACACATCACGTAGCCTGTACAAAGCACATGTATGCGCCCCATTTCAACAGTCGCCTGATTTGCTCCTTTAAATTACACTCCATCCATTTCCACCTGCACCACTGAGGGCAAAGCTGCAGTTGCAGTGAAAACCGTTGGAAATAGGTAATCCACACAGTAACCCACGTGTATACAGCTGCTTTATCAATTCCGTCCCCTATATCGTGCAGTGATTAACCTCAACCACAGGCCCTATATAAGTCACCCAAATCATAGGCAGAAACATGGAGCGAGACAGGACAATCTCACGAGTGTTGTGTTGTTATCCAAGCAGACGGACTGGCACATCATTGTAGAGTCATCGTCTGTGCTGTTGCCAGATGAGAGAGCTTGTTTGTTCATCTGTCGTCGTTATTTAACCTGCCAAACAGTGTGGAGATAGCGCTTTATTCTGCTGAGAAACGAATAATACACATGCACCCCCCCCCCCCGCCTAGGGCACCAGAATGCTCGGAGACAAGACTGATCTGTCTTTTTGTTTGCTTGTTTGTTTGTTTTTTCACATTTCATGCCTTCTGCACATCAGGGCATAACAGTTTTAACCACTTTCAACATGGAACCAGTGTCAGTGGTCTTGCGGTTAGCGTGTCCGCCCTGCATTGATTGATTGATTGAAATATTTGCAGAATTGCAGTACATTTCAAGCACAACTCAATACAAAGACCGTTAACTGTGAGTGGACGACCCAATAAAGCGTTACACTTGGTTTACAAGAGGGTCCACCTTGTTCAATTCATCAAAACATTTGGAGACGTACAAAGAGACACTTCTATATAGCCAAAGAACAGAACAGGAATTCATCATAAAGGAGGTAAAAAGGGAAAAGAAACATATACAGTGAGGGGAAAAGGGGGTGGGTGGGTTGGGATTCCGATTTTACGGGGGCCAGTTTCGAATTGCAGCCGTCCATAGGTGCCCTTTGAGAGCGGTTTTGAAGGAGTCAAGGGATGTCTTAATGACTGTTGGTAGGGCGTTCCACATTTTGGTGGCATAGGAGCGAAAATAATGAGATTGTGAGGTCTGGCCAGGTTCAATCCCTGGCTGACTCATTCCAAACCAATGTCCCCGCGCTTGGCACTCAGCATCAAGGGTTGGTCCCTGCGACATACAAGCGTCATGTACGGAGGTTGTAGCCTACTTGTACATCACGCTGAAATAGGACAGGCTGAATAGGCTCCTGACCTAACCATCGGTTCCCAAGGCTACTTATACTTTCATCCCATCATCCTTATGTGTCATTATTGGAGAAACATTTTACAAGATCTTGACTTTGAAAAGATTAATACAATATTGAAATCAAATTTGGTCAGTGTGACACAGCTGTCTTCACACAAGATGAATAATGTAATGTTGGCGCAGTAAGTCAGAAGGGCTCTTGTTCTTACCAGCTGAAGGAGTTGCTGAAGTTTGGTTCTGGAGTCAGCATGACATGGACTATTAGATTCAGTACTATTTAAAAAAATATATATATATTCAGCATAACAAATGAAGTTCGGTTCTCGATTCAGCATGGGGTTGCCAAATGCGTCCAACATTTTCAGTTGGACACAGAAGTCTGAAATTTGTATTTTGGTGTTGCATGCTTACTGAATGTTACCACATTCATGCCTCTGTCTGAAGACTATAGCTAAGAGAATCGACGGGGTCAAGTGTTGACAGGTGAGCCTTGTAGTACAATCTGTTTAGTTGTTTACTAATTATTGTAGCTCCGAGAGACCCTACAGCTTGGCATAATAATCAATTTAAGAGACAGCTGGCTTGCATACGAGTGTGTGACCAGGGCACTAAGGCCCGGACACAGAACACCAGACTACGCCACTCTGGGAGTTTCACCCAGAGAATATATGATTGATACATAATATATACACTTGAATACCAAACAGGTTTACATATTAAGGAGCAGAGACACGCGTTTCCAGTACAAACATGTAATAATTGATTTAGGCTCAAAGCAGAATACTTTAATCACTTAAAACTACAGGTAGGCCTAAGGGTCATCAGATCAGAAATATAATTATTTAATTGAACAACCCATTTAAAAAAGGAATGACTACAACATATCAGAAACTAGGTTAAAATGTCAGTTATGCTAACGATTACCACAATACCAGTAGCCAGGGGGAACAAGAGGTGTCCTTGCTGACAGGGGGAAGGCAGGGAGTGAGGGGAGAAGTTTGCAACGCCACCAAAGAGCGCACGCACACTCAAGCCACTCACACTGCAAGACAAAAGGATAAAGTTAGATACACACACACACACACTGATTTCACAACCATGCACTAAACTAGTTAAAACCCCCAGACAGCCTATACCACGTGACCCACCACTTGTCGGGACTACAACCCTAGCCCACCCGTACTACTACTACTACTACTGCTACTACTGGCACAGTCAGAGGCAAATGTACTATATTCAAAGCCTATAGTTTTGCATCAATTCAATGCTTGTTGAATCAATCAGCTGGTTCCCACAACACAACAAAATACTTAAAACTAAAACAGATAACCAAACTAATAAGGACAAAAACAGCAGGGGCACAGAGCTCCTCCTAATAAAACAAAACGACAATATATTAATAGACATAATTACAAATTAAAATGAAAGTACAATATGCAGAGGCAGCCCTTTACCTCCGAGTTAAGAATGCCACACTAATAATAATAATAATATTATTTTTTTATTTGTATAGCACCTTTCATGACATGAAATGCAGCTCAAAGTGCTTTACAGAACAATGGAGAATAAAAGAAAAGCAAGGCAACGACAAAAAACAAGCAGTAATGCAATACAGTGAGGACATGAATAACAAAAAAAATAAAAGATCAATTAAAAGCAATGTTGTAGAAGTGGGTCTTGAGCTGAGCTTTAAAAATGTCTACAGAGGCTGCCTGACGAAGGTACAGTGGGAGCTTGTTCCATGCCGACGGCCCGTAGAAGCAAAAAGCTGCTTCCCCGTATTTTTTAGTTGCCATTTCTTTAGGCAAAGCGAGCAGGCCAGCAGTGGAAGACCTTTAGGGGGGCGGTTTGGGACATATTTAGGCAGGCAGTCATGTAGGTAGGACGGTGCGAGACCATTGAGAGCTTTATAGACAAGTAAAATAATTTTAAAATCAATCCTAAAAACAACCGGAAGCCAGTGCAGGGATGCCAAAACTGGAGTAATATGTTCTCTCATCTTAGTCCTAGTTAAAGGCAATGAGAGGCCATGCTGTCATCAGCGCTCGGTCCCTGGAGCATGCCACCCAACCAACTGGAGCTGGGAAAGCGCCGCATAAATGTATACGAGGCCATGGCGTGGAGAAGCCACGCAGTCAGTACTCCTAGCTGGTCCATGGGGCAGCAAGCCACTAAACGATCAGGAGCCAACAAACAGCAGCTCTGCATGAGTCATACGAAGCTATAGTCAGTGGCGTGCACATATAGACACTAGGGGTGCTAGAGCACCCCCTGCCCTTTTTGGCAATGTGCTCTTAAAAAAAAAAAAAAAGTTTATTTTTTTTCTTAATTTGTAGTGTGTGGACCATGGTGACATTGATCAAATCTTGATAAAAAACGCTTCTACTATATTATTTAGAACCCCACAATCTAAAAGCTATGTTTCTATGTCAGTGCACTGGTTCTTCGATAAATAAATAAAATAGCAGACCTACAAGGTCGTAGCGCGCATTTTTCAATAGCTTAAGCACCAAAATGTGCTGCTATAGTATAGCCTATAACAGGTGGGGGGAGAAACAAAGCAGCCTATCCCAGGGTGGGATTCCTACTGTCAGATGCCTGTAAAAGTGTAAAATAAGGAACACTTAGATTCTGCTCGTAACTTTTACAATTATAAAAACACATGGAGACCTTACATATACCGTCAATGACATTCTCCTGCACATACAACCCCGACACACCACCAGGCATGAAACACAACAAGCCAGCCAGCTACTCTGATAGCTGGGTGTGGCTCCCTCTTATTCAGTGAACACCCAGGTGTCTCAGCTGTCCTGAATAAGGGGATAATTGGGGTGTCACATGATAGGAAAAGCTCAACCCACTACAATCGCATATGGAGTCAGTTTGATCAGCTTAATTCCAGATTCCCAGTACTGTGAGAGCTTGCCACTGTACTGTGTGTGTGTGTGTGTGTGTGTGTGTGTGTGTGTGTGTGTGTGTGTGTGTGTGTGTGTGTGTGTGTGTGTGTGTGTGTGTGTGTGTGTGTGTGTGTGTGTGTGTGTGTGTGTGTGTGTGTGTGTGTGTGTGTGTGTGTGTGTGTGTGTGTCACCATTTCCCTGGTTCTCACACTAGAAAGGGTAGTTTTCATATAGTCCCGCAGCCGGGGTTGTGGAGTGGGACATTTGGTATAGAGTTTTTTTTTATTGGCCTAAAGTATTATACATTCATAATTCCACTTGCTGACCGGCTGTCAGTATTGAGCTATTTGTTTTATAAGGGTTTATATGTGACCATACCATTAACATCTCATAATGGCTCTCTGGGGCTTTTTAGACATGAGTTATATAAATGGCAAAAACGGATATCATATAGTTGCTGTCCTAAAATCTGGATGTCCTCACAAGTATAGTAGTACCCATGTGTGTGTGTGTGTGTGTGTGTGTGTGTGTGTGTGTGTGTGTGTGTGTGTGTGTGTGTGTGAGGGTGTGTGTGTGTGTGTGTGTGTGTGTGTGTGTGTGTGTGTGTGTGTGCGCGCGTGTGTGGTGCATGCGTACGTGCGTGCATGCGCGAGCGTGCGTGCACACGTGTGTGTTCCCCCAAAGGATTGACTCATTTCGACTCAGTAAACCTGGAATACATTTGTCTACAATCGAGCAGCTGTAATCACACAGATGACAGCATTTGAATATGCAATGGTTTAACGCCACAGACATGACATTGCTGAAGATGACTAAATGATCTAATCTTTTACTGTTAACAATGTGTAATCCAGAGGGAGATTATGAACTGACATTCAAAAACTTTTAATTTGTTAACCACTTGAACCCCAGCATCCATATTCTCGACCGGCTATTAAAAGCAAAGAGATTTGACATAAAAAAAGAACCTGAGCCAAGACCCATAGAGGTCAATTTGGTTCCTCTTGTACATATAACTCCTGCTCTCAAGACCAAAATGGATGTCAGTGCGTCCCCATTTTGCTTCAAGTGCAAGACAGAGATTGGTGATTACGTTCACTGTCTTTGGTCCTGTGTGAAGCTTCAGAACTGTTGGTATGACATTGTGTCAGAACTCTCTGTTATTTTTGGTGTCTCGATCGGTTTAGATCCGTTGTGTCTTTTACTTGGTCTCCCGGATGTTCATGTCATTGATGTAAAACATAAGAGGTTGTTCAACTTATTAACGTTTGCTGCTAGGAAAAATATTCTTTTGTTTTGGATCAAGGATGTTGCTTCATCAAAGAAATCATGGCATAACATTATAATGGACTGTATTCCTTGTGAATACATTACATGCATGTTGCATTCTAAATTGGACACTTTTTACAAAATTTGGGACTCTTATTTGAATCATATTGGAACCACACTGTCTGCCACGATACTTGGAGGTTTTCTGTACCAACCTTAGATATCTTATATGCCAGCATTCTTCCCTAGTGGGTGCTCTGCTTTGGGGTGGGGGCTTGTCTCCCCTTTGGGTATGGGGGGGGGGTGGTCGGCCGGGCAGGGGTCTCGATGCGTTGCGTCGGGGCCGCTTCTTGGGGCGGTGGCCCTGCCGCCTGGAGGGGGGGCGGTTGCCGCCTTTGAGTGGAGCATGCATGGGTCTGCTCTTGTTGTAATGATTTGGTGCCTATGATAACTATTGTCTGCCTTTTTAATATATGTATTTATGTACTGTATGGATGTATTTCCTGAATGGGAGTCTATACAAATTCGAAAGCCACTTGTCATTATAGTTCATTGTCCTTGAGCCTGAGCTGAGCTGAGCTGAGCCTGAGCTGTTTTTATTTTATTTTCTTTATTTTCTTTTGTTGTTTGTTATTATGTTCTTGTTGTGTAATGTCTGTTTGTCTTTGAAAAACCAATAAATATACTTTATAAAAATAAAAATAAATTACACTATAGATGTGACTGCGTATGGATACAACAGTTAGTTAGTTGGTTCCATTTATCCAAGCCACAACATATTCATGTGTTCTGCATGCGGCCCACCCCATCTGACCATTATCTGCTGCCGAGGTTAAGTGGGCTGATTGGGGGCCCGCAGTTGCAAACACTTTATTTTTAATGGGTCAGTCGTCATGGACAAGTGGACTCCTCGGAATCAAGATTCCAATGCAATGTGGAATTTTGAGAAACCATAATACATGAAGAAAATTAACTGTTATTCTTTGCAGAGCAGGGAGCTTATTGTGACCCATTGTGCTGGTGAGGATCACCAGAGATTGTTGTATGTAAAGGAAGCATGAGGTCAGTCTGCTGCCCTCCCAGGTTGGCAGAGGAAGTGTAGCGCCCAGGATTACATTAGATAATTGTCACTGGGTGAAAAGAAATGGGTTGCAAAATCGTGGGATAAAAATTAAAAGAGAAAGTGGTTATCCTGTACCAAAGACCTCCTATAGCTGAGAGAGAGAGACGAAGCAGGGACCCCCACTTCATATATGGCATTTAATTTATTATTATTCATTTATTTTGAGAAAGCTTCCATGCAACTTGATCATTTTTGTTTAGTTTGTTTATTTACACATCTTAGCTGATAATATATATTTGATTAACGTTGCGTGTATTTTCAGGCAAAAAATGTTTTTGAATGGGGATAAAAAACGATGACACATTTGCCGGCTCCACTTTAATAACTCTGAGGACCCCCTGTGGGTCGCAGACCCCCTGTTGAAGACCCACACTGTACCACGAAGGATTGAGACACATATTTAGAAACATCTCTCTCAAGCAGACAATGCTTTTCACTTATTGAATAATAAATCAAAGATTTATTGTACACGGGTGTCTTGTCTACTGTACAGTTCTTCTGCCTTTTCTTCATGGCGGGGAATCGTATAAATGATGGATCCACTTCCTTATTGTCTCCCTCACCGAAGCCTGTTCATTGTACTCTGTACCGGTGTACCACGTCTGCGTCGCTTGCCAAAAAGAACTGTTCTCTTTGCCAAGCATCGCCCCTCGCAATGGCTCCTGGCAAGTGGCAACAGACTTAAACAATTCAGGATCCCATACATTTAGAACAGAACAAGCACCTCAAGACAATTACTGATTCATTTACTGCATCCTTTCCCATAGTGCTTTAATGTGGAGTGACATGATTTTGTATTCACAGTGGCAGAATTGAAATTCAGGTCTGAGAAAATCTCACTCAAGAGAGTCTGATTAAAACACACACAAAATCACTGATGGAATACGTGAATAAGCTTGTGTCGCGCACTCGCGCTGTAATTGAGTGACAAGGACCGTAATGAGCCTGGCACATCTGCCTCTCACACTGAACATGGTTTAAATCTCATTCATGTCTTTGGAATTTAGCATTCCCTCACAGCCCTGCCCCCCACCCACACACCCAAAGTCAATCAACAAAATGTCATTGTACATACTGTGGAGTCTCGCCACAGTACCACCAGAATAATGGGCGCGTTCCTATGACAACCAGACAAACGCCGGCCTCGCCGACGCGCTCCGCCCACGGACGTGTCATAGACGCTGTCTACTACCCCAGGGCGATCCTATGCCAGCTGCACCTAATGTGGCCGCCGCCCGCATTAGCAATCAGCGACAGCCGCAACCTGTCAGCCGCGCCCTTTATAAACGCCACTCGAACTTAGCCGTGACACTGGCTGGTTCACCCAAGACGCTCGGGCAGCATATGTCGACAGCTTGGCTCTGGATGGCTTGTAGGAGTGGGGCTGAAAGCACACACAGGAGTGTGTGCCCCCCATAAATAAGTGTCGCCTGGAAAGCCGCACATACCTGGAAACCCACCTGGCTCGGTTCGGGGACGAGTAGCAGAAGACGGGACCCTCGTACCGACCGGCAGACCACCGCACGTTAAGGTTGCAGTAAGACAACCGTTCTCTCACTATCACACGTTTTGTTAAGAAGAGGCACTCACAGACGCTTGAGAAGCTAAGGATAATAAGAAGAATTGTGAATGAAGAAAACCACCCTGTTGATGTTTACTGAAGAGAAGACGTTTAGTTCACGTTAACCCTGTGAACGAAGACAGGCCCGTTTGTGTTCAGTTAAACCCTTAAAAGACTTTAACCCACTGGCTGCCTTTGACGTACCGCTACGGCGACCCCAGTATATAGAGAGAAATCAGAGTATAAATGCTTGTGTACCTACCTGTTGGCCGAGCCTAAGGGGCCCTAGGTTACATACTCACCCGGTCCCGAACCAAGTACTTTTACTCTGATTACTCACCCAAATATATCCGAGTACTTCTACTCCAAAGTACTCTTCTGTGCCCTGTGGATAGAGAAAGCTACCTAACACCGTACCTACCTCCGGGGGGAGCCTCCTGGCACCCTCTGGACCCTGAAAAAGAAGAAGAGGAAAGTTATAGAAAAGTCTAGTTGGTAGATAGCCTAGACCGGAGTCTCAGGCCCCAACCCTGTACTTAACTTGTGCTCTGACCGCTTGCTAACCACCCCTCTCATCCTCTGCAGTGACGTATCAACCCAAGGAGACCTGACTTCAAGAAAGAATGTTGTCTCATGAATAATCTGATGTGAAATTGACTTTTGTCTGGCTTTATCTGAAATAAAACAAGGGGCGCCACCGTGTGTCAAACCCTTGATACTGCATTCTGACTCCTGATTCCCACCCGACCTCCCACAATACATACATGAGATTAGTTGTTTACAATTAACATTGAAGTGCTTTAAACAGTCTACCGTTCATTGTCAATGGAAGCCAACGACATGACGATGCAAAGATGCAATGATGCATGTAGCTGCTTCAAATGATACTCTCATTCGTCTTTGGGTCTTTGCGTCTGCCCATGTGAACGCAACATTAGACCTCACTGGCATTGCTGTAGATTAAAGGAGAATTCCATACTAAAAGGCTTTCTTACCTATCTTTGTAGTTGTTACGTCCCCACCAAAGAGGTCCAGGTGTTATTTTGTGCAAAAGCTCCTTATTGGCTATTTCCCCTACCATAAGCCCTAAATGAATTGCATTGAATTGAATGGGAATTGAATGGGGCTATGGGGTGTTGTGCTAATTCGCTTATTTCCATTGCTCAAAATTATAATTTCTTTGTATATATCCTCTCTTCATAATGTAAATAATATCCCAAGCGGCACACTTTACTACTTCTTTCGATGGAAATAAGCAAACTAGCATAACACCCCATAGCCCCATTCAATTCCCATTCAATGCAATGCAATTCATCGAGGGCTTATGGTAGGGAAAATAGCCAATAAGGAGTTTTTGCACAAAACACCTGGACCTCTTTGGTGGGGACGTAACAACTACAAAGAAAGGTAAGAAAGATAAGAAAGCATTCTAGCATGGAATTCTCCTTTAAAGGTGGACTCTAATAGACATGGGGAAAGTCTGAAGATAATTGATTCTTGAAACCAACCTTTATGTGTGTGTGGCCTGTGGCGTGAATCTATTAAGCAACTATGTTGCGCAAAGAGCCGCCCCTGCCTGCCTCTGATTGGCCCCCCTATATGCGGGGCATTCTCACATTCTAATACAGCCAGAAAACCCCTTTCTGGTAACTCGGTACCCAACACACATGGGATCGAATCCCGCTGCCGGCTAGTTTGGGCGCCCGGTGGCCTATAGTGGTCCAGGCACATGTCACATATAGGCTCTGGCCTGACAGCACATCGCGTGTTCCACTCCCGTTCATGGCAACATTTGCTGCATGTCTTCCCCTTCTCTCTCCCTCTTTCCTGTCAATCTTCACTTGAAACTATTAAAGCGAACTTGAGCCACACGAGAGACACCACAGTTGCCGTGTCAAACGTTGCAAAGTTCGCTTGAGCCGACTCAGCCCTGTCCGAGTTGCAACCAGATAGGCACAGAATAGTAAATCCTCGTCCCGCAGAGTCCCCCATTTACACAAAGCCGGCAATATACTCGCAAAATGCAAATGTGACTAGAGGGGGGTGAGGGCCGGGGGTGCTAACGCACAGATGCTGTTGGAGACCTGCAGACTAATACTTGAGACACTTGGGACTGTGAATACTGCTGAATTCACAGGCTACATAACAGTACAAGCCAATGAACACAAAATGATTTTCTGCAGTTCAAAATAGCTCTTGAAATGATACTTGGTGACTTAACAGGAAAGGGGGGAAAAGCTGCAAGGAAAGCAATTGAGATTCTGCACCGTATAGGTAAGCACTATTTACTCTCCTGCCCAGAGGCGAGCCTCGGGGCACGGCACAGCAAAACATGAGTAAACCCACAAACCAGCTCTCATGTTAGTCAAAATGGTATTTATGGCAAGGGCCAATAGGTTCCCCATATCACTTAGTGACCAATTGACTTAAACATTTTTTGCTCAGGACAATGCCTTGTCGCATTAGGAACAGCTGGGGATATGGTGGTGGTGGGAGGTCTTTCTAGAAGTTATATTATTTTATTTGTGTTACTTTCCTAATTAGAAATCTGCGTTAAAATGTTTTGTATATACAACGTTTTGAAGTGGAAAAAGTGGCATACATTAGGAGCGCGTATAAAAGAACGTTGGTCAATTAGAGTGTGGGTCTCTTGTGCATTATACAACACAGAATACCAAATGAGGCTAATGTCTCTGAGCATCCTCATTGGTCTTTGGGGAGAACATCCATGTCCACCCGTTTAGCTCGTAATTAGTTGCAGTACCTATTTGTTTATGGCCGGGGCTTGCCTGCTGATGATGCAACGTATATTTGGAGGCCAGATGCAACAGGGCTGTGCCCTCACTGTGCAGATGATCTCCTATGCGATCATCTGACTCACCAAGCTAATGGGGTCTATGGGCTGTTAGAGGAGTGGGTTTTTGTGCTCATTGACTATGGATGAGCATCTGGTCAATGTGTGGGTGTGTGATCCGATCACAGACGAGAGATCCTGAGAGCATCACAATGCGTTTCCCTATGCACAGGGACAAACATGCTGAGACAAACAAAACCCAGAGCGCCCCGATTACACCTACAGATTCCTCTGCATTAGCATGCAGATGCAACTTTCACCAATCTGATCACAACTTTTTTGATCACAATCGTTTTATTCAGTCCGAAATTCCGTTATCAATGCATGATAATCTGCTTGTAGCACTATACATTACAGTTATGATCACTTCTAAGTGATCATATTTTATATTTTATTATAACAATAATCATAAGATATTATAAAGCATTTTATAATGACTTAAAGTGTCTTAATTGTTCATCACTAGGCCTACTGGCCCCTCGTACTTATTTCAGTAACACAGCCTATGCATCCCATGTCTATAAAGCATTATAAACATACATACTGTATAAGGCATTATAATCTAGAACGTGCAATACAGGGAAATTACGGTTGCGCTGATATGAGTCGCGGAGAATCCACTTGGAACTGAATTCCGTCTTACGATTTATATTATTGTGATGTCATGTGAAGCATGACAACAATGACAACAGTGTGTCAAACATGACAAAAAGCTTTATGTTGTGCAAAAGCAGGTTCACTTTGCTGACAAACAAATCTCGGCCAGAGAACAATAGTATGTTGCCTATAGCAACCACACTAATTATATTGCTAGGACGGCACACACCTCTTTGGGGCCATGGGGAGGGGCATGTCGGGAACAACCCCAGTCGTTTCATTTATACTCCTTACTGGCACAAATGTTAATGCTAAGCTCAATCCGTTAAAGGAGAATTCCATACTAAAAGGCTTTCTTAACTTTCTTTGTAGTTGTTACGTCCCCACCAAAGAGGTTCAGGTGTTATTTTGTGCAAAAGCTCCTTATTGGCTATTTCCCCTACCATAAGCCCTCAATGAATTGCATTGAATTGAATGGGGCTATGGGGTGTTGTGCTAATTTGCTTATTTCCTTTGCTCAAAGTTATTATTCTTTTGTATATATCCTCTCTTCATAATGTAAATAATATCCCAAGCGGCACACTTTACTACTTATTTAGATGGAAATAAGCGAATTAGCACAACACCCCATAGCCCCATTCAATTCCCATTCAATTCAATGCAATTCATTGAGGGCTTATGGTAGGGGAAATAGCCAATAAGGAGTTTTTGCACAAACAAACACCTGGACCTCTTTGGTGGGGACGTAACAACTACAAAGAAAGGTAAAAAAGTTAAGAAAGCATTCTAGCATGGAATTCTCCTTTAACGCGGTGCATGTGTCGTGTCAGCCAATCAGGGACTCATACTGGCACAGTGGCACAACGTGACATGACACGTCTGTCTGCCTCGTTCTCAGACCTGCGGCCCGACAGATACAGTTATATAATATAGTAGATTCTTTTGGTTCTCGAAAACCACTGGTCCGTCCAAACGGCCATTCGTCTCTGCCCCGCGGGAAGTTTGAGACCAAGCGGTCGGACAATGTCCAGGTTGTGCCTGGGACAAATTCCATCTGTCTGTCCGTCTGTCTGTCTGTGTTACTGTATCCCCCGTACATTGAGAACCATCAAACCAATCGACTTCAGACTTGTACACTCATGTGTATCGCAGAGGAACCGAGGGTGTGGGAAGTCAGTGTGATCAGCCGGTTGTCCAGAAATTAAATGGAGTTGGAACAACTGAGGTTCGGGAGGTTTGACCAAGCAGAAGACAACCAAACACAACTCACCGGCCACTGTCAACTCTACCCTGTGCCACCCGTGCCAACCACTCACCTATACCTCAAACCAGGCCGACCACTCTTAAAGCATGAAACAGCATGGAAATATTGTTTTATCTCACGCTCTTGCAGGTTGTATAGTTTCTTGGCAAGTTCCTCAATGCCTTTGAGGCTTGAGCGTTCTTCCACCCCATCAACAATGGAGTCCTTCAGCATTATGCGGGAGTAGTCCTCCTCGTTGTATTCAAACGTTCCGTACTGGCTGGTGGGAATGTCTTTGTCTGTCATCGTGTTGCCAAAAAGTAGTCTCATGTCTCCATGTAGGAGTCAAAAAGAGTGCCACACAGAATAAAGGAACAGTTCACAGAGAAGATTGTGTGCACATCTCAATGCCTATATATTCAGGCCAGGTGCTGGATGACAGGCATCAAGGCAAACATCAAGGAAGAGGAAGAACATCCGCACAACATAGTATTTTCTTTTTTGTCAAATAGGTTTTTTATTGAGAACAGATTATATAACGACATAGTATTTTCAAAGCAATTATTCACATATATTTGCTCTTGGCCATCTAAGCCGCACATCAATAAGGTATTGATGACCTTAGATGTCCGTGCCGGCACCTCTAATGGCATCCTCCCCCCGACCTGACCATCCAAGCTACACGCTCGTGTGTAAGCGATGCCCTTGGATGATCTCGCCGGTGCCCCACGCGTCATTCGTGCACTGACCACCTAAGCCACACATTTCACGCTTGCGTGAGGCGATGACCTTAGATATGGTCATGCCGGCACCTTTAATGGCATCCCCCGGACTTGGCCAACTAAGCCACATGCTACACGCTCACGTCTGGCGATGACCAGGTGACCATGCTAGCTTCCCCAGTGTCTTTTCGTGCCGTGGCCGTTAATGTCGCACTAAAAAGGGTCTGATGCTTGGTCTTTCCTAGTGATTGGTCTATAAATCCACAAATCTCTGTATCTGTCTCTGTGTACCTTAAATGCCCATATGTTGACATCCCTGATGTCGTCAATATGATATCATAGTATCGTACTTACGTTAAAAGCTGGCCTCCAAGTGAATGATAATGGGTGCTGTACTATAACACTCTGACAATGAGTACAACAGGGATTGCATAACTGAGGGTCGTTTGACGTGTGTTCCCAACAGGCATCGCCCTAGTAATAATAGTCAGTAATAATAGTCCTAACACATTAAAGCGTTTTATAATGATTTATCAAGGTCAAGCATAAATGCCTTGTAACACTAAGTAATTACAGTTATAAACAAGATTAAGTGCAATCATAGGTAACACATTACTAAGCCTTTTGACAAGTGTCATAATATTTATAATTGATGATCACTCACTTTTGTGTCTAAGCCAATAGTCTCAGACGACCACCCAAGCCCCTCGGGCGATGGGATCGATGTAAATGCAATGACCTAAGCATGTGTCTGCACTTCGAGTGAAAGGCATATAGTGAGTCAGTGATACATTTTTTTAAACCATTGACTTGTTTTTGTTTTCAGATAACTATTTGTCTAATAAAGTAATCAATCAATCAATCAATCAATCAATCAATCAGAATTGTAATGCACTGTCAAATCTTGAATTTCAATTAACAGTATCTCCATCATGAGAATCATCTGTCTCTACAGGAATCACAGGTGCATGGATGAAATCATGATTCTGATGATTATTCATAAGGGCTTGCTGATTTATTTTGTTGGGATTGGACTTTAAGGTACATTCTACACAAAAGTACACAAAAGTGGTTTTTTTCTATTGTTAATTATATCACCTTTGTGACCACATCCGTGTTCACAATCTCTAGGAGTGTGAAAAACATTTTCCATCTCATCATTAGATGAAGCATGCCGTGGGTTGGTCTGTCTATTCCTGTGTGTATAACTATAATTATATATATATAGTATTCTAAGAAGATTATAGTGAATTTGAGTTTATAATGAATCATACATGGGCTTCACAGAAATTCCTTTCCACATAGCGGTGGGACCGCTACTATGATGTTGAAATTCTGAATTTGTCCGGACTTGTAAAGTATCTTTCAAAAGCGATAAACGAATGAGCCCATAATCTATTGAAGATGCCCAAGATATCACTCCGTCCTGAATCTATGCATTGTATGTACTGGCAGTATTCCCAGGTGTTTTCAATATCACTCCTGAATCTATGCATTGTGTGTACTGGCAGTATTCCCAGGTGTTTTCATGGGGATGAATCCATGCATTGTGTGTACTGGCAGTATTCCCAGGTGTTTTCATGGGGATGAATCCATGCATTGTATGTACTGGCAGTATTCCCCAGGTGTTTTCATGGGGATGAATCCATGCATTGTGTGTACTGGCAGTATTCCCAGGTGTTTTCATGGGGATGAATCCATGCATTGTGTGTACTGGCATTATGCCCAGGTGTTTTCAGTTGTTCTTCCTCATTATGTTTAGCCTTGCAATAAAGTACGCCGTTTGACTGTAGATCCCAGTAACGGCTATAGACTTCAATGAGTCAACAAAAAAAGGGAGTAGCTTTTCGGTTTCATAGTGATTAAAATGTAAAACCTTTGTTCTTTGGGTTTTAGCCTTGAAGTTGTGTTCTCTTACAAATATTGATTGAATAGCCTGGGATTGCTGGAATTGCTATGTTTTGGTATTGTATTTTAGTGTTTTAATCTTTAATACCTCTTGAGGCAAAGAGGAAAATGTAGCTCATACTTTTCTTCTTGAGCATTGTGAAAACACCTTTGGTAAACATAAAAACATCAAAGGTAATTTATATAGCCCCCTTTCTCCAATTTACAGTGATTACACTCACCCATGCAGGCACCAACATTAACCCCTACTGCTCATTGGGAGCAATAGCAGTTTCAGTCACACACTCATCATCACCTGGTACAAGACAGAGAGACATGATATACTGTATATACCTGTATATGCACAGCTCTGCCAGTAATGGCAAATACAAGACAATAACAATGACAGACATATAACATCCGTTAAACAACCTTGGACCTTGTAAAGGATTCATTTATTTACTCATTATATTCACTGTTGATAGACTGTATACATAGCCGTACATCGTACCATAAAACTATATAAAATGACGAAACCTCTTGTCTGTCCTTCCGTCTAAATCAATTCATCTAACGGTTTAACCAATCGATGGGAACTTTCACACGGGCATTGACCATTGCCATTTGAAGAACCATTCCGATCTTATATCCTTAGGTTCATTTTACTTGGTTGTGGAGAATCTGCATTCCACTAGGAATGTGCCACTGACTGTAAAATAAGATTAATTCTTTCTCCAAGCACAATTTAATGATAGCAATATCTATGTATTTTTTGTTATTTCGTATTTTTTACAAATGAAACAAGCACTTTACTGTATTTCGATTAATCAGTATTCATTTCACAGTATGGCTCGAATGGCTCTGTTTATTATCCACCTGGTCATTAATCTAAGTTGATTGATTGTCATTTTAAACAAAGGTCATGTTTGTACTCTTTTTTTTTTTACCGAGTTACGTAAGCAATCAAATAACATGTTTTATACTATTGTGTAAAAGAATGACTCATTTGACCTGGGCATTGTCAGACGTGTAATAACTGGAACATAGACATCCTCACTTAAGGTAATTCTCTGGAGAGAACTCTGTAGCCTCTATCAGGAGGAATGAACTAAGTGACACGTAGCAGCAGGGCAAGCGTCGTAATGATTTATGTCGGCCTTGCGACGTTACTTAGGAGAAAATGAAGGCATTTCATTTGAGAGCTGCTTAGTAAGGATGTGTGTGTGTGTGTAGTGTCTCAGACCTTTGACTCTGCAAGTACAATGTACCTTTAATGGCCTGAACACGAGAACCTACTTATTCAATAGTCCTTTTTTACCTTGAAGGCCTTCCGATTGATTGAAAGTTGGAGAGAGCTGGAGAGAGGGGGGGGAGACAGAGCGCTCTTACATCAAAAGTGTTAGTCAATATTTGATGGATATCCGTGTGAACAAGCAAGGCCAGGCATGGGCTAATTGTGCTATATGCTCCACAGGCATGAAACACCTCGGGATAAATAACTGACTGACGCGACTTAAATAAAAACCAATCCATAGAAAGGTTTATGCAGAATGTTGCATATGAAATCACAGTTAAAGCGGCATACTTGTGCTTTCACAAGAGCTTTATTATCATATTGCAGTGATTATATAATTATGAAGCATGTGTTATGCCTGAAAAAGCATTAATAAATATTATATATGTACAGCCCCCTGAAGTCAGTGTTCCTGCAATCTTAAACATATATATTCTTGATTCTTTTTAAATATATAAAGCAGTCAAAAATTCATTTTTCCCATTCATGGTGCACCAATGCAAGTAAGTTATTCAGTGGTAGGAAATTCAGTCAAATGTTCAAATAAACAATATACATATGTGAATAGATAAATAAATAGGTATAATAATTCACGTACACGCCTGGATTCAAGTGAATTTGAACAGATTTCCCACACAACATTAAAATACAAGAATAAAGTAAACTCTTCATCCCAGTGAATAATCTCTGTTTGTAATTGCAATTTTGGTGTTTAAAAAAATTTGAAAATGAAATCTTGTTAATGATGGGGTGCTTTTCTAGAGAATAAAAGTATGAGAATACAAGAGCAAAGTGTTAGTGGGGCACAGATGGTGATCTGTCAAAAGATTACTCACAGCATGAGCGGACGGATGGCTTGTTGACGTTACCCTTTGTGGACAACATTGTATAAAGCCGTTCACAAAATTAAACATTGGGCAAGAAATGCTGTTTGAAAAGAGATCCAAATAGTTCACAGTAGTCTCCATTAACATTGAAAACTTATAATTCCCATCAAGCTTGATTCAAACCTCAGAATTGTTCATAGTCTCTCTCATATAGTCATCACAAGTCAACGGTCAGCATTCATTCTGCGCAACTTAGCCGGCAGGTTGTCCTCTGGCCGGCCTCCAGCCAAGGGCATCTGGACTGGGGTTGAGTTCAGAACTGAAGGTAGTCTATGTCTCTCCACCTCCACCTCCCCAGGATCTATATCCAGGGCCAACAGCTGGACCTGCTCCTCTGGTTCCCCGTGCCCACTAACAGGGATGGAGCTGGACCTGAGCCTCTGAATCCTCAGTGGCAGATCCCCTGTGCTGGAAGCCTTTGGCCCCGGCAGGGCAGCCCCTGACTTCAGCCCCTTCCGAAAGTGCTCCTCCTTGACGGAGTTCATGCGCTGCAGTTTGCTCGGAAGCCTGGACACGCGGTCCTCCGCGTGGTCAACGCAGTCCGCCGATAGCAGCCTTTCCCTGCGGCCCCCGCGGCCCTCGTTGCCCAGGGGAGGAGACGCGGAGGTAGGTATGGCAGCCGGCGGAGCGTTTGGCGATGTCAGGGCGGAGTTCTCCTCCTGCTCTTTGACGCTGTACGGAGGCGTGTTGACCTCAAAGTTGTTGTGGAACTGGGAATAATCGACCCTGAAGAAACCCTCTTCCAGGGACATGACGGGCAGGAAGCGGTGGCCCCAAAGAACTTCATCTTCGGTGTAAGACGTGCGGGCTTGGCAAGTCATACCTAGATGGGGGTCAAATCAGAATTTAACAGGATGTTATGAACAGGGACGAAAACAAACTCACAGGAGGGAATCATTACGGAGAACCACACGAATGAATTCTCTTTTTTTAAAGAGTCAGACTATAGTGTTACAATCGTGTTGAAATGGATCGTGCTACACACCATTGGTTAACCCATTCTGACCTGAGATCAGATTCATACGAGGTTTCCACTGGACACACACTGGTCTGATTAACCCATTCTGACCTGAGATCAGATTCTAAAAATGTCAGTCGTATACTTCGATTCTTAAAAAATAGCAGACCTGCAAGCTCGTAGCGCGCCACTCGGTGGCGCGCTATGAGCTTGTAGATCTGCTATTTTTCAATAGATAAAGCATAACATGATGCTGACACCAAAATGGGTGCCCGGTCAGAATGGGTTAAAAATAAAAAGTCTAGAAAAACAAAAGCTTATTCAAATATCGCATGGAAACATTCTAACCAGTTGTCTCGACGATTCCCTCCAGGATGACGACGATCTCAAACTGCTCGATCATGAGCGAGCGCTGTGACAGGTCAAAGAACGGACTCTTGGTGTTGATCTCGTGGCAGATGGTGAGGGGCGACACGAGGAACAGCTGGTCCGCCCCCGTCCCAAAGCCCACGTCCAGCTCACACTGGTCCAAGGGCAGGAACTCACCTTCTGGGGTCTGCCGGGACTGGAGGACAACAACACGAATCAATCGACAATATTGACAGACAGAGTCGGACAAGCAGCAGAAGGCAGCAGCAGTGTTTTGCTCATGATAAAAAAACTAGAAGTGCACCTCAGGGCACATGTGGTCTCCACCAGGGCAGGTCGGGTTGTGGCCTCCTGGTGGCGCTATAATAGGCCAATGTGAAAAGGGTGCCATTTCTTCTCATGCTTTTGGATGGCAATTGGATGATTTGAGGCATTTTGTTCCAGAAATGTGTGCTGTTGGTGGCGCTATAACAGGCCAATGTGAAAAGGGTGGGATATATTCCTCAGCCTAGTAGGAAAGTCTGTGAAAGATTTCACGTGAATTGCACGCTGTGTTCATAATTTGAGGCATTTTGTTCCAAAAATGTGTTTAGCAAAAATCCACCTGTTGGTGGCACTATAACAGGCCAATGTGAAAATGGTGAAAGGGGGATATATCCCTCAGCCTAGTAGGAAAGTCTGTGAAAGATTTCACGTAAATTGCACGCTGCGTTCATGATTTGAAGCTTTTTGTTCAAAACGGGCCAATCCTTCAAACTTTGAAAGCCAATGTTAGCCAATTAGGATAGAATATGAAACATCGGACAGATCTGGCTTGAACACATGACTATAGAGATAGTTTGTCACGGTTTGCGGGATTTTTTGGACAGAATCTGGAGGAGTAATATAAAAAAGAAATGTTTTTTCTACAACGGGCCGTTCTGGGAAATTTGGGGCAGAGGTTCGTCGGCATCCAGGGAGTGTGTGTGCAACATTTGGCATCGACCGGGTTAACAGATTCTGTGCCCAACACGTCTTTAGAATTACACCCATATTACACCATAGGAGGCCCATGACGTCTGGGGACGTCTTAACCAATTCTGACCTGAGATCAGATTCATACGAGGTTTCCGCCGGACACACACTGGTCTGATTAAACCCATTCTGACCTGAGATCAGATTCTAAAAATGTCAGTCGCTCTTCGATTTTTCAAAAAATAGCAGGCCTACAAGCTCGTATCGCGCCACTCGGTGGCGCGATATGAGCTTGTAGATCTGCTATTTTTAAATAGCTAAAGCATAACATGATGCCGACACCAAAATGGGTGCCCGGTCAGAATGGGTTAAGGTATTTTTTTATGATATAAAGTCGGATCGTTGGTTTTTGCTTGGCATCTTCAGTGCTCCTAGACATGTTTTGCGCATGTGCGGCCCGACTAAACTGTCTCTTCTCTCTGAATCTATATCGCTCTCCATGGTTTCGAGCAAAACGGCAAATGTTCCGTCCTCTCGTTTGGAATATAAACGCCTCCAGAGAGAGATGAGATGTGACAGCGTGAGGTAGTAACGGAAGATTATGCCTCCCAGTTTTTGGGGGTAATGGAATTAATTATGCATTCAATTATTATTATTATTATTATTATGCATTCAAATACTATATAAAATGCAATCAGATAACGCAGCAACAGTGATCATGGGCTCTCAGGATTAGGTGGTAGAACTATTTAAACATTCTATTATTAAAAATGTTCACTGCAGTTGGTACAAACAAGGTTTTGTAACCCTTCTTTTTTTGCCAATGGCACTCTGAGCCTCCAGCCTGATTGTGACAAGTCAAATTCAGGGCAAAGAGGGTGGGTATCATTGTAAATCAACCAGGACACGACGTTAGTCCGGACATTCGACTGCTGTGTAACCCCACTATAAATCCCTACAATCCTACTATAAAATCCTAACCTCTTACTATACATTCCCACTTTCCTACGATAAAAGGCCTACTATCTACCAAATGAAGAAAACAGTCCCGTCTCTCCTCATCTGTTTTTCTCCTGATCGGCTTGACCAATCTATCTGAACCTGCCTTGACCAATCTATCTGAAACTGACTTGATTTGTTTTATGATGATTTATTAGACGTCGTGGTTAAAAGATAAACACGTTACATATGTCTCTGGGAAACGTCAAGGATGTACACGCAATAAAGCCTGTGAATTATTTGTGGTCCTCCTAGGTCTGAGACAAAAACAAACATTACATCATAAAACAGGCAATGCAACAATAAATAAAACCTTCTAGAACTATAATACTAAACACGGATTACAGCATAAATAAAATGTCTAATAATACATAGAAGTGGCAATACTTCCGCAACATTTTCTAAAAGCCACGCTTTGACCGGTATTGACATGTTCAGGGAGTGAGGATCAAGGGGCCCTAGTGGTAAGAGGAAGGACTGCAGGCGGACCCGTGGATTCATGACGAGGAAACCCCGTGCAGCTGGGCTTTAACATTGAGCGCTCGGTTGCACTTCCGCATTTGGCCACCAAAATGCGGTGCCCAAATCGAAAAAAGGCGGGAGTAGACGGTCCTTCCGGGTGCTTCAAAACGCCACTGAGCAACTTCCACTGACATGAATAGCGGGTGGGGGGGGGCGGGGGCGGAGCTTTGCGTCAGATCAGTCTCTATCCTTCTCTATGGTAAGGATGCACATTTTTCACTTTTCCTAAATTTAAGCTATTTCAAGAATCAAGAGGCTAAATTTGTCATTAGTGAAATGTTGGTGGGGCATGGTCTGCAAGACTGTGCAACAATAGCAATACAATATACACAAGATAATAAGAATATAGTGCAATAGGGACTGTGCAAAATCATTTTGCTTCACTCAATGCAGATGGTGGGAGTGACTCACGTGAGAGGGCTAATTGATCAGCAAGGTGTTTCCAATTGTGCTCTCCTGTTTATAGCAGCATGCTGGGCCTGGGGCTATACACATATCATATGCCAAAGAGAATACCAGCACAGAGTGATAGAGCTGGTGCAATGCAGAGAAGAAACAGTTGTGCCAAGTCTGCATAGTTTGGATGCGCACATGGCACATCCCTGGGTATAGATATGGCAGAAATAGCCCCATATGAGGTGGAGTCGTGGAGATAAAAACATGTGAGCTTCCACCCAATATACTGTAGTGTTTAGAATGATGCCAATACTGATAGAACGCTGCTATATGAGGGGAAACTTTTATTTAAAACAAGTTAGAGCTATTATAGGAGACGAGCATTCATTTGTAGCACGGGGGACATTGGAATGATTGGATATGAAATTACAGGTATTATAGGGATATGTCAATTAAGGACTGTTAAAGATCTGCAAAGATCTACTTTCCACTTTGTTATTAGTTTTCCTTTAACGTCGATTACAACATAGCATATGTCACTTGCAGAGAACGTTGGTACTATAATGTTTTGTTTGGGATACTTATACTTTGTGATAATACATTTCTTCTGCATTTTCTGCTGATACGAAAGCCCTCGGCATCGACCATGAGGTGGCCATGGACTGTTCCCGATGGAAGAAAGCCATATCGAAAATCCATAGTCCAACCCTGTGGTGCCTGGAAAGCGGACTTTAAACCGATGATGATGTATGGATGTATCCTCATTTTCAGAACATTATATCACTGCTATGCTAGCTTGACTGCCAAGACATGTCCCATTAGTTCCTATTGGAACTGTTGAAAAGCTATATTTTCTGAATGCAAGATGCCATAGTCAAGTAAAACATTGTGCACCCTTTGCTCTTAAATTAGGTTAAGCTATACCATAATGGGGAAGGCTTGGCGAGGAAGGGAACATTTTAAATTTATAAAACCTTTTCACAAACCCATTTGCATTGCCTCTTTATGCATACGATATGCAAAAAGACAGGAAGTTATGTAAAGTGCTGTCCTAGTAACAGATCTCTACAAGTCCCGTCGTCTGTGTAAGTGAATTAAATAAATATATAATATATACACAGTAATAAGAAAAAGTCCATCCATTCCCAAATTAACTGGGTACTTATTTCTGCCCGTTGCCTGCATTTCACTTGTATGCAAAGCTGTACTGCGGCCTTTTCACAGAGCACCCTCTTGGTCCACAGATGGCGACCAGTCTGCGATTCATATTCACAGTGATGTTGAGGACAGAAGGGTGTGACATTTCACAGGAAGACACAAGTGCCCACAGATCCCTGGCTTGTCTCTGTGAGCAAAATCTGTTTCCACAACCCCACGCCAAAACTAACGGTAGGCATCATCACACTGATTTCTCCCAGAAGGTGACACTGCATTCAGGATCATGATTATTGAGTCTATATGTCTTTCTATTCTTCCCACTGGATGATCTTGAATAAATCTTGGAGATGAGTGCTATCCTACGTCTCTGCGTGCGTGCGTGTGTGCGTACGTATGTACGTACGTGTGTGTGCGTGTGTGTGTGTACGGTTGTAATGCACGTAACTCGAGAACCGTTTGACCCACCGACTTCCACACCCCCCACAGGGAGTGCAGTGCCAGGTATCGAGTCGGTCAGACCCACGGTTCTCCAGAACCACCACAAAAGGCTCTGGTCAGGCCCTGCCAGTGGGCCTAATGAGGCCAACTTCTTTCACCTCTGCCTCAGCCAATTGAGGCTCAACCAATCAGGCGTTGATTGCCACGTACACTTTTCAGTTTGCAGTCTTCACACACACAGGCACATACACAGATCTCAGATGTGATCACAGATGTGGGACTGCGACGGGCACGTACAGGTCTAGTTATTACAAACTAGTGGTTCTCCTACATGGATTTTATTGTTTATAACGTAGGATGAGGTCGGATGCGGCCATGCAAAATGATCGTGTCCTTGGATTATTGTTTTACTGCAAAAAAATAATTCCCGCTAATTTTTTTCTCCACATGGATTATTACTGTACATGTTGAGTACAGTAGTGCATCCCATGGATGCAGAGGTTGTTGGTGTATTGCATCCCATAACTATAAACTGCGTTTTGGCCTTTTGGGACGCAAAACGCACCATATTTTAATCTGTGTGTGTGTGTGTGTGTGTGTGTGTGTGTGTGTGTGTGTGTGTGTGTGTGTGTGTTGTTGGACCGGGTGTTGATCTCTCGCTGAATGATGAGAAACCCTCATCACAATGATCAGTGTCGGCAATCTGCCGTGGAAAAACCTCGTTTTGACCAGAAATGCCATCTGGGACAAGGACTTGGAGATAAAGGCGATTGAAGGCAATAGATACCGGGCGTGTGCACGCGCAGTTTCAAGATGGCGCGGAAAATACCATGGAAAGAAAATACAACAGCACGGCTTCTTCTGGGCATAGGATAAGATGGGAAAGAGTGCAGGTATATGTAGGAGCAAGAGAGTTGAGGATAGTGGCCAACTGGCCATCTGGCCAATACAGAGAATGTCCTTGAAGTTGTTGAAGTGAACGACTGCAAAATAATTTGTCCCTCCATGAACCTCTCTTATCTTCTTTTCTAAATATATTTTTTATCCCACGATTTTGTAAACCCATTTTTCACCCCTGTGTCAATCGTCTAATGTGATCCTGGGCTCTACACACCCTCCGCCAACCTAGTCCCCATATATGGGGGACAAGGGGAGAGCAACGGACTTGAACTCATGCTTCCTTCATGCCTGAGTGTCCAAGTCACTCCTTTACACCTGACAAGAGTTTCCCTGGTTGGACGTATAGCGCGTGGAAGGAACACGTTATTCCACCAGTTCCTTTCCCCTCCATCAGGCGCCCCGGCTTCAATGAGAATTATTTGTATACATTGTTGTAACACACCTTCTGAGTGCCTCAGGTGGATTATGGGGATTATGTGCACTCCTCGTCCTCGGATCGCCCCATTTGAGAGCGTAACGGCACTACTAATTTTCAGCTGGAGCGTTTTGGTCACGCTATCGTGTTTCAGACTCCTGACATTATCCAGGTTCCAAGGTTCATTATTATGCAATTATCATTCATTTCCTTGCTTCCCTACAGATTCATATCTTTGTGTAATTCCATATTTGCTGTACATGTTCAGTATCACTTGTGTGTCATCTCAACATGTGGAGGACAGGTCGCCACACCTGCTGCAGCCTTTGCCATCTGCGTGGTTCTGAGACAGCGACAGCCTGGTGTTGTTCTCGGGTATTGATGCTAAAGATTCGCTGCCACAAGGGGGAAATTAATGGTCTTTGGAACAGGGTCTGATACGGGGAATGCTTCATTTACCAAGCCACCTGAGATTTAGCTTGAGTGAAAGCAGGGCACCCTTTGAAGGGTGATTCACTTCCTTCCTTCCATGTGTGTGTGTGTGTGTGTGTGTGTGTGTGTGTGTGTGTGTGTGTGTGTGTGTGTGTGTGTGTGAGAGAGAGAGAGAGAGAGAGAGAGAGAGAGAGAGAGTGAGAGAGAGAGAGAGAGAGAGAGAGAGAGAGAAAGAACACAGAGAAAGACAGGGAGGGGGAGCAACTCAGTAAGCTAGGAGAAGAGACTTGCTTGGACATGGGATGTTCATGTTGTGATACCATTCTCTCAACAGCACCCTAATTTAAGGACCCTTAATTAGGGGATCTATCTGTCTTGTCTGTCTGTCTTATTTAACAAAGGAATATCATGTACCCTGCCTCTGCTTATGAACTAATGTAAAGCAAATAGGCCTACACACCAGCTGAATTGGTGTGCTTTGCTGTCCCTTTTTCCTGTTCTTTCAACGTTGAAAGAATTAGCAAAGAGAAGTTTGGCTTGTTTGCTCCAACAAACAAGTGAAGGCAGTATTTCTTGCATAATAATTTAATTGCATTGTAAACAATATAAGTATTGATTAAGAATGCAATACACTATGATTTTAACATTGGAAAGAGCTACAGCACAATGACCAATTCACAACCTATCATCCATATAACTCAAGACTTGATTTGCAGTTGGGTTTCCGTGTTCCAGTGCTTTACACAGCTCTGTCATTAGGATTTACTGCAACATGTATCATTTCTCCTGCCAACTGTGTAGCCTGGCAGTGACCTTGAGTTGTGTCTGAATAGAAGCACTGGCCTGGCTCCCCCAGTGGAAGTACAGTAGTAGTGGATGATGTACTACTGTACAGTCCTGCTACATTGACTTTGCAGTCTATCCCTGCAGTGGCATGGGAATACCATCGCATCAATGGGACAATTGGATTACAGTACACCTTCCAACGCAGAAATGCCATAATCGAAATATTCTCCCCTGCATTAACACTGCACTAGCCACTGCAGTCTGTTCTATTTTGAATTAATGTCATGTACTAGCCTAGATACTGTACATGAATTGAATTTCTGGTAGTTGTCAGATAATTGTAGGCCTTCAGGCATCAAATATAAATATAATATAGTGAGACTTATACACTGACATCTGTGATGTGCGTATGTCTGTTGTAGATGCATGACAATGTCTGATAAAGAATGAACACTGCCAGGATACGATCTGATCAGGGGTCTGATCACGCCTCTGCTTATGTAACAATCTCTCACTGTCAAGCTGTGATATTGTATTGAATTGAATTGAACCCCGCCCACACTGGAATGCAGAAATGCCGTTATCAAACCCAAGACACAGATATGGTAATGACTCTGCTAAATACCTTTTAAAACAGAGGTATGCTGTCTGAAGTGGACTTGCACCACACGCATAAGTGTTGTCCTTTTAATCACTTATTTTACACTTTCACAAATTGTCAAAAATTCACATTCTTAGTATTGTCAGTACAATATTACCATCACAATGTCAATATCATCTATTTGGTCAAATAAATTGCGATATTTGAGTTTGTTCATATGCCCCAAACCCAAACCTATCACACTGTGGCCCGAGCTCCATGGGTGACAGGAAGCGCTCTGGTAAATTTCACCCGCATGTGCAAATGTACAGCACGTTTTGCGGCCCCAAGGTTTAAGACACTGTCACCTTAGATGATCACGCCACTCCTCAGAGGGGACGGAATTACTTCAAAGCTGCTTGTCACAGCAAGGCACAATTGTCCTTTGGACAGGGTCTGTCAGACTCTGAAAAACTGATGTTGTGTGGAAAAAGGATGCTTAGGCATCTTTGTCTGCAAATGCAGAATCAGGTATAATAGCTTCCATAATGCTGACAATATATAGAGTATAAAATTCATAATACTGAGATAGCGAGATACATTGTGCTTTTTCTACATGGGTTTGAATGAACCTGGGGGAAGGATGCTTGAGATTTCCTGCATGCTTATATAGAAAATAGTAAATTTGTAAGCCATGGGTTCTACAGGGAATATGAATATAATGGGTCTATATTAAGGGGGTTGAGATGTGCTATACATATAAACTTGCCTTATCTTTTAACAGCACTAGCTAAGAATGGGGCTCAAAAGATTACAGTCCAAACATTGACCTGGTTGGGTGTAAGGAGCAGTACAGCCTCCAGATGTCGCATGAAGCACAACTTATACTCTTTAGTCAGACTCATTATTTTCTTTTTAAGATGAACCCTTACCATTTATTTATTAAGTGTTCATGAGTGGCACTTATGATTACTATTACTTTCGATGAATTGAAAACACAGGACGCCAATGGAAACAAGCCTAAGCACAGAGGCTGTACCTCTGTGCTTTTGTTAAACTTTAAAGTACAATTATTTGATTTGATTTATTTGAAAAGCAAAAAGAAAACACATGGTTATAGTAGTTTGAGGATAACACAAGAAAGTCTTGCGACTTATTTCCATTTGCAACTTGTAAACTTAAAAAGTTAAAAATACATTACAATACAAAACACATGACTGTAACATAAAGTACATGGTACATACATAAATAAAGCACTCCCTTATCTTTCCTAGAGCTCTATAGGGGAACCTTTTCTAATGTATATGCTTTTGTCTGCTGTATTAAAACCTCAGATTGGTTGTCAGTTTGTCCCTGGTTTTCGAGGCTGTTCGACTGTGTGGCTCCTATGTAAGTAAATGAGCCTTTACTCACTTTACTATTAACCGTTTTGCCGCCAGCATTAATTCATCTTCCGTGCATTGCCAAGGTTTTATCGCACGTAAGACTTATTTTGAAGAGCCAAATGTCCGTAACTGCATCATGTACAATGACAAAATGCTGTGCGTGGTGTCTTGACCGGTTGTTCTCTCGGTCGGTGGTGGAAAAACCTGACCGCGAGTATCACAGTGCCTGCTGTCGGCCGTTGAAAAACCTTGTTTTCACCAGAAACGACTTTCATTGCGCCGATTTGGATAAACAGGGCTTTGAAAGCAGCCCATAGAGTGCAAGTGGATGCGCGCATATTTCCTACACTGGCTCTGATAAAGTGTACTTTGTTTACCTGAGTAAAACATGTCTTTGAAAATATGGAGACCTTGCCTGATCTTAATATGAACCTGGGTCAATCTGGCCATGGTAACACTGGATGGGAGCCAGTTGAGCTCTCTTAACATATAATGGTTCTGGGCCGCAACTCTAGTATGACCCTGATCAGTCTATTATTATTATTTCTTTCTTTTTTGTGGCTTTAGCCTTTATTTTATATTTTTTATGGAGGGAGAGACAGTAGGCTGACAGGAAATGTCTTACCAGACTTTCCTCTGAGGTGGATAGCTATATTATGCTGGATAGTCTGACGTGAGGTTCCTCCATGATCTCCCTATCTAAGTACCTTGCTGTCCGTGCCAAAAACCTTGCTGGCCATCTTTCGGCCGCAGGCAAGGTACCCTCCAAGATACAACCCCTCTCCTCTTACCTGACAGTTCCTCTTCAGCATCCTTCCTTGTCCCATGATCTCCCAATGAACCCCTCATTCCTCCTTTTCACATGTCCAAGCCATCTCAGAGTGCCTTGCCAGTTGCCACCACCCCCGGGCCCCAGCCTGTCTGTTGCTCTGATTGACAGACAGGTTGAGTTAGCCAACCAGGGACTTAACACTGGGCTGGGCACAAACATGACGTGACACTCTGCCAAACCATGAAGCCGACGGTTTGGGTTGGACAAGAAATCGGATGCATATACTAAATTTAGGTTTTTGGGAACCGTTGGTACCTCAGTCTGCCATTTGGCTCAGCACACAAGGTCATATGAGACACACACACCAAGTTTGAGACAGATTCTGATTTTGTGTGACAAACAGACACAACGATTCCTGTATGATGAAAGATTGTCTATTTTGTATTTTATTTTTTTCAATTCATGTTTTTATTTGTTACTCCAAAGACAATGGCGATTGGTTCAAAACACTTCTGTCCACTTGGGGGAGCATGTGCAGCACTGCACAGCCTCTAGCTGCTTAGACTCTAAAGTCTTGTTTTTGTGTGGCTTTATGTTCCTCGTTGCATTTATGCTGAGGCAGCACAGCACAGCTGTGTCATCCTTCATCCTTAAGAGGAGTTTTACAACTTTGGAAACATCCATATATCCATATATATCCCGACAATAATGGGTATACTATACTTTGTAAAACTGTATTTCACTTCCCACTGTCAGCAAACCACTAAACCAGATTAATGACATTTGTTGTATCTTTATAAAAGTGTAGCCATTGTGTCCCGCTCAATAGAGGATACCTGCATGGTATGTAAATTAGAGTCAATAAGACTGTCCCTCAGGGGACAATATATCTGATCAACAGACAAATGGTAAAAGAGCTGGAGTTATATGGCCCATTGAATGCCATTCTGCTGACTGGTGGACAGTATTTGTGATGACATCCACTTTACTTGAAAACACACTCAGCAAGATCAGAAATTGGTCGAGGGAAGAAGCAAGAGCGAAACAAGGAAAGGAAAAAGATGAATGGGCAGTTAGATTGTCCATATACGTACTAGAGTCTGGCATTGAACTATTTGGTGCAGGAGACATACCGATAGGCCTATCTTAATGATGCTCATTAAATACATTGCAACTTAAAATAAATAAATGTAACCCAAATTAAAAGTCCCCCGTCTGAAACGGCTGCAGTTTTTTTCCACAAATTCAACTTGGTTACTAAGATGAAATTGGTTAAATAGACCTCCTAGTGTCCCCAGAATTCAGAGGAATTCAGTCCCCAGAGGAATTCATTAAATTGTGGTGATGAATGGAAATTCAATGCATGAGTTGGAAAGCACACATAAAACACAATGTGTCATTTTCGAACAGGTTAAGTGAATGTGTTAATCCTCCCTCATATTGCTCAAAGGAACCGCGCGTTCTTCTGACCGTAACCTTGGTGCTGAGTGTATAGCTTACTAAAAATGACATTGTGCTTTTCATCTCCGGCAAAGGTGGGGACGATATGGGGGGGGGGGCAATGCAACTGTCTACTTTATTCGCACGGAATCGCACCTTTGGGTATAGCCCAACATTACTTATCGTGTGTTTTTGGTGCCATGCAGCTTACCTTAATGACTTTGCATCTGATCTGAGCTGACACCATATGGCTATTCCGCAGGTTCCCCACTCGGAACATGAGGCACAACTTCCCGTCCCGCTGGGAGATGACTGCGTCCTGACTGAACATCAGCGTCTCGGCGCGCTTCTTCGGCTGCGACATCTTGATGAACATGCAGCCGATGAGAAAGGCGTCCACGATGGAGCCCAGCAGCGACTGGAAGAGAAACAGGATGATGCCCTCAGGGCACTTCTCCGTGATGTAGCGATAGCCGTACCCAATGGTCGCCTCCGTCTCGATGAAGAAGAGGAAAGCCGAGGGAAAGTTGTAAACGTTGGCGACGCACGGCGTGTAGGACGGGTCGTGGCCGCCGTGGCTCAGGTCGCCACGGATCAGGGCTATGATCCACCACATGGAAGCCATGACCAGCCACGCCACCGTGTAGGTGAGGATGAAGATAAGCAGGTTCCACCGCCACTTGAGGTCGACAAGTGTGGTGAAAAGGTCGGAGAGGTAGCGACTCGTCTCTCCGCCAAGGTTACCGTGCTGGACGTTGCAGCGGCCGTTCTTCTCCACGAACCGCTGCCTCTTCTTCCTCACGGGCGCAGAGAAAGGCATGCCCTGGTGTGTGTTCACCACCTGGTAGTCCTCGCCGAATTTCCTCCGTATTGCAGACGACATGATGACCACTTATTGTGTCCGTTAAAATGTGCTGGCCTTTTTACGCAAGTTTGGTGCTCGTGCTCGTGCTGTCCAAACAGTGCAGCAGTAACATTTTTGCCCACTATAATGCGCGCATTCTACGAGATGGAGATGGGCTACCGCTCTCCCCCATATAGATCCCTCGCAAGTGATGAGATAATATTCTGCGCAATATAGCTACATATCTGAACAGGGCCAGTGCGCACTGGAGCGGACCCTTGCGATTGTCCTCTGCCAACTTTTAGCTTTAGCTTCTTTTTCTTTTTAAAAGCTTTTTTTTTTTTTCTTTTCTTTTTTTCTTTTGCATCCAACGGAATTATTCAAAAATCCTTTAAACGGTCATCCCACATTCAACTCCTCCTGTGTCCCGGGTAGATCCATTAGGGTAGAGGAAACCAGCGCACGTCATGAGAGGACAGAGGAGCGCGCGTTTGTGGCTGCGCCTGCCTGGGCACGGGTTCAAATGAGACTGGCTCCAAATGAAATACTTGAGCAGAGCTGCGGCACTGCTGGCAGATGGATGTAGGGCTGGTTGGGGGGGGGGGGGAGCAGGCAAATATGTTTTTGTCCCACCCAATCAGGTATGAGCAGCAGAGCGGATAAACTGTGTAATAGAGAAAACCATAACCGTACAACCTGCCAGCCAGTCAGTCATTTTTATTTAGCACATGTGTTCAACGTCCCTGGCTGGCCTGTACTTAACCCGAGGAAAAGACCAGTAGCCTAAAAATAAATGTATGTTCTTCTAAGAATGGACCGGTCTTGTGGTGCAGCGGCTCCCTCTAGTGTCAACAGAGGGGAAGTACACCAAGCCTTCAGGATATGAGTTTCATTAGGTTCCTTTGAAAGGAATCCTTTGCTTGATAGTATAATTGTCTCATTCGAATATTTGTATGATTTTATTTTTCTTTAAATATTGTACATATATTATTTCAATATTTAGGGATCTCTCCTCATTCACACAGTTCTCATGTACATTTTTTCCCCCAGTGAGTTCACCTAGTTACTTATAGCTTTACAATTTACACTTCAGGCTTACAAAGTGCAAGGTGGAGGAAGAGCCATGGATATTTGTCAAACGACTGGTAGCCTAGTACCCGGCCTGAGTCAATGAGAATTAAGAGCAGATCTACCAAAATATGTCAATAGAATCATGTAACGTTTTCCACCATGCCTTTATTAAGGCCAGATTTCACAGAGATGGCCATCCTTTACTGTACATATTTATAGTTGGACATTGCTGCACGGCGAGATCGCGATGCATTGCCGAATCGATCATTTTTGACACTATACTGTATGGCCCATAGATATCTCCTGTTTCTGTAGTGTGAGGTGACTTGATGTACAAGTACATCCTCCAGCCGTGATGTACAAGTACACCTCCTGCTCCTGGACATGATGCTAGTATGTTCCCTCAGTCCAACAATTGATGCTTGCCAAACAGGGAGGTATTGTTTACCATTTTTATACCCCTCATTATACCCCTCGCCACACCCTGAGGAAGCCGGCAGCTAGTACAACACGCCAGGCACTGACTTGGAACCCCCAGGGGAAGCGGAAGAGAGGGCGGCCTAAGAACACCTGGAGGCGGGACACTGAGGCGGAGCTGAAGAGACAGGGAATCAGCTGGGGAGAGGCGGAAAGGAACGCCCAAAACCGTGTTGGATGGAGAAGAGTCGTTGATGGCCTATGCTCCACTGGGAGCGACGGGCCTAAGTAAGTAAGTATCAGTGCTATGACTCGGCCAGAGATTAAACGCCACCCTCCCCAGACTCAGGGCGGACACACTAATCACTAAGACCACTGAACTGGTTGAGTAAGCAAAGTAACCACCAATAAAACAACCAGTGTCAGACTGTCAGTTAAAGACCACACTCATTGCGCTGAACTTATCACAGATGGATAGGCAATTAGAGATGGTCTGGATACAGTATGAATGTGGTTCTTAGCTTGGCCTGTTTTAAAATAGGGATTTAGAATTCACTTTGGGTCCCCTTTTGGCTGAGAACAGAGACGATCATGACTGTGAATGATTTTTCCTTCAAAGGGTTATTAATAAACCATAAAACCTTCATGTGACATGCTCCACTGATATAGTCAATGAAAGTCAGACCATCGCAAATGCATTATGAATGTCTGAGTTGTCATCCAGAGGCCAATGCATTATGTGCCCTGATCACAATTTGAGATTCAGTCACAGGCATCAATGAAATAATGTGTATTCTATGAAGCTGAACGACATTAAGGGAAATAATAGAAATAATAAGGTTGCATTTTAAAAACATGTATTCATTTTCCTAAGATGTAAATGTTGAGATTTGGTATTTCTCCAAACACACATTTAGGTATACCTTTTTGCGTGGTGTTGAGGTGTCTCTGCTTCAGAGTTCTTAAGAGTACTGACCCTGTCTCCTTAAAGGACAACTTTAGTTTTTTTTTTTTTTTCAACCAAGGTTCATGTTTTAGTTTGTTATTAGATAAAGTAAAAGATGAGTGTTAATCTTTTTTCATTTGCTGCTTTCTTTCGTTTTAGGGATTTTAGCTGTTTCTGACAGGGGGGCGGGGGCATTCGAGCATGGGGCTAAATATGCATTTTTTAACACAATTTTATGGTGATTTATTTTTTTATGGTTTACTATAGTCCCAATAAACGCCAGGAAATTACATCTGGCAACAGAAGATCACAGGATCTACTGAATGTGAAGGTAGCCTACTGGGGGAAGGCTTATACTGTGTGTATAGGCTCAATATGTCAGTTTGTCACATTCAATAGATCCCGTGATCTTTTGTGGCCAGATGTAATTTCCTGGCGTTTATTAGGACTATAGTAAACCATAAAATAATAAATCACCATAAAATTGTGTTAAAAAATACATATTTAGCCCCATGCTCGAATGCCCCCGCCCCCCTGTCAAAAACTGCTAAAATCCCTAAAACAAAAGAAAGCAGCAAATGAAAGAAAATGAACATTCACCTTTTAGTTTCTCTAATAACAACCTAAAACATGAACCTTGGTTGAAAAAAACTAAAGTTGTCCTTTAAAGCCACGGTGATCTTATCCTTGCTGCTGAAAGAGGTAACTGCTCCATTCTGGTGTTGTTCGATTTGAGTGCAAAGATTGATACTATTTACATAGTTGACATGAATAAGAAAACAGTGTACTGAATCAGTATTTGGCTAATTGGCTTTAGCGTTCTCAGAATCAAGGTCAAGGTGAGTGAGCTATGCTATTAAGGGACAATTTGTTGCACAGCCAGCAGTAATTACAGTCATCAACAATGAACACACAAACAAGTCACACAAGAAACATACAATTACAGATCATTAGCAGCAGGAACAAATTACTTCTTAAACCCACTCCTGCATCTTGGCAGATTATATCTCCACCCAGATGGAAGCAACCTGAACTCGGTGAACCGGGGTGACTATAGCATCAGGAACGACTGTATACAGGCTTTCTTTGTAGCTCCGACTTTGTACATTTGCGAGAGGTCATTCAGTTTTATGACTGCAATTGCTGTGCACATGCAGAAAATTGCTTCCAACTTGTTCATGTAAAGCCAGGTTAGAACAGATCCAATAAAACAAGAATAAAATATTCTCGTAAATGTGTGTCAACATTAAAATGTCTGAGCTTCTGATACAATAGACGTACAATAACTGATGCAGTCAATGTCAGCATTTGGTTCAAAGTCATCAATTATTATATTACTGTTGAACAAATTCAATGCCATGACTATTAGCAAGAAGAATGGAGGAAGGTTTCGTCATGAAGTCTAAATTATTTTTCTTTCGTTTACAGCAGCCCCATCCCCTCCCATATTTCTCAGAGATATAGCATGAGTGCTGATTTCACCCAACGCCTAGATTGCACCACGACTGGACCATGGCCAGTTTAATCATTACTGAGCACGACCACAATGACAGAACAATCTTTGAAGATTATAATAATAATATTTACTTAAGTAAAACTATCAATTATACTACAATGTATAATGTAATGTAGGGGAGCACGGTGCAGGCACAGTCGGTAGACGGTAGTGTAGCCTGTCACACAGCTAGAAGGTCTTGGGTTCGATTCCCACTGGGGACGCTGTGGGTGTGTTTCCCTCCTCTGCGTCATCAGTGCCCCTACCCGAGGCGGGGTTGGTGAAAGGGCCTTTCTGTGTGGATGTTCTCCCCGTGTCCCCTAGGGTAGGTACCCTCACAAAAAACACGCAGTAATCCTGGTCTCTAAACCACCTCCCCCTGGCCAGCCGGGGCGCCTGATGGAGGGGAAAGGAACTGCGTGAATAACGTGTTCCTTCCACACGCTACGTCCGGCCGGGGAAACTCCCCCCTGCCAGGTGAAAAGAAGCAGCTTGGACTCCTCATGCATAGAAGGAAGCATGAGGTCAGTCCGCTGGGTGATAGACACAAATTATAATAAAAAATAATAATACTACTACAATGTAGAAATACTAATACTAAATACTAATAAATTTACAAGTCTGGAATTCAATTTATACTTGAGTAAAAGTACAAAAGTGTTGATATCAAAAGTACAGAGCAGAATGTACCATTTCACAAGTTTTCAAATGTATAAAAATCTTTTGAAAATAGCAGATCTACAAGCAATGCTCTTGTAGATTTTTCAAATGGCTTGAAATGTATAGGGCTGAAATGGTTAATGTATGTTTTATAATAATGAATACAACGTAACTATAGTAACTAACTAAGTTTTAAAATAAATGTAGTGGAGTAGAAGTAAAAGTTCAAAATACTTCAAAATTGCAAAGTATAGTACTTACTTTATTAGTATTATTACTCTGATGGGCTGCAAGGGAATGCATGCAATATCCTCTATTTTCATTATGTACATTCTGATTAATTCATTCAAAATTAGCATAATTTTATAATCACTTGCTGGCTGGCTGCCCTGCATTGGCTCCCAGTTCGTTTCTGTATTCGTTCTGTAAATTAACCTGAATTCTTAACCCAAACAATTACAGTACATGGAAATTCATTCTTCATCTCGATGCATTTTCTCTGCATTTCATATTGCTATTTTGCAGAATGTGGCTATCTTTAAATGGCTAAGGAGAGACATAATGATTTAAATGTTTGGGAAAAGTTGAAATAAATAAGAATGCATTGTACTGACATAGTATTTAGCTTTATCTGTCTCAAGATCAAGGTCAACTTTATTATCCCAGAAGGGCAATTTGTTTAACAGCTAGCAGTAAATGCAGTACAAAAACACACAACAATACGCACAAGAAACATAGATTTGTATCATGTACAACAGCAAAGTTCTATCTATTCCTGCATCTTGACAGATGATATCTACACCCAGATGGAAGCAACTAGTGATTGCCAGGACTGAATAGTCTCTCTTTGTAGAGGTCATTCAGATTTGTGCCAGCAATTTTAGTGTACATTCTGACAATTACTTGTCAGTAATAACCTCAGCAAATTCAAGAGACAGAAAAGATTCAACTAAACAACATTAACACATTCTCAAGATGGGATGCAATTGCATATACAATTATCATCTATCAGTATACCATAATTTCATATTTTATTATTTTTACATATAGACCAAAACAGTAACCAAGACGATTATTCTGTATGACTGACTTTCTGCACCTTATCTTGATATTAGGCCTACTTGGACTATAATTTATACTATCCCAGAGGTGAGTATATAGCTGACTGCTTTCATTAATCAGTTTGTCAGTAGTACCTGCATGCTGTTCATTCATGATTAAAGAAAGCGGTCAAATAAAATGTAGGCTATTTTACATTCATGATTCAAGATGTACGTCCTATTTTTAAGCAAGCAAGTTTAAGTTTAGAATTGAATCATATGTTTGTTCACTATTAAATGTTTCAACAAAAACAGGCTACACAACATTTAGATAGGATTACATTGCAATAGGCTACAGTCATTCTAGCAAACGATTTACTTTTTTACACTTGGTTAAGACCTAACCCATTCCAGGGGACTTTCCCATCATTAATAAACAGAGACATGAGCAAATGATAGCATTGTTAGCATTCCCATTTCTTTTTTTCTTTACATTAAATCAATTAGAAGAAATGTAGGTGTATTTGCCCCGGCCTGAAATTGCTACATGGATTTGGTACTAACTTGCAGCCAGTCTCCATTTGAATCCTTGGACTTTACTGACACCTTGTGGTTATAAATAATACACATCTAAACGACAGGGAGTCGAATTAGTCACATCACAGTTTTACAAGTAAAAACGTGGGCGACAGGTTTTTGTGCATAGTTCCCATCGTGCCATTTGCTTAACAACGTATGCCCTCTTTTCATCTTTTTATTGCTATATTGCTGTATATGGCTGTACAAATTATAATAATCTTCATATAGGCCTATACCTTAACTCTTGCTTGATTCAGCCTTGTTTAATTAATCATTTAATTAATAATATTTTGTAATTAAATAGTTATTGCACTGTCTGCCAACCACTTATTGGCTCCAAAACTATGGAATGCACTTCCCATTACAATCAGAAGGGCAGACTCACTCCCAATCTTCCGCCGTAGTCTGAAAACCCACCTTTTCAGACACCATCAGTAGCACTTGCCCTGGCCCTGATGATCTTACAGG